>NC_135238.1:10212363-10582363 GCF_051348905.1 Ranitomeya variabilis
TGCCCCTGGTGGGGATGTTCTCCTGTATTATAGACAGCCCCCTCCTCTGTGTACTCAGTGCTGCCCCTGGTGGGGATGTTCTCCTGTATTATAGACAGCGCCTCCTCCTCTGTGTACTCAGTGCTGCCCCTGGTGGGGATGTTCTCCTGTATTATAGACAGCGCCCCCTCCTCTGTGTACTCAGTGCTGCCCCTGGTGGGGATGTTCTCCTGTATTATAGACAGCGCCCCCTCCTCTGTGTACTCAGTGCTGCCCCTGGTGAGGATGTTCTCCTGTATTATAGACAGCGCCCCCTCCTCTGTGTACTCAGCGCTGCCCCTGGTGGGGATGTTCTCCTGTATTATAGACAGCGCCTCCTCCTCTGTGTACTCAGTGCTGCCCCTGGTGGGGATGTTCTCCTGTATTATAGACAGCGCCCCCTCCTCTGTGTACTCAGTGCTGCCCCTGGTGAGGATGTTCTCCTGTATTATAGACAGCGCCCCCTCCTCTGTGTACTCAGTGCTGCCCCTGGTGAGGATGTTCTCCTGTATTATAGACAGCGCCTCCTCCTCTGTGTACTCAGTGCTGCCCCTGGTGAGGATGTTCTCCTGTATTATAGACAGCGCCTCCTCCTCTGTGTACTCAGTGCTGCCCCTGGTGGGGATGTTCTCCTGTATTATAGACAGCCCCCTCCTCTGTGTACTCAGTGCTGCCCCTGGTGGGGATGTTCTCCTGTATTACAGACAGCGCCTCCTCCTCTGTGTACTCAGTGCTGCCCCTGGTGGGGATGTTCCCCTGTATTATATACAGCGCCCCCTCCTCTGTGTACTCAGTGCTGCCCCTGGTGGGGATGTTCTCCTGTATTATAGACAGCGCCCCCTCCTCTGTGTACTCAGTGCTGCCCCTGGTGGGGATGTTCTCCTGTATTATAGACAGCGCCTCCTCCTCTGTGTACTCAGTGCTGCCCCTGGTGGGGATGTTCTCCTGTATTATAGACAGCGCCTCCTCCTCTGTGTACTCAGTGCTGCCCCTGGTGGGGATGTTCTCCTGTATTATAGACAGCGCCCCCTCCTCTGTGTACTCAGTGCTGCCCCTGGTGAGGATGTTCTCCTGTATTATAGACAGCGCCTCCTCCTCTGTGTACTCAGCGCTGCCCCTGGTGGGGATGTTCTCCTGTATTATAGACAGCGCCTCCTCCTCTGTGTACTCAGTGCTGCCCCTGGTGGGGATGTTCTCCTGTATTATAGACAGCGCCTCCTCCTCTGTGTACTCAGTGCTGCCCCTGGTGGGGATGTTCTCCTGTATTATAGACAGCGCCCCCTCCTCTGTGTACTCAGTGCTGCCCCTGGTGGGGATGTTCTCCTGTATTATAGACAGCGCCCCATCCTCTGTGTACTCAGTGCTGCCCCTGGTGGGGATGTTCTCCTGTATTATAGACAGCGCCCCCTCCTCTGTGTACTCAGTGCTGCCCCTGGTGGGGATGTTCTCCTGTATTATAGACAGCGCCTCCTCCTCTGTGTACTCAGTGCTGCCCCTGGTGGGGATGTTCTCCTGTATTATAGACAGCGCCCCCTCCTCTGTGTACTCAGTGCTGCCCCTGGTGAGGATGTTCTCCTGTATTATACACAGCGCCCCCTCCTCTGTGTACTCAGTGCTGCCCCTGGTGGGGATGTTCTCCTGTATTATAGACAGCGCCCCCTCCTCTGTGTACTCAGTGCTGCCCCTGGTGGGGATGTTCTCCTGTATTATAGACAGCGCCTCCTCCTCTGTGTACTCAGTGCTGCCCCTGGTGGGGATGTTCTCCTGTATTATAGACAGTGCCTCCTCCTCTGTGTACTCAGTGCTGCCCCTGGTGGGGATGTTCTCCTGTATTATAGACAGCGCCCCCTCCTCTGTGTACTCAGCGCTGCCCCTGGTGGGGATGTTCTCCTGTATTATAGACAGCGCCCCCTCCTCTGTGTACTCAGTGCTGCCCCTGGTGGGGATGTTCTCCTGTATTACAGACAGCGCCTCCTCCTCTGTGTACTCAGTGCTGCCCCTGGTGAGGATGTTCTCCTGTATTATAGACAGCGCCCCCTCCTCTGTGTACTCAGTGCTGCCCCTGGTGGGGATGTTCTCCTGTATTATAGACAGCGCCCCCTCCTCTGTGTACTCAGCGCTGCCCCTGGTGGGGATGTTCTCCTGTATTATAGGCAGCGCCCCCTCCTCTGTGTACTCAGTGCTGCCCCTGGTGGGGATGTTCTCCTGTATTATAGACAGCGCCTCCTCCTCTGTGTACTCAGTGCTGCCCCTGGTGAGGATGTTCTCCTGTATTATAGACAGCGCCCCCTCCTCTGTGTACTCAGTGCTGCCCCTGGTGGGGATGTTCTCCTGTACTATATACAGCGCCCCCTCCTCTGTGTACTCAGTGCTGCCCCTGGTGGGGATGTTCTCCTGTATTATAGACAGCACCCCCTCCTCTGTGTACTCAGTGCTGCCCCTGGTGGGGATGTTCTCCTGTATTATAGACAGCGCCTCCTCCTCTGTGTACTCAGTGCTGCCCCTGGTGGGGATGTTCTCCTGTATTATAGACAGCGCCCCCTCCTCTGTGTACTCAGCGCTGCCCCTGGTGGGGATGTTCTCCTGTATTATAGACAGAGCCCCCTCCTCTGTGTACTCAGTGCTGCCCCTGGTGGGGATGTTCTCCTGTATTATAGACAGCGCCCCCTCCTCTGTGTACTCAGCGCTGCCCCTGGTGGGGATGTTCTCCTGTATTATAGACAGCGCCTCCTCCTCTGTGTACTCAGTGCTGCCCCTGGTGGGGATGTTCTCCTGTATTATATACAGCGCCCCCTCCTCTGTGTACTCAGTGCTGCCCCTGGTGAGGATGTTCTCCTGTATTATAGACAGCGCCCCCTCCTCTGTGTACTCAGTGCTGCCCCTGGTGAGGATGTTCTCCTGTATTATAGACAGCGGCCCCTCCTCTGTGTACTCAGTACTGCCCCTGGTGTTGTGAATTTGGATTCTGGGCTCCCCCGGTGGCCGCTTGTGGAATTGGACTTGTCATCCTCTTTCCTGTTTCACCTGGTTCCATCAGTAGTGGGTGTCGCTATTTAAGCTCATTTCTCTGGTGGTTTCTTGCCGGTCAACAATGTTATCTGATGCCTCTCAGTGCTTGTTCCTGCTTCTGACAACTACTAGATAAGTTGGACTTTGTCCATGTTTCGTTTTGCCTATTTGTTCCAGTTCACAGCTGAAGTTTTGTTACTGTGTCTGGAAAGCTCTCGTTGATCAGGGATTGCTACTCTGGCGTTATGAGTTAATGCCAGAGTTTAAGGTAATCTCTGGATGGTGTTTTGTTAGTGTTTTTCTGCTGACCATGAAAGTATACTATCTGTCTTCTGCTATCTAGTAAGCGGACCTCAAATTTGCTAAGACTATTTTCCTGCTGCGTTTGTTGTTTCATCTGAACTCACCGTCATTATATGTGGGGGGCTACTGTCTTCTTTGGAATATTTCTCTAGAGGTGAGCCAGGTCTTATATTTCCCTCTGCTAGCTATTTAGGTCTTAGGCCAGAGCTGGGCATCTAGCGATAAATAGGAAATGCTACCTGGCTATTTCTAGTTGCGCGGCAGGCTTAGTTCATGGTCAGTATAGTTCCATCTTCCGAGAGCTTGTCCCTCTATAGGCTTGCTATGATCTCTGCCTGCAGAGATCATGACAGTTTGACCGGCCCCTAAAGTGTTAAGACCCAGGTTGAGAAAGGAGAGTTATAAGAAGTCTGCTGGAATTTTTTTTTTTTTTTTTTCCCTCCAGTTTGCCTTGCTGCAGTCTTTTTTCTCTCTCTCCTCCTAATCTCTGTATGGCTCTGTGTGCACCTGACAATAATGGATCTTCAGAGTGTAACTGCGGGTTTGAATAATCTCATCACGAAAGTACAAAATTTACAAGATTTTGTGGTACATGCTCCAGTATCTGAGCCGAGAATTCCTTTACCGGAGTTCTTCACAGGGAATAGAGCTAGCTTCCAGAATTTCCGAAATAATTGTAAGCTTTATTTGTCCCTGAAGTCTCGTTCAGCTGGAGACCCTGCTCAGCAGGTTAGGATTGTGATTTCCTTGCTCAGGGGTGACCCTCAAGATTGGGCCTTCTCATTGCCAGCAGGGGATCCTGCGTTGCGCGATGTGGATGCGTTTTTTCTGGCCTTGGGCTTGCTTTATGAGGAACCTCATTTGGAACTTCAGGCAGAAAAAACTTTGATGGCACTATCTCAGGGGCAAGACGAAGCTGAGGTTTACTGCCAAAAATTCCGTAAATGGTCTGTGCTTACTCAGTGGAATGAGTGCGCCTTGGCGGCAACTTTCAGAGAAGGTCTCTCTGATGCCGTTAAGGATGTTATGGTGGGGTTCCCTGTGCCTGCAGGTCTGAATGAGTCCATGACAATGGCTATTCAGATTGATAGGCGTCTGCGGGAGCGCAAACCGGTGCACCATCTGGCGGTGTCTATGGAAAAGACGCCAGAAAGTATGCAGTGTGATAGAATTCTGTCCAGGAGCGAGCGACAGAATTTTAGACGGAAGAATGGATTGTGCTTCTATTGTGGGGATTCTACTCATGTTATATCAGCATGCTCTAGGCGTACAAAGAAGCTTGATAAGTCTGTTTCCATTGGCACCATTCAGTCTAAGTTTATTTTGTCTGTAACCCTGATTTGCTCTTTGTCATCCATTGCCACGGACGCCTATGTTGACTCTGGCGCCGCTCTGAGTCTTATGGATTGGTCCTTTGCCAATCGTTGTGGTTTTGATTTAGAGCCTTTGGAGACTCTTATTCCTCTGAAGGGGATTGACTCCACCCCATTGGCTAATAATAAACCACAATACTGGACACAAGTAACCATGCGTATCAATCCGGATCACCAGGAGATTATTCGTTTCCTGGTGCTGTATAATTTACATGACGATTTGGTACTGGGATTGCCATGGTTGCAGTCTCACAATCCAGTCTTGGACTGGAGAGCAATGTCTGTGTTGAGCTGGGGATGTAAGGGTATTCATGGGGACTTACCTTTGGTTTCTATTTCGTCGTCCATTCCCTCTGAAGTCCCTGAGTTCCTCTCTGATTATCAAGACGTCTTTGACGAACCCAAGCTTGGGTCGTTACCTCCGCACCGTGAGTGCGATTGTGCCATAGATTTGATACCGGGTTGCAAATATCCAAAGGGTCGTTTGTTTAATCTGTCTGTGCCGGAACATGCTGCTATGCGGGAATATATAAAGGAGTCTTTGGAAAAGGGACATATTCGTCCATCTTCTTCTCCCTTGGGAGCTGGGTTTTTCTTTGTCTCAAAAAAGGACGGCTCTTTGAGACCATGTATTGATTATCGGCTTCTGAATAAGATCACTGTTAAGTACCAATACCCATTGCCATTGCTTACTGATTTGTTTGCTCGTATAGAGGGTGCTAAGTGGTTCTCTAAAATTGATCTTCGTGGGGCGTATAATTTGGTGCGGATCAGGCAGGGGGATGAGTGGAAGACCGCATTTAATACGCCCGAGGGCCACTTTGAGTATTTGGTCATGCCTTTTGGTCTTTCTAATGCCCCTTCAGTTTTCCAGTCTTTTATGCATGATATTTTCCGCGATTTTTTGGATAAATTTATGATAATATATCTGGATGATATTCTGATTTTTTCTGATGACTGGGACTCTCATGTCCAGCAGGTCAGGAGAGTTTTTCAGGTTCTGCGGTCTAATTCTTTATGTGTGAAGGGGTCTAAGTGCGTTTTTGGGGTCCAGAAAATTTCCTTTTTGGGGTATATTTTTTCTCCCTCTTCCATTGAGATGGATCCCGTCAAGGTGCAAGCTATTTGTGACTGGACTCAGCCCTCCTCTCTTAAGGGTCTTCAGAGATTTTTGGGCTTTGCCAACTTTTACCGCCGATTTATTGCTGGTTTTTCGGATGTCGTTAAACCACTGACTGATTTGACCAGACATGGCGCTGATGTTGCTAATTGGTCCCCTCATGCTGTAGAGGCCTTTCAGGAGCTTAAGCACCGTTTTGCCTCTGCCCCTGTGTTACGTCAGCCTGATGTGAATCTGCCTTTTCAGGTTGAGGTTGACGCTTCGGAGATCGGAGCTGGGGCAGTGTTGTCGCAGAAAGGTTCCGACTGCTCCGTCATTAGGCCTTGTGCCTTCTTTTCTCGCAAATTTTCGCCCGCAGAGCGGAATTATGATGTTGGGAATAGGGAGCTTTTGGCCATGAAGTGGGCGTTTGAGGAGTGGCGCCATTGGCTAGAGGGGGCTAAGCATCAGGTGGTGGTATTGACTGACCACAAAAATTTGATTTATCTTGAGACTGCCAGGCGCCTGAATCCTAGACAGGCGCGCTGGTCTTTATTTTTTTCTCGCTTTAATTTTGTGGTGTCATACCTACCGGGTTCTAAGAATGTTAAGGCAGATGCCCTTTCTAGGAGTTTTGACCCGGACTCTCCTGGTAATGCTGAACCCACAGGTATCCTTAGGGAGGGAGTAATTTTGTCGGCCGTTTCTCCTGATCTGCGGCGGTCCTTGCAAGAGTTTCAGGCGGTTAGACCGGATCGTTGTCCGCCTGATAGACTGTTTGTTCCGGATGATTGGACCAGTAGAGTCATCTCTGAGGTACATTCTTCTGCATTGGCAGGTCATCCCGGAATTTTTGGTACCAGGGATTTGGTGGCAAGATCCTTCTGGTGGCCTTCCCTGTCACGAGATGTGCGAGTCTTTGTGCAGTCATGTGACATTTGTGCTCGGGCCAAGTCTTGTAGTTCTCGGGCTAGCGGACTGCTGTTGCCCTTGCCTATTCCTAAGAGGCCTTGGACACACATCTCGATGGATTTTATTTCAGATCTGCCTGTTTCCCAGAAGATGTCTGTCATCTGGGTGGTCTGTGACCGTTTCTCTAAAATGGTCCATTTGGTTCCTCTGCCCAAGTTGCCTTCTTCTTCTGAGTTGGTTCCTCTGTTTTTTCAGAATGTTGTCCGATTGCACGGTATTCCTGAGAATATTGTTTCTGACAGAGGTACCCAATTTGTGTCTAGATTTTGGCGGGCATTCTGTGCTAGGATGGGCATAGATTTGTCTTTTTCATCTGCTTTTCACCCTCAGACTAATGGCCAGACCGAGCGGACTAATCAGACCCTGGAGACATATCTGAGGTGTTTTGTCTCTGCTGACCGGGATGATTGGGTTGCTTTTTTGCCATTGGCAGAGTTCGCCCTCAATAATCGGGCCAGCTCTTCCACCTTGGTGTCCCCGTTTTTCTGTAATTCGGGGTTTCACCCTCGATTTTCCTCCGGTCAGGTGGAATCCTCGGATTGTCCTGGAGTGGATGCGGTGGTGGAGAGATTGCATCACATCTGGGGGCAGGTTATGGACAATTTGAAGTTGTCCCAGGAGAAGACTCAGCGTTTTGCCAACCGTCATCGTCGTGTTGGTTCTCGGCTTTGTGTTGGAGATTTGGTGTGGTTGTCTTCTCGTTTTGTCCCTATGAGGGTCTCTTCTCCTAAGTTTAAGCCTCGGTTCATCGGCCCTTATAGAATATTGGAGATTCTTAGTCCTGTTTCTTTCCGTTTGGACCTCCCTGCGTCCTTTTCCATTCATAACGTTTTTCATCGGTCGTTATTGCGCAGGTATGAGGTACCTGTTGTACCTTCAGTTGAGCCTCCTGCTCCGGTGTTGGTTGAGGGTGAGTTGGAGTACGTTGTGGAGAAAATTTTGGACTCTCGTGTTTCCAGACGGAGACTCCAGTATCTGGTCAACTGGAAGGGTTACGGCCAGGAGGATAATTCTTGGGTCAATGCATCTGATGTTCATGCTTCTGATCTTGTTCGTGCCTTCCATAGGGCTCATCCTGGTCGCCCTGGTGGATCTGGTGAGGGTTCGGTGCCCCCTCCTTGAGGGGGGGGTACTGTTGTGAATTTGGATTCTGGGCTCCCCCGGTGGCCGCTTGTGGAATTGGACTTGTCATCCTCTTTCCTGTTTCACCTGGTTCCATCAGTAGTGGGTGTCGCTATTTAAGCTCATTTCTCTGGTGGTTTCTTGCCGGTCAACAATGTTATCTGATGCCTCTCAGTCCTTGTTCCTGCTTCTGACAACTACTAGATAAGTTGGACTTTTGTCCATGTTTCGTTTTGCCTATTTGTTCCAGTTCACAGCTGAAGTTTTGTTACTGTGTCTGGAAAGCTCTCGTTGATCAGGGATTGCTACTCTGGCGTTATGAGTTAATGCCAGAGTTTAAGGTAATCTCTGGATGGTGTTTTGTTAGTGTTTTTCTGCTGACCATGAAAGTATACTATCTGTCTTCTGCTATCTAGTAAGCGGACCTCAAATTTGCTAAGACTATTTTCCTGCTGCGTTTGTTGTTTCATCTGAACTCACCGTCATTATATGTGGGGGGCTACTGTCTTCTTTGGAATATTTCTCTAGAGGTGAGCCAGGTCTTATATTTCCCTCTGCTAGCTATTTAGGTCTTAGGCCAGAGCTGGGCATCTAGCGATAAATAGGAAATGCTACCTGGCTATTTCTAGTTGCGCGGCAGGCTTAGTTCATGGTCAGTATAGTTCCATCTTCCGAGAGCTTGTCCCTCTATAGGCTTGCTATGATCTCTGCCTGCAGAGATCATGACACCCTGGTGGGGATGTTCTCCTGTATTATAGACAGCGCCCCCTCCTCTGTGTACTCAGTGCTGCCCCTGGTGGGGATGTTCTCCTGTATTATAGACAGCGCCTCCTCCTCTGTGTACTCAGTGCTGCCCCTGGTGGGGATGTTCTCCTGTATTATAGACAGTGCCTCCTCCTCTGTGTACTCAGTGCTGCCCCCGGTGGGGATGTTCTCCTGTATTATAGACAGCGCCTCCTCCTCTGTGTACTCAGCGCTGCCCCTGGTGGGGATGTTCTCCTGTATTATAGACAGCGCCTCCTCCCCTGTGTACTCAGCGCTGCCCCTGGTGGGGATGTTCTCCTGTATTATAGACAGCGCCTCCTCCTCTGTGTACTCAGTGCTGCCCCTGGTGGGGATGTTCTCCTGTATTATAGACAGCGCCCCCTCCTCTGTGTACTCAGTGCTGCCCCTGGTGGGGATGTTCTCCTGTATTATAGACAGCGCCCCCTCCTCTGTGTACTCAGTGCTGCCCCTGGTGGGGATGTTCTCCTGTATTATAGACAGCGCCTCCTCCTCTGTGTACTCAGTGCTGCCCCTGGTGGGGATGTTCTCCTGTATTATAGACAGCGCCTCCTCCTCTGTGTACTCAGTGCTGCCCCTGGTGGGGATGTTCTCCTGTATTATAGACAGCGCCTCCTCCTCTGTGTACTCAGTGCTGCCCCTGGTGGGGATGTTCTCCTGTATTATAGACAGCGCCCCCTCCTCTGTGTACTCAGTGCTGCCCCTGGTGGGGATGTTCTCCTGTATTATAGACAGCGCCCCCTCCTCTGTGTACTCAGTGCTGCCCCTGGTGGGGATGTTCTCCTGTATTATAGACAGAGCCCCCTCCTCTGTGTACTCAGTGCTGCCCCTGGTGGGGATGTTCTCCTGTACTATATACAGCGCCCCCTCCTCTGTGTACTCAGCGCTGCCCCTGGTGGGGATGTTCTCCTGTATTATAGACAGCGCCTCCTCCTCTGTGTACTCAGTGCTGCCCCTGGTGGGGATGTTCTCCTGTATTATAGACAGCGCCCCCTCCTCTGTGTACTCAGTGCTCCCCCTGGTGGGGATGATCTCCTGTATTATAGACAGCGCCCCCTCCTCTGTGTACTCAGTGCTGCCCCTGGTGGGGATGTTCTCTATTATAGAAAGCGCCCCCTCCTCTGTGTACTCAGTGCTGCCCCTGGTGGGGATGTTCTCCTGTATTATAGACAGAGCCCCCTCCTCTGTGTACTCAGTGCTGCCCCTGGTGGGGATGTTCTCCTGTATTATAGACAGAGCCCCCTCCTCTGTGTACTCAGTGCTGCCCCTGGTGGGGATGTTCTCCTGTATTATAGACAGCGCCTCCTCCTCTGTGTACTCAGTGCTGCCCCTGGTGGGGATGTTCTCCTGTATTATAGACAGCGCCTCCTCCTCTGTGTACTCAGTGCTGCCCCTGGTGAGGATGTTCTCCTGTATTATAGACAGCGCCCCCTCCTCTGTGTACTCAGTGCTGCCCCTGGTGGGGATGTTCTCCTGTACTATATACAGCGCCCCCTCCTCTGTGTACTCAGTGCTGCCCCTGGTGGGGATGTTCTCCTGTATTATAGACAGCGCCCCCTCCTCTGTGTACTCAGTGCTGCCCCTGGTGGGGATGTTCTCCTGTATTATAGACAGCGCCTCCTCCTCTGTGTACTCAGTGCTGCCCCTGGTGGGGATGTTCTCCTGTATTATAGACAATGCCCCCTCCTCTGTGTACTCAGTGCTGCCCCTGGTGGGGATGTTCTCCTGTATTATAGACAGCGCCCCCTCCTCTGTGTACTCAGCGCTGCCCCTGGTGGGGATGTTCTCCTGTATTATAGACAGCGCCCCCTCCTCTGTGTACTCAGTGCTGCCCCTGGTGGGGATGTTCCCCTGTATTATAGACAGCGCCTCCTCCTCTGTGTACTCAGTGCTGCCCCTGGTGGGGATGTTCTCCTGTATTATAGACTGCGCCCCCTCCTCTGTGTACTCAGTGCTGCCCCTGGTGGGGATGTTCTCCTGTATTATAGACAGCGCCCCCTCCTCTGTGTACTCAGTGCTGCCCCTGGTGGGGATGTTCTCCTGTATTATAGACAGCGCCCCCTCCTCTGTGTACTCAGCGCTGCCCCTGGTGGGGATGTTCTCTATTATAGAAAGCGCCCCCTCCTCTGTGTACTCAGTGCTGCCCCTGGTGGGGATGTTCTCCTGTATTATAGACAGAGCCCCCTCCTCTGTGTACTCAGTGCTGCCCCTGGTGGGGATGTTCTCCTGTATTATAGACAGCGCCCCCTCCTCTGTGTACTCAGCGCTGCCCCTGGTTGGGATGTTCTCCTGTATTATAGACAGCGCCCCCTCCTCTGTGTACTCAGTGCTGCCCCTGGTGGGGATGTTCTCCTGTATTATAGACAGCGCCCCCTCCTCTGTGTACTCAGTGCTGCCCCTGGTGAGGATGTTCTCCTGTATTATAGACAGCGCCCCCTCCTCTGTGTACTCAGTGCTGCCCCTGGTGGGGATGTTCTCCTGTATTATAGGCAGCGCCCCCTCCTCTGTGTACTCAGTGCTGCCCCTGGTGGGGATGTTCTCCTGTATTATAGACAGCGCCTCCTCCTCTGTGTACTCAGTGCTGCCCCTGGTGGGGATGTTCTCCTGTATTATAGACAGAGCCCCCGTCCTCTGTGTACTCAGCGCTGCCCCTGGTGGGGATGTTCTCCTGTATTATAGACAGCGCCCCCTCCTCTGTGTACTCAGTGCTGCCCCTGGTGAGGATGTTCTCCTGTATTATATACAGCGCCCCCGTCCTCTGTGTACTCAGCGCTGCCCCTGGTGGGGATGTTCTCCTGTATTATAGACAGCGCCCCCTCCTCTGTGTACTCAGTGCTGCCCCTGGTGGGGATGTTCTCCTGTATTATAGACAGAGCCCCCTCCTCTGTGTACTCAGTGCTGCCCCTGGTGGGGATGTTCTCCTGTATTATAGACAGCGCCCCCTCCTCTGTGTACTCAGTGCTGCCCCTGGTGGGGATGTTCTCCTGTATTATAGACAGCGCCCCCTCCTCTGTGTACTCAGTGCTGCCCCTGGTGGGGATGTTCTCCTGTATTATAGACAGCGCCTCCTCCTCTGTGTACTCAGTGCTGCCCCTGGTGGGGATGTTCTCCTGTATTATAGACAGAGCCCCCTCCTCTGTGTACTCAGTGCTGCCCCTGGTGGGGATGTTCTCCTGTATTATAGACAGCGCCCCCTCCTCTGTGTACTCAGTGCTGCCCCTGGTGGGGATGTTCTCCTGTATTATAGACAGAGCCCCCTCCTCTGTGTACTCAGTGCTGTCCCTGGTGGGGATGTTCTCCTGTATTATAGACAGCGCCCCCTCCTCTGTGTACTCAGTGCTGCCCCTGGTGAGGATGTTCTCCTGTATTATAGACAGCGCCCCCTCCTCTGTGTACTCAGTGCTGCCCCTGGTGGGGATGTTCTCCTGTATTATGGACAGCGCCTCCTCCTCTGTGTACTCAGTGCTGCCCCTGGTGGGGATGTTCTCCTGTATTATAGACAGCGCCTCCTCCTCTGTGTACTCAGTGCTGCCCCTGGTGGGGATGTTCTCCTGTATTATAGACAGCGCCCCCTCCTCTGTGTACTCAGTGCTGCCCCTGGTGGGGATGTTCTCCTGTACTATATACAGCGCCTCCTCCTCTGTGCACTCAGCGCTGCCCCTGGTGGGGATGTTCTCTATTATAGAAAGCGTCCCCTTCCCCCCTTTTCCTCTATGGTTTGCCTTTTCCTACCTGTCTCATCTGTTCTGTAATTCAGCTTTTTATTTTAGCCCCCCTTCCTCTAGCCTCAGTCTGTCTCCCCCACATCTCCCTTTCTTCTGCTTTCCATACACTTTTATCCTTCGGCACCTGCGGGGGTTGGGAACAGATTCAGTGTGAAGCGCAGAGAGATGCACAATGACAGCTTCTGCGCACAATGACAGCTTCTGCGGATGTCCCTGAACTCTCAGGCTGAGTCTCTGTGCTCTCAGCCAATATATAATGCAGCATCGGGAGAGGAGAAATAATAAGAGTTGTCGAGGAGGAAAACACCGCCTCTCTGAGCCATGGGTTGTGTCTGGTACTGCCGCTCTGCTCCATTCAGGTCAATAGGGCTCAACTGCAATACCAAACACAACCTGTGGACAGGAGGGGCACTGTTTCTGAATGACAAAAGGCATGTATTTTTAATCCTGTGCAACCACTTCCTACGTTTACCAGTTCTTGTGTAATAATACTATAAATTAGGAATCTAATATCCTATTACGGGTAAAGAATCTGTGCCCCCTTCTCTGTGTCCTCAGCTGGAGCGCTGTCAAGAGTGGGAACTAGAGGAACGAGGGCGGATCCTTCTGTCCCTCACATACAGCACTGAACGCGGGGGGCTCGTAGTTGGCATCATACGTTGCGCTCATCTCGCTGCTATGGACGTCAATGGATTTTCAGACCCTTATGTCAAAACGTAAGTAGTCATTGTCACTAGTGGGGAAGACCCAAGAAAAAGGGGATCATGGAGGTCATCTCGCAATGCCCAAGCTTTATGGGTTTTTATGTGACACAACGTGACTGTGTGACCTCTGTGCAGATCAGTTTGGTCCTTGTTTTATAAACTCGTAGGTGAAATCCAGTCTAGATTGCGATTAATGGTTGATTTTTCTGTTATCAAATTGTAGATGGATCTGATCTTCTAGTAGTTCTTCATTCTTGGGTCTTCGCTTCATTTTTAGTTCCTCCTTCGTCCTAAACTTTGTCCTAGCAGATCCCTAATGTTTCTTGAACTCATTGGCTCTCTTCTTAGAAGTATTTTTTCCTCTTGGCCGCTGGCTCCTGCCACAATGTTATTCTTCTGCTTTTGGATGGTTGCTCCCGTCTTACTTGTTGGCCCTCATGTCCAGGCTTGTCCCTGGTTTTCGTTTTAAATGTATTTATGCCTTTCAATGGTAACTTCAGCCATTCCTCTTGGCCGCTGGCTCCTGCCACAATGTTATTCTTCTGCTTTTGGATGGTTGCTCCCGTCTTACTTGTTGGCCCTCATGTCCAGGCTTGTCCCTGGTTTTCGTTTTAAATGTATTTATGCCTTTCAATGGTAACTTCAGCCATTCTTCTGCCCTAATGTCTTTGTCTTGTGGTTGGATTTAGTTCAACCTGTATTTCTGCTCTTGGATGGTGGCTCCAGCTTCTCCTTTGGTCTTGTCTTTGCCTTCAGTGCTAAACCTGTTTATGTTCTTGCTTCTTCTATTTGCTTTCAATTTTAAACATATATTCGGTCCTTGGTTGTAGATGGTGGCTCCTACCTTTCTTTAGGTCTCTTCTCCAGTCTTGTTATTGACTTTAGTTCTAAATGTATATTCGCGCTTAGTTTTAGATGGTGGCTCCTACCTTTCTTTTGGTCACTTCTCCAGTCTTGTTATTGACTTTAGCTCTAAATGTATATTCGCGCTTAGTTTTAGATGGTGGCTCCTACCTTTCTTTTGGTCACTTCTCCAGTCTTGTTATTGACTTTAGCTCTAAATGTATATTTGCGCTTAGTTTTAGATGGTGGCTCCTACCTTTCTTTTGGTCTCTTCTCCAGTCTTGTTATTGACTTTAGTTCTAAATGTATATTCGCGCTTAGTTTTAGATGGTGGCTCCTACCTTTCTTTTACCCTTATTTTCAGTTTTGCCTTTGGATTTAATTCTAGATGTAATCCTGCATTTTGGATGGTGGCTCCAGGCATTGTTTTGTCACTGCACCGCTCCTCTTCTATATTGTCCTTATCTGTAGATTTGTATTTCCTTTCAGTTCTAGACATATTTCTATTCTTGGACTTAGATGGTGGCTCCAGCTTTTTTTTTTCTTCTCTTCTCTCCAGTCGTGTTGTTAGATTTATTTCTAGACATGTTTGCTCTTGGACGGTAGATCCAACCTTTCTTTTGACGGCTTCTATTATCTTGACTTTTCCTTCATTTCTAGACATACTTCTGTTCTTGATCTTAGATTGTGGCTCCAGCCTTTCATTTGCCCTCATCTCCTTCTTCTCTTGTTTTTACCTTCAGTTCTAAACATATGTTTGCTCTCGATTTTATGTTGTGGCTCTTTTTCTTTTGGCCTCTCCTCGACTCTTGCCATTGGCTTTAGTTTTGGATATATTTCTGCTATTGATTTTAGATTTGGGCTCTGGTTTTCCCTTTGTCTTTACCCCTGTCCTTGACTTTACTTCTCGTGGTATTCCTGCTATTGCTCTTGACGCCTTCACTATCTTGAATTTTTGTATTTTTTGGCATCTCTTTTCTTTCTTTGCTTCTTAGCTCTGCTGCAAGTCACATTCTTATGTTTTATACCAATTTTAGGGGGTTCAATATTATTGTTTATACAGAGGCTGTAGTCACCCAAATTTAACAGAGAGTGTAACACTTGGGTTTGTGTAATATATATATTATGAAAGGTCCTGAGATTCCAATCAGGGAGTAACCTTTGTGGTCTTCAGGGATGTAACTGATGCAAATCGCTGCCTAGTCATGACCAAGCTTTCCAATGTCCCCTATTGACACATAAACCAGGATTGTTATGCCATTGTACCCATCCTCTTCTATATTTATTGTCTACCCATTTATCAGTCTTGACCGTAGTCCTGGTAGTCCACTCATAAGCTGGAAAGCTTTGGATATGGGTTGGAGTCACATAATTAGGTTGGTCGGACCCGGTGGCTCTAACAAGCCTTTGATTGAAGTCGAATGATGTTGCACAGAGGATGAGTAATGGTGAAGTTGAGGATTTTAATGGCGTTATCTTGTATCTGTCATCTGCCTGTCTTCCGAGGCTCCCTGGTGCAATGCTGCTCGCACGCTCTCAGGCTATGAGCCCCCGGCACGGAGTGTTTCTGCATGAAAGGCTAATTGTATGCAGGGCTGAGGCGTGAATCGGGCTTGTGCAGTTGTGGCAATGTCGCTATGTAGCACCTATATTAAGCACAATTATTTCAGGCAAATTATCGAATAGCAGCTCTGGGATGGTTGCCTGGGTTCACTTATCTCGGCACATTAGAACATTGTTAATCACATGCACACGGGGCGTCAAATACACGGAGGGCTCGATAATTTATTCACATCTAAGACTTAACCTTTTATGTAGTAAGAGCGAAAAAAATAACACAGAAAGATAGCTAATTATCAGATAATCTATAGACTTGTGGGTAAATTAGTGAATTGTGGTATTTCGAGGCTCCAGGAGGGATAGGATATAAGCAGGAGTCGCCAATGCGACAGGACGTTGGTACTCACAATACCCCTGATGTTTTACCGGCCTGTCTTACTGCACGGGCTTTTCTAATAGAATGATGGCAAAAAAACTGTCCTTATCCTAAGATCAATTATTGACCAGGGCAGCAGAAGCCACTGAAGGATGTAGTTTTGCAGCACTAGAGCCACACGTCATCTACAGCAGTTCCTATTCATCATGGCGGTCCATGTATTAAGAGTTCATTAAGCTGGAATTAGACCATATTGAAGCCTGAAGATCTGGAGGAGACGCAGCAAGGCAATTAGACATCACACTTTGACTTATTCCTACCTGCGAATTTCCCTCAGGCTTAAAGAAATGGAGTTAATTGGAGAGAGAGATGGTCAAGGTCCTGACGTTTAGAACATCTGCATGATTTTGCCCCAGCTCAGGAATGATTAAAAAGTAACCTACATCAGAGAATGGTCCTAGATGTGCGGGGCTATTAGGTGTCTACTCGTGTGATCAGTCATAATTCAGACCTGAGGCTACCAAACCATTGGTTTCTCCAGCCAGTGATCATGTTTGAGTGGTCACCTCTTCATATCTTCTCCAGCCGGTGATCATGAATGAGCGGTCACCTCTCCACATCTTCTCCAGCCAGTGATCATGTATGCATGGTCCTTTCTCCATGTCTTCTCCAGCCAGTGATCATGCATAAGTAGTTACTCCTCCAAGTCTTTTCCAGCCAGTGAGTCACTTCTCCATGTCTTCTCCAGCCAGTGATGACGTAGGAGTGGTCACCTCTACAAGTCTTCTTCCGACATTCATTATGCATGAGTGGTCACTTCTCCAGCCAGTGATCATATATGAGTGGTCTCACCTTCATGTCTTGTCCAGCCAATAATCACGTATGAGCGGTCAGTTCACATCTTCTTTGGCCAGTGAACATGTATGAATGGTCACCTCTCCATGTTTTGTCTAGCCAGTGATCATGTATCATTGGTCACCTCTCTATATCTTCTCTGACCAGTGATCGTTTATGAGTAGTCACCTCTCTACATTTTCTTCAGTCAGTAATCATGTATGAGTGGTCATCTCCTCACTTCTTCTTTGGCCAGTGATCATGGTATGAGAAGGTATGAGTGGTCACCTATTCATATCTTCTGCAGCCAGTGATCATATGAGTGGTCTCATCTACGTGTCTTCTCCAGCCAGTGATAATGAATGAGTGGTCCCCTCTTCATATCTTATCCAAACAGTGATCATACATGAGTGGTCACTTCTCCATGTTTTCTCCAGTCAGTGATCATGTATGAGTAGTCATATTTCCATATCTTCTTTGGCCAGTGAACATGTATGAACGGTCACCTCTCCATGTCTTGTCCAGCCAGTGATCATATATCAGTGGTCACCTCTCTATATCTTCTCCAACCAGTGATCATGTATGGGTCGTCACCTCTCAATGTCTTCTCCAACCAGTGATCATGTATGAGTGGTCATCTCGCCATATCTTCTTTGGCCAGTGATCATTTGAGTGGTCACCTCCTCACTTCTTCTTTGGCCAGAAGGTATGGATGGTCACCTCTTCATACCTTCTCCAGCCAGTGATCATGTATGAGTGGTCTCATCTTCATGTCTTCTCCAGCCAGACTTGAGACTTGTGCGCTGCTTATGTGTTTACCTCTCAAAGGATTGACTACACTGAATACAATGCAACAAAGCCTCAGCAATGAGATTAGGTCTGAACTGGTTTTCTCATTCTGCATTTGGACAATGTTCTCATTTGCCGACAACAAGCGGTGACCTTGCAAATGGCGAGGAACTGAAACACAAAGCTGCAGAATAGAACTGGTCAGCTGCTATCATGTATTTTTGGGTCTGGTGCACACATTGTGTGGTGTCAGTGCGGCTGACTGGTCATGGGTCCTCTATATTTAGGGCGAAGGCTCACTTTCCACCACTGGTTTACCATTACCCATAATGATTCTTCAGTAAACATCGCAGAGTGATAATTAACAGTTAAATGTCAGTGAGCAGCCATGTTGCCCAGTGGAGATCACCAAAAGATGAGCGCAACGAATTATGACTTATTCCATACAGAAGTCGTCCCCCTGGAGAGACCTTGGTAAATCGCAGGTCTCTGCTGGAGCAAGGCGTACACGGCGGAGGGCTGCATCAATGACTGGGCACGTTCTCCCTCTTCACGCCCGGTGCCCAGCAGTAATTACCCCTCACATCCCACCATATATCGTTCCGTCTACAAGGACATTGTGACTCATCTCATACACTCATGGATTTAATTGTAGTCTTCACTTTCCTGCACCTGTGAGTAATCCCACCGCAGAGAATGGCTGTAAAGCCGATGAAGTGGCATCTCACGCTCACCATGGACCCTGGGCTGTACCTCAGACGTCTCCTCACTGCCGACATAATAGAAGTGAGGGGAGGATACAGAACAGAGATGCGTATCTGATCCAATACACATTGTCTACCAAGTAATCTCGCAGTCTATCGTGTGATATAGCTAATCTGCTGTGTCTAATCCTAATGCCCAGATGACACAGCCATATACAGATATATAATACCATCCTATAGCGTATACACTACGTGAAGTATACAAATATTACTGCCATTGAAGAATACCAACATAACGCAAAATACATGATTTTCATCTGCTTCCGAGGTTCCCTTTTCAGGGGTACCAAGTAAATAGGGGGCCCAAACCCTTAACCATAAAATCAGCCCTACATATTCCTCCAATTAAGCCTCAGTCTGCCATTTGTACTTAGGTGAAGCCTCGGCCCCTGGGGACAAGTGGCTTATTCTTAGTTGTGGGACGAGAGGTGGCAGTAATCCGGGTCTGCCGAGTGTTGGCAGATTTGTGGGAGACGGGCAGAGAAGAGGACTGAAGGAGCCGGAGGTGGTGGTCCTACTTCTGGGGACCCTGATACATCCAGATAAGATGTAAAAAAACCATATGGTTGTCAACAACCCGCCTCCATCTTTGAGGTCCTCCTTAAATGAATTGTCCATTTTGTCCTGGCAGGGTATGTATGGGAAACAGTTGTCTCTTGTCTTCCAGTTATCTGAAGCCGGATGTGGAGAAAAAGTCAAAGCACAAGACGGCGGTGAAGAAGAAGACGCTGAACCCAGAATTTAATGAGGTAAATTGTGGGGTTTGGTCACAGTGTTGGCGGCCATTTTGTAATTGGGAGTTTCATCTTTTAAAATGGCTGCCACCATTGTAATTAACATCCTGTCATTATTCAGGAGTTCTTCTACAAAATCGCTCTGCATGAACTGCAGAAGCGGAGCTTGGAGGTGACCGTGTGGGATTACGACCTGGGAAAGTCAAACGATTTCATAGGTGAGCTTAAACATGGCTACCATGGGAGGGGCCAGCTACAGGTAGATGACAGGCCTCACATGTTGGCTTAAGCCCCATAGTCAGGTTTTGGAGGTCATCATCCATATCACTGCAATGCTCTGATTAGACAAGACAGCTAGAACGTATCCACCATTTCGAATTGAACGTATAGGGCGCCTACTGCGTCATCCACACCATAACCTTATTCTTCATCTGTATTCCAGGGGGAATTACGCTCGGAATGAATGCAAAAGGAGAGTGTCTTAAACACTGGATGGAGTGTCTCTCTTCCACCAATCAGAGGGCAGAACACTGGCACACATTGACCAATGAGCTTCCGGGATCCACCTTCACTGACTAAAGAAGTGTTTAGAGATGGCGGGGAGCTGAGAGAGATCACTCACCTGCACACTCACCCCACTAAATGCACTTCATGGAAAGTTATGGTCTTCGTAAATATGGCTGCCAGCAAGATGGATGAATATGACAATAGGGCAAAAAAAAATGTCCTCACCCACTGGAAGCAATGACTGACTATGTAAATATTCATATCAATATAAATCCATGACAATGGCTGATTTATGACGACCTCATCGTATGGGAATCGCCGATCAAAACTGTCCTAAGCCAATCCAGCATCCCTTTAATTAAATTTACCTCTGGCTGGTCAGTAGGGGACAATAGCATATCTCAGGTGGTAACTAATATTGATAGTAGAAGCCAACAAAATGGAGGCCTGGGATCTCAATGAAGGCCACTATTTTGTAAGACCTCTAGAAGTCACTGAAGAACAAGGCCATAAAATGGTGCAATCCACTCTATGACTACCACAAAATGGCAGAAAAAAACAAGGGACCATCAAAATGCACAAATGTACAGTGTTATTTTTTCAAAATGGTGGACTGACTGCCACAAAATGGTGCAATCCAGTATACAATTTCCACAAAATGGTGTAATCATGTGTACGATTGACACAAAATGGTGGCACAAAATGTAGAAAACCAATCTGTTGCCAGTCACAAAATGTCAAAACATCCTAGTAACGAACAAAATGGGAACATCTGCAGTGTTACTCTCCAAAAATGAAGGACAAGTTTACATGGTTACTCTCTCATAATGTCAGACACCAACAAAATGGTGGAATCCACTATGCCAATCACAAAATGGCAGAAATGACTAACAGAATGGACGAATCTTCAGTGTTCCTCTCACAAAAAGGTGTAATCTTGCCACAAAATGGAGGAAAGAATCAAGTGAATGACAAAATGGACAAGTCTACAGTATTACTCTCCAAAAATGGTGGTCAGACTGCTGCAAAATTATGCAGTCTATGACTTCCAGAAAATGGACGAATCTAGTGTTACTCTCGCAAAATGGCAAATTGTGAGTCACAAAATGGCTGTATCCGCTAAGGAAAGGGCCTAACCTATAATATTGAGATCAATTAGAATTTTCCATGAGGTTCGGGGACACCCGCCCAGCGCCGCGCCTCCCTAGTGAGGCCTCATTACACCGCGGCGGATTAGACAGCGCCTCGTCTCTCATTATCTGAGATTTCAGTCTGGTAATTGGATTTAATTAGTCCTCGCTCCTGTCGGGTCACATGGCGGCTGAGCGCTGCTAATCTGTAAGTGATCCGCCGGCTTCTGTCAGGCTAATGCCATTATGGGGAGCGGGAGGACAGTGAAGGCCTGAAGCCAGATCTGACAGAACATGCCGCAGTCGCCCATGGCAACCTCTCAGCGCAGCGCTGCCAATAAAACCAACAGCTGCTATGGGCGACGCAGACATGTTTTCCTAGATGATCGAACCCCCAGCGACACGAAAAAGTATAATAGGCGACCAGTACTCCGCACTGTACACGTGTCACCACAAACATTCCTCACAGCCGCTATTTACCTCTATGCGCACTGAAACTTCCATTAATCTGGCAACTTGGCGGCCATATTTGAGAGGACCAGAAATTATAGCTAGATTGCATTCCCATCCCTGTGAACCCGTGTGATGGCAGCCATATAACCCAGGAGCGAGCACAAAACGCCAGTCGCCTAATTACTGGCGTCCACGATTACCGACTCGCCCCGACGATCAGTTCTCTAGTCTTCACGTAATGACGCGGTGAAAGAGCAGCAGCGTTCTCTAATCCCGCCGACATCTGACTGGCCGCATATTTGTAATGGGGTCACATCCCAGACAAGATGGCGGCTCAGGGCAGATTAGGCCTCGTGTATCTATGGGCAGCACCTCCATAACAACCAGACTCCAGTGAGGGTTAGCTGATGGCGAGCGTCCTCCGATCCCACGGCACCCACTATGCACACCCGTCGCTCGGGGCTATGCACACAGCTCACACTTTCACTCTTTGCACGTCTTGTTTTTTTTTAATGTTTTGTGACTTCACGTTTTGTACGTGGGGGGAAGGGACGTGTGTGATCTGTTTTGTACAACGGGGTGGGGGGAGTCAGTGCTCGATCCTCGCACGCCGGCACTGTGTTTATGCAAAAATCGTGTATTTTGTAACTTTATTAAATACTCTATTTGTTTCCCGCTGACAAAGTGGGAGTGGTCAGAACGTCAGCTGGCGCAAACCCAAAAATCTTCCAGGGTGGAGAGTAGATCAGGGTCCTCAACGTCCAAACCAGAAAACGCCATGTTGTGTATACACTATACCGTCGGACAAGAAACGCGGTCACATGACGCGCGCCCTCTATTACCATCAAAGGGCGTAAGAGACTTCAAAACAGAGGCCTGTGCCAGAACCGTGACCGCTGACACCCCATTCAGTCATGTTGCTATTGTGCTTGCTCTGGGGTTGTCATGGAAGCACCAAACATGGACTTCATGTCATGTGACCTTCACGCATAAGAACACAAGAGATCACATGATAGGGAGTCTAAGTATGATTGGTCTATGGATGTTACCATGGCAATCCTAGAGTGAGCACAACTACCAAGCAAACAGTCCTCTTCCTGTATCAAAAACTAGCCAGTCCCTTAGGTCCGCTTGTCCCAAGGCCATCTGCTGAACGGAATGGCGTCAGACACCTGAACCGCGAGCAGTGGATTTAAAGGGACAGGGCTGGTGCTGCCATGTATATAGGGCTCTGGTACGGGACCACTGAGTATTGCCCGATTTTATAACATTGGGCCGCTCGTGACCGATTGTGTTTTGTGTCGTGTGTGTCAGGTTTGGATCGGGGTGTGCTGGAGGCGAAGCACCCCATATTTGCATGTCACGGCCTCCTTCTGATAACTGCACTCAATAAAGGCAAAAACTGAGTTGTCCCGTGTCATGATTTACAAAAAAAGAAAATTCCCCAAAGTTTTTATCAAACGGCTAATAATTATACTGCTCCTTGCCTGCCCTCTACTGGTCAGAGCTGAGTACTGCACTAATGTAAATGGAGAAAGTATGTGCCCCCCACATCCATCTCCAGGGGCTTCTCTGTACTCCTTATACAGGGGCTTCTCACTAAATTAGAATATCTAAAAGTGAATTTCAGTTCTTCAATTCAAAAAGTGAATCTCCTATATTCTATAGAGTCATTACAGAGTGATCTATTTCACGTGTTTATTTCTGTTAATGTCGATGATTATGGCTTACAGCCAATGAAAACCCAAAAGTCATTATCTCAGTAAATTGGAATGATTAACAATAATCACCTGTAAAGGCTCCTAAGTGTTTATAAAGGTCCTTAGTCTGTTTCAGTAGCTCCACAATCATGGGGAAGACTGCGGACCTGACAGATGTCCAGAAGGCGTCACTGATACACTCCACAAGGAGGGGAAGCCACAAAAGGCCATTGCTATAGAAGCCGGCTGTTCACAGAGTGCTGTATCCAAGAATATTAATGGAAAGTGGAGTGGAAGGAAAAAGTGTGGTAGAAAAAGGTGCACAAGCAACCGGGATAACCGCAGCCTGGAAAGGATTAAGAAAAGGCCATTCAGTAATGTGGGGAAGATTCACAAGGAGCGGACTGCTGCTGGAGTCATTGCTTCACCACACACAGACGTGTCCAGGACATGGGCTACAAGTGTCACATTCCTTGTGTCAGCCACTCATGACCAATAGACAACGCCAGAAGTGTCTTACTTGGGCCAAGGAGAAAATAACTGGACTGTTGTCAGTGGTCCAAGGTCCCAGAGTCTGGAGGAAGAGTGGAGGCCACAATCCAAGCTGCTGGAGGTCTAGTGTGAAGTCTCCACAATCAGTGATGGTTTGGGGAGCCATGTCATCTGCTGATGTAGGTCCACTGTGTTTTATCAAGACCAAAGTCAGCGCAGCCGTCTACCAGGACATTGTAGAGCACTTCATGCTTCCCTCTGCCGACAAGCTTTTCGGAAATGGAAATGTCATTCTCCAGCAGGACTTGGCCCCTGTCCACACTGCCAAAAGCACCAATACCTGGTGTAAAAACAACAGTATCACTGGGCTTGATTGGCAGCAAACTCGCCTGACCTTAACCCCATAGAGAATCTATTAAATATTGTCAAGAGGAAGATGAGACACCAGACCCAACAATGCAGACGAGCTGAAGGCTGCTATCAAAGCAACCTGGGCTTCCATAACCCCTCAGCAGCGCCACAGGCTGATCGCCTCCATGCCACGCCGCATTGATGCAGTAATTGATGCAAAAGGACCAAGTATTGAGGGCATTTACTGAACATACATTTCAGTAGGAAAACATTTCGGATTTTACAATCATTTTTCAAGCTGGGTTTTCATTGGCTATAAGCCAGAATCATCAACATTAACAGAAATAAACATGTGAAATAGATCACTCTGTCTGTAATGACTGTAGAATGAGATTCACTTGTTGTATTGAAGAACTGAAAAATTCACTTTTTGATGATATTCTAATTTTGTTAGAAGCGTCTGTACATCCATAGAGATTAATATAGAAGTATATGCCCCCCACATCCACCTGGGGGTTCTCTGTCCTCATCTACATCCATAGACATTAACAGAGTTGCACCTCTGTGATTCGGAGGCATCTGTGAGAATTGTGGCCCCTTTTCAAGAAGAGCATTTGTGAAGTCAGACCCTGATGTTGGGTGAGGCTGGGCACACAATCACATATCTGTTGGGTGGGGCTGATTGCCGGGCTCTGGGCGGCCGATCATGTTCTCCCCTCCTCCATGTCTGTATGGACCTTGTGCACTGGGCAGAGTCATGGGGGACAGAGGAGGGTCTTCCCCAAACTGTTCCCAAAAAGCTGAAGCTACAATTGTCCACAATGTCTTGTGTTCAAGGTTAAGATTTCCCATCACTGAAGCTGAGGGTCCGAGGCCACCCCCTGATAACAGCCCATAGTATTATTCCCCCCCACCATCTGTACAGGGGCATAATGCAGTCAGGGGGTAATGTCCTCCTGGAATCACCAAACCCAGACTCCTCCATCAGTCGTAGACAGAGAAGTGCGATCCGTCACTGCACAGAACACGTCTCCTCCAGAGTCACAGAATCCTAGAATGTCAGAGTAGGAAGGGACCTCCGAGGACCTCGTGTCCAACTCCCTGCTCAATGCAGGATTCACTAAACTATGACTGTCTGTCCAGCCTCTGTTTGAAGACTTCCATTGAAGGAGAACTCACCACCTCTCGTGGCAGTCTGTTCCACTCATTGATCGTCCTCACTGTTCAAAAGTTTTTCCTAATATCTAATGTGTCTTCTACCATTCAGTTTCAATCCATTGCTTCTCGTGTGTCCATGTGCAAATTGGAATAATGATGATCCTTCTACAATGTGACAGCGCTTGAGATATTTGTAGACAGCTATTAAGTCTCCTCTTAGCTTTCTTGTTTGCAACTAAACATTGCCAGATCCTTCAACCATTCCTCGTAGGACATACTTTGCAGTCCGCTGACCATCCCGGTAGCTCTTCTCTGAACTCGCTCCAGTTTGTTGGTCTTTTTTTTTTTTACAATGTGGAGCCCAGAACTGGACACAGTATCCAGATGAGGCCTGACCAAGGAGGAGTAGAGGGGAAGAATTACTTCATGTGATCTAGACTCTATGCTTCTGTTAATACATCCTAGAACTGTGTTTGCCTTTTTGCTGCTGCATCACACTGTTGACTCATGTGCAGTCTGTGATCTATTAGTATACTGAACCAGCATGGCTACCACAGCATCTTGCAGCGGCATGTTATTCCATCAGCTCTGCATTTAGTTGGACCATCATTTATTTTTCAACAGGACAATGACCCCAAACATCTCCAGGCTGTGTAAGGGCTATATGACCAAGAAGGAGAGTGATGGGGTGCTACGCCAGATGACCTGGCCTCCACAGTCACCAGACCTGAACCCAATCGAGATGGTTTGGGGTGAGCTGGACCGCAGAGTGAAGGCAAAAGGACCAACAAGTGCTAAGCATCTCTGGGAACTCCTTCAAGATTGTTGGAAGACCATTCCCGGTGACTACCTCTTGAAGCTCATCAAGAGAATGCCAAGAGTGTGCAGAGCAGTCATCAAAGCAAAAGGTGGCTACTTTGAAGAACCTAGAATATAAGACATAATTTCAGTTGTTTCACACTTTTTTGTTAAGTATATAATTCCACATGTGTTAATTCATAGTTTTGATGCCTTCAGTGTGAATGTACAATTTTCATAGTCATGAAAACACAGAAAAATATTTAAATGAGAAGGTGTGTCCAAACTTTTGGTTTGTACTGTACATGCTGTTTAATAAGTTGTTCACAAATCTATCCTGGTATAGAAGTAAGGCTCACTGGCCTGTAATTTCTTCACTACATCTTCTTTCGTTTTTTGAAGATAGGGACAACATTTGTCCTTCTCCAATCTTCTGGCACTTCTCCTGTTCTCCAGGATTTTTCACAGATTCTGGCTAGAGGTTCTTCAATTTCCTCTGCTATCTCTTTCAGTACCCTAAGATGTAATTCATCTGGATCAGGAGATGTAAATTCTCTAAGTGTTCCCTCACCATCTCTCTGTTTATAGATAGTGTGGATTCTTTTATTCCTTCGATGTGCTTTCTTTGAGAACACAGATGCAAAATAGGAATTTAAAAGTTTATCCTTCTCAACCTCATGTTTGATCACTTCACCCTTTTCATCCTGTAAAAATCCTACAGCAGTCCAGTGGCAGGACTTTACACCGCTCCATCTGACTGTCGACATTGTGCTTGGTGATGTACGGTTGCATGTAGTTGCTCGGCAATGAAGCTCCCAGTGGGGGCGCAGTATTTGTAACAGAGGAGGTCTGGAGCTTTGTGGTCAGCGTTGACTTTTCTGCCCTCAGCTCTGTAACATTACTGGGCCTCCACACTTTGTGGCTGTAGTTCCTTCCGCTTCTCAGGAATATCACTCACAAGTGATTGGGGGGGAATTCAGGAAGAAATGTCATGGACGGACTTGTTACCCCAGGGGCTCCTATTTCAGGACCCGGCTGGTATCAGGGAGCTCTGCACCACCAGCCGCTCTGCCACATGGTAATAAAGGCAGATGGCATGGGGGGGGGGGGGTGAAGAGGTTACAGCAAGGTGAGTGGTGGGCTGTAGGTAATACACCAAGGGGGGGGGGGGGCACTATGCACTAAGGGGGCAATTTGTGTCCTTTACTTTTCTCCAGAACCTGCACGTACAATATGGAGGCAAATCAGACATCGGAGTCTCGTGCATTTTCATCTTTATTCAATCATGATTACAATCACTGATACAGGATTTAATCTTGCTGCAGTGTCACCCTGTCACCACCAGGTGGCACTGTAATAATAAACTCATAATGAATGGTGCAGAATGCCGCTCTCCCCTCTCGGCGGCAGCTGCTCCCCACAGGCTCCTTGTAAACGTAGGACCCGGGGCCACAACTCCAAGGTCTTTTAGTATTTACGAGGGATGCACTCTGCTGCGTTGCAGTGTGGGAGATGTCGGATTACATGAGACATTGTACATTTCCCACAATGCACTGTGGCACACTCCCAGGGATGGGGGGCACTCTGCATTGCTGGGGATGTAGTGGCCCCCGCAGTAGCCGATGCTCCCACACTCTTACTCCGGGATGTCTATGACCAGGTCGTCCTCCTCGTCCCCGTCCATGGGCCCCTCATCTCCGCTGCCTTCTCCGCCATCGCTGAACATCTGCTGGGGCACGGTGCTTAGGACGGGTGGGGGAGGGGCGTGCTTGCTGGAGGAGGACAGCGGGGGCAGTCCGGAGGAGCGGGGGCTGAAGGGCAGGACCCCCGAGGGTGAGCTCAGGGCGATCTGCGGACAGAGGAGAGGCGGTCAGAGCGAT
Source organism: Ranitomeya variabilis (assembly GCF_051348905.1). NCBI lineage: Eukaryota > Metazoa > Chordata > Amphibia > Anura > Dendrobatidae > Ranitomeya > Ranitomeya variabilis. The sequence continues at coordinate 10,239,841 of NC_135238.1, forward strand.
GGTGGCCGGCGGCGGAGGCCACGCTCACACACAGCGGCTCGCACAGTACCTTGGGCTTCCTGGGCTTAACCCCGCGGCTCCTTCTGTCTCTCTTGACTCGCTCAGGTATGGGGGACGTGGAGTTGGGGAGAGGAGCCAGATATTCTGAGGGGAACGGGGTGTAGGGGGGTGAGCTCATCTGATGGAAGCGGAGGGGTGGAGAAAACACAAATCATGAAATGGGATGAGGGATATGGAGAAGTCACGTGACAACCCCGCAATATGGCGGCCCCAAACCCCTCCCCCACCCACCGTGACACTACACCTCCCATCATGCCTTGGCGCAATGTGAAGGTTTCCATCTCTCTGGGCTCGTACTCACCGCACTGAGGTAGGGGCCCCCAGACGTGTGCAGGGACAGGGCCGAGGAGGAGGACGGGGGCGGGGAGGCCGGGCCGGCGGAGGGGCTCCTCTTCCTGCGGAGATTAAGAGTAGTCACCACTGCAGAGACCCCCGCCCGCTGCTGGTGGGTAGATCTAAGTATGCGGAGGCTATTCTGGACTCACCTCTTGGTGGTGGGGGTGCTGGTGTCACGGCCGCCCTCAGTGTCGCTGTTGTCTGAAGACGCCGTCAGATCAGAATCTGCAAGTGAGAAGACTCAGTTACTCCTCCTGGAAGGCGGCAGATCGCTCGGCCCCGGCACTGCAGCCTCAGTACACCACCGCTCGGCCCCGGCACTGCAGCCTCAGTACACCACCGCTCGGTCGTCCCGGCTCTGCAGCCTCAGTACACCACCGCTCGGTCCCGGCACTGCAGCCTCTGGACACCACCGCTCGGTGCCGGCACTGCAGCCTCTGGACACCACCGCTCGGTGCCGGCACTGCAGCCTCTGGACACCACCGCTCGGTGCCGGCACTGCAGCCTCTGGACACCACCGCTCGGTGCCGGCACTGCAGCCTCTGGACACCACCACTCGGTGCCGGCACTGCAGCCTCAGTACGCCACCGCTCGGTCCCAGCACTGCAGCCTCAGTACGCCACCGCTCGGTCCCAGCACTGCAGCCCCTGGACACTTCCGCTCAGTCCCGGCACTGCAGCCTCTGGACACTACCGCTCGGTCCCGGCACTGCAGCCTCTGGACACTACCGCTTGGTCCCGGCACTGCAGCCCCTGGACACTTCCGCTCGGTCCCGGCACTGCAGCCTCTGGACACTACCGCTTGGTCCCGGCACTGCAGCCTCTGGACACCACCGCTCGGTCCCGGCACTGCAGCCTCTGGACACCACCGCTCGGTCCCGGCACTGCAGCCCCTGGACACCACCGCTCGGTCCCAGCACTGCAGCCCCTGGACACTTCCGCTCGGTCCCGGCACTGCAGCCTCTGGACACTACCGCTTGGTCCCGGCACTGCAGCCTCTGGACACCACCGCTCGGTCCCGGCACTGCAGCCCCTGGACACTTCCGCTCGGTCCCGGCACTGCAGCCTCTTGACACTACCACTCGGTCCCGGCACTGCAGCCTCTGGACACCACCGCTCAAAGCCAGTCCTCAGCCGTACCTGATGAGTCGTCATCGACGTTCTCGTACTGGATGATCCGGTCCAAAAGGAAGCTGAGGAGACAAAGGGAGCGGTGAGGGAAGAGACGAGGGTCAGGGGGGATGAGACTGTGCTTAAGGCGAGGCTGGAGGAGATGGGTGATGAAAGGTGAGGCTGGGGAAAGGGCCAACGCGAGGCTGGGGATAAGGTGAGGCCGGCAGTGAGGTGAGGCCGGCAGTGGGGCGAGGCTGGGGGTGGGATGAGGTGAGTCCGGCAGTGGGGTGAGGCTGGGGGTGAGGTGAGGCCGGCGGTGGGGCAAGGCTGGGGGTGAGGTGAGGCCGACGGTGGGGCAAGGCTGGGGGTGAGGCCAGAAGTGGGGCGAGGCTGGGAATGAGTTGAGGCTGGCGGTGGGATGAGGTGAGGCCGGCCGCGGGGTAAGGCTGGGGATGAGGCGAGGTCGGCAGTGGGGCGAGGCTGGGGGTGAGGCCGGCGGTGGGGCGAGGTTGGCGGTGGGGTGAGGTTGGTGGTAGGGCGAAGCTGGGGATGAGTTGAGGCTGGCGGTGGGGCGAGGCTGGGGGTTGGTGATGGGGTGAGGCCTGCGGTGAGGTTGGGGATGAGGTGAGGCTGGCGGTGAGGCGAGGCTAGGTGTGAGGTGGGGCTGGTGATGGGGTGAGGCCGGCGGTGAGGTTGGGGATAAGGTGAGGCCGGCGGTGAGTCGAGGCTGGGGGTGAGGTGGGGCCGGCGGTGAGGTTGGTGGTGGGGGAGGCGGTGAGGTTGGTGGTGGGGGAGGCTGGGGCTGAGGTGAGGCCGGCGGTGAGGTTGGTGGTGGGGGAGGCTGGGGGTGAGGCCGGTGGCGAGGTTGGTGGTGGGGGAGGCTGGGGGTGAGGTGAGGCCGGCGGTGAGGTTGGTGGTGGGGGAGGCTGGGGGTGAGGTGAGGCCGGCGGTGAGGTTGGTGGTGGGGGAGGCTGGGGGTGAGGTGAGGCCGGCGGTGAGGTTGGTGGTGGGGGAGGCTGGGGTGAGATGAGGCCGGCGGTGAGGTTGGTGGTGGGGGAGGCTGGGGTGAGATGAGGCCGGCGGTGAGGTAAGGTTGGGGATGAGGTGAGGCCGTCGGTGGGGCGAGGCCAGCGGTGAGGTTGGTGGTGGGGCGAGGCCGGTGATGGGGTGAGGTTTAGGGATGATTTGGGCCGTAACCCTGCGCCCTCCCTCTCACCTCTTGTCCCGGGACACCTTCAGCAGCTTCCTCTGGGCCCTCCGCAGCTCCTCCTGGAAGCATTCTTGCTCCTAGACACAGAACACATGAGCGCTACAGACCTCCCCGACACCGCAGCCCCCCCCCCACACACACACACACATCGGGGGCCTCCCACACACACCACACCACACACCGCGGCCTCCCACACACACACACACACACCACGGCCTCCCACACACACCCCACACCCCCCCCCACACACACACCGCGGCCCCCCCCCCACACACACACACACATCGCAGGCCTCCCACACACACCACACCACACACCGCGGCCTCCCACACCCCGGCCTCCCACACACACACATCACGGCCTCCCACACACACCCCACACCCCCCCCCCACACACACACACCGCGGCCTCCCACACACCGCGGCCACACACACACACAGCGGCCCCCCACACACACACCGCGGCCTCTCTCACACACACACAGCGGCCACCCACACACACCCCCCGCGGCCTCTCACACACACACACACACACACACCGCGGCCTCTCTCTCACACACACACACACCGCGGCCTCTCACACACCGCGGCCTCTCACACACACACACACCGTGGCCTCTCACACACACACACACCGCGGCCTCTCACACACACACACACACACACCGCGGCCTCTCACACACACCGCGGCCTCTCACACACACACACACCCCCCGCGGCCTCTCACACACACACACACCCCCTGCGGCCTCTCACACACACACACCCCCCCCCCGCGGCCTCTCACACACACACACACACACCCCCCGCGGCCTCTCACACACACACCCCCCGCGGCCTCTCACACACACACACCCCCCGCGGCCTCTCACACACACACACCCCCCGCGGCCTCTCACACACACACACACCGTGGCCTCTCACACACACACCGTGGCCTCTCTCACACACACACACACACACACACACACACACACACACACACACACACACACACACACCCCCCGCGGCCTCTCACACACACACACGCCCCGCGGCCTCTCACACACACACCCCCCGCGGCCTCTCACACACACACACCCCCCGCGGCCTCTCACACACACACACACACACACACCGTGGCCTCTCACACACACACACACACACACACACACACTCACACACACACACCCCCCGCGGCCTCTCACACACACACACACACTCTCCGCGGCCTCTCACACACACCCACACACACCCCCCGCGGCCTCTCACACACACACACACACACACCCCCCGCGGCCTCTCACACACACACACACACACACACCCCCCGCGGCCTCTCACACACACCGCGGCCTCTCACCCACACACACACACCGCGGCCTCCCACCCACACACACCGCGGCCTCTCTCTCACACACACACACACCACACACACCGTGGCCTCTCACACACACACACCGCGGCCTCACACACACACACACACACACACACACACACACACCCCGCGGCCTCTCACACACACACACACCGCGGCCTCTCACACACACACACACACACCGTGGCCTCTCACACACACACACACACACCCCCCCCGCGGCCTCTCACACACACACACCCCCCGCGGCCTCTCACACACACACACACACCCCGCGGCCTCTCACACACACCGCGGCCTCTCACCCACACACACACACCGCGGCCTCCCACCCACACACACCGCGGCCTCTCTCTCACACACACACACCACACACACCGTGGCCTCTCACACACACACACCGCGGCCTCTCACACACACACACACCCCCCGCGGCCTCTCACACACACACACCGCGGCCTCTCACCCACACACACACACCGCGGCCTCCCACCCACACACACCGCGGCCTCTCTCTCTCACACACACACACACACACACACCACACACACCGCGGCCTCTCACACACACACACACACACCGCGGCCTCTCACACACACATACACACACACCGCGGCCTCTCACACACACACACACCCCCCGCGGCCTCTCACACACACATACACACACCGCGGCCTCACACACACACACACACACACACACACACCCCCCGCGGCCTCTCACACACACACACACCCCGCGGCCTCTCACACACACACACACACACACACCGTGGCCTCTCACACACACACACACACCGTGGCCTCTCACACACACACCGTGGCCTCTCACACACACACCGTGGCCTCTCACACACACACACACACCCCCCGCGGCCTCTCACACACACACACCCCCCGCGGCCTCTCACACACACACACACACACACACACACCCCGCGGCCTCTCACACACACCGCGGCCTCTCACCCACACACCGCGGCCTCCCTCTCACACACACACACCACACACACCGTGGCCTCTCACACACACACACCCCCCGCGGCCTCTCACCCACACACACACACCGCGGCCTCCCACCCACACACACCGCGGCCTCTCTCTCACACACACACACACACACACCACACACACCGTGGCCTCTCACACACACACACCGCGGCCTCTCACACACACACACACACACCGCGGCCTCTCACACACACACACCCCCCGCGGCCTCTCACACACACACACCCCCCGCGGCCTCTCACACACACATACACACACCGCGGCCTCTCACACACACACACACACACCGCGGCCTCTCACACACACATACACACCGCGGCCTCTCACACACACATACACACCCCCCGCGGCCTCTCACACACACACACCCCCCGCGGCCTCTCACACACACATACACACACCGCGGCCTCTCACACACACACACACCGCGGCCTCTCTCTCACACACACACACACACACCACACACACCGTGGCCTCTCACACACACACACCGTGGCCTCTCACACACACACACCGCGGCCTCTCACACACACACACACCGCGGCCTCTCACACACCACACACCCCCCGCGGCCTCTCACACACACACACCGCGGCCTCTCACACACACACACACACCCCCCGCGGCCTCTCACACACACACACCGCGGCCTCTCACCCACACACACACACCGCGGCCTCCCACCCACACACACCGCGGCCTCTCTCTCACACACACACACACACCACACACACCGCGGCCTCTCACACACACACACACCCCCCGCGGCCTCTCACACACACATACACACACCGCGGCCACACACACACACACACACACACACACACACACACACACACACCGTGGCCTCTCACACACACACACCCCCCGCGGCCTCTCACCCACACACACACACCGCGGCCTCCCACCCACACACACCGCGGCCTCTCACCCACACACACCGCGGCCTCTCTCTCACACACACACACACACACCACACACACCGTGGCCTCTCACACACACACACCGCGGCCTCTCACACACACACACACCGCGGCCTCTCACACACACACACCCCCCGCGGCCTCTCACACACACACACCCCCCGCGGCCTCTCACACACACCGCGGCCTCTCACCCACACACACACACCGCGGCCTCCCACCCACACACACCGCGGCCTCTCTCTCACACACACACACACCACACACACCGTGGCCTCTCACACACACACACCGCGGCCTCACACACACACACACACACACACACACACACACACACACACCCCGCGGCCTCTCACACACACACACACCGCGGCCTCTCACACACACACACACACACCGTGGCCTCTCACACACACACACACACACACACCCCCCGCGGCCTCTCACACACACACACACACACACCCCCCGCGGCCTCTCACACACACACACCCCCCGCGGCCTCTCACACACACACACACACCCCGCGGCCTCTCACACACACCGCGGCCTCTCACCCACACACACACACCGCGGCCTCTCTCTCACACACACACACCACACACACCGTGGCCTCTCACACACACACACCGCGGCCTCTCACACACACACACACCCCCCGCGGCCTCTCACACACACACACCGCGGCCTCTCACCCACACACACACCCCCCGCGGCCTCTCACACACACACACCGCGGCCTCTCACCCACACACACACACCGCGGCCTCCCACCCACACACACCGCGGCCTCTCTCTCTCACACACACACACACACACACACACACCGCGGCCTCTCACACACACACACACACACCGCGGCCTCTCACACACACATACACACACACCGCGGCCTCTCACACACACACACACCCCCCGCGGCCTCTCACACACACATACACACACCGCGGCCTCACACACACACACACACACACACACACACACACACACACACACACCCCCCGCGGCCTCTCACACACACACACACCCCGCGGCCTCTCACACACACACACACACACACACACACACACCGTGGCCTCTCACACACACACACACCGTGGCCTCTCACACACACACCGTGGCCTCTCACACACACACCGTGGCCTCTCACACACACACACACACCCCCCGCGGCCTCTCACACACACACACCCCCCGCGGCCTCTCACACACACACACACACACACACCCCGCGGCCTCTCACCCACACACCGCGGCCTCCCTCTCACACACACACACCACACACACCGTGGCCTCTCACACACACACACCCCCCGCGGCCTCTCACCCACACACACACACCGCGGCCTCCCACCCACACACACCGCGGCCTCTCTCTCACACACACACACACACACACCACACACACCGTGGCCTCTCACACACACACACCGCGGCCTCTCACACACACACACACACACCGCGGCCTCTCACACACACACACCCCCCGCGGCCTCTCACACACACACACCCCCCGCGGCCTCTCACACACACATACACACACCGCGGCCTCTCACACACACACACACACACCGCGGCCTCTCACACACACATACACACCGCGGCCTCTCACACACACATACACACCCCCCGCGGCCTCTCACACACACACACCCCCCGCGGCCTCTCACACACACACACACCGCGGCCTCTCACACACACATACACACCCCCCGCGGCCTCTCACACACACACACCCCCCGCGGCCTCTCACACACACATACACACACCGCGGCCTCTCACACACACACACACACCGCGGCCTCTCACACACACACACACCGCGGCCTCTCTCTCACACACACACACACACCACACACACCGTGGCCTCTCACACACACACACCGTGGCCTCTCACACACACACACCGCGGCCTCTCACACACACACACACCGCGGCCTCTCACACACCACACACCCCCCGCGGCCTCTCACACACACACACCGCGGCCTCTCACACACACACACACCCCCCGCGGCCTCTCACACACACACACCGCGGCCTCTCACCCACACACACACACCGCGGCCTCCCACCCACACACACCGCGGCCTCTCTCTCACACACACACACACACCACACACACCGCGGCCTCTCACACACACACACACCCCCCGCGGCCTCTCACACACACATACACACACCGCGGCCTCACACACACACACACACACACCGTGGCCTCTCACACACACACACCCCCCGCGGCCTCTCACCCACACACACACACCGCGGCCTCCCACCCACACACACCGCGGCCTCTCTCTCACACACACACACACACACCACACACACCGTGGCCTCCCACACACACACACCGCGGCCTCTCACACACACACACACCGCGGCCTCTCACACACACACACCCCCCGCGGCCTCTCACACACACACACCCCCCGCGGCCTCTCACACACACATACACACACCGCGGCCTCTCACACACACACACCCCCCGCGGCCTCTCACACACACACACCGTGGCCTCTCACACACACACACCCCCCGCGGCCTCTCACACACACACACCCCCCGCGGCCTCTCACACACACACACCGTGGCCTCTCACACACACACACCCCCCGCGGCCTCTCACACACACACACACACCGCGGCCTCTCTCTCACACACACACACACACCACACACACCGTGGCCTCTCACACACACACACCGCGGCCTCTCACACACACACACACACACACCGCGGCCTCTCACACACACACACCGCGGCCTCTCACACACACACACACACACCGCGGCCTCTCACACACACACACCGCGGCCTCTCACACACACACACACACACACCGCGGCCTCTCACACACCACACACCCCGCGGCCCCCGCCCTCACATAGATGAGGAACTTGAGCTTGCGCTTCAGGTTCTTGTAGCGCCTCTTGTAGTCCTCCACCTCCCCCTGGCCGTTCATCCTCACTGCAAAACAGACAAAGAAACCGTCAACAATCAGCAAGACCAGTGCAGGAAGGAGAGGGTTAACCGAAGCCATACTGATAGGGAGTGTAGACTGTGAGCCCCATCGGGGCAGTGATGATAGTGTCTGTGCAGCGCTGCGGAGTATGTTAGCGCTATATAGAAATACAGATTATTATTATTAAAGACACGCTGTGGTCATGTGTTGTCAGCAGCCAATAAGAGCCGAGCTCTCATCTCTGGAGAATGAAAGCCGGGATCCCATTGGTTGCTGTTCCCAGCTGAGAACAAACATCCCGACCAACTCTAGTCGCCCTTTCCGTTCAGAACAGATGAAGCACGCTGGGACTTGTGGTTCCTCGGACTGTCACTCATTGTAACGCTCTTACCTCTCCGCGTCCACAAGGGCAGACCCCGCCCCGTCACTGAGATAACATGACGTCACTTCCCGTGAGCCTACATTACATAGGCGTCCTGCCGCCATGAGTGACCCTGAGAACCTCCGACAAAATGGCGGCTGCCCTGTGACGCAGTGAGCGGAGTTGCTGGTCTTCCAATCAGAAGAGCCCCAAGTCTAAAGCCTCCTAGTATCGACCAATCAAAAATCAGCAGATGGGTCCAGACCAATGAGAGGTGGGGGCGGAGCCTGTGGCGGAGGTGCGGAGTTTAAACATGGCGGGAGATGTGGAGCGCGATATGCGGCTCTTCACCCGGGAGCTGTTCCAGCAGAGCCAGGATCTGAGGTGAGAGCGGAGTGTGGGCGGCGGAGCGAGGACGTCATCCTCATCACCGTGCGGCCTGTACTGAGGGGTGACGTCACTGCGTGCGGCCTGTACTGAGGGGTGACGTCACTGTGTGCGGCCTGTACTGAGGGGTGACGTCACTGCGTGCGGCCTGTACTGAGGGGTGACGTCACTGTGTGCGGCCTGTACTGAGGGGTGACGTCACTGTGCGGCCTGTACTGAGGTGACGTCACTGTGTGCGGCCTGTACTGAGGTGACGTCACTGTGTGCGGCCTGTACTGAGGTGACGTCACTGTGTGCGGCCTGTACTGAGGGGTGACGTCACTGTGTGCGGCCTGTACTGAGGGGTGACGTCACTGCGTGTGGCCTGTACTGAGGGGTGACGTCACTGCGTGCGGCCTGTACTAGGGAGACGTCACTGTGTGCGGCCTGTACTGAGGGGTGACGTCACTGCGTGCGGCCTGTACTGAGGGGTGACGTCACTGCGTGCGGCCTGTACTGAGGGGTGACGTCACTGCGTGCGGCCTGTACTGAGGGGTGACGTCACTGCGTGCGGCCTGTACTGAGGGGTGACGTCACTGTGTGCGGCCTGTACTGAGGGGTGACGTCACTTCGTGCGGCCTGTACTGAGGGGTGACGTCACTTCGTGCGGCCTGTACTGAGGGGTGACGTCACTGCGTGCGGCCTGTACTGAGGGGTGACGTCACTGCGTGCGGCCTGTACTGAGGGGTGACGTCAGTGAGTGCGGCCTGTACTGAGGGGTGACGTCAGTGAGTGCGGCCTGTACTGAGGGGTGACGTCACTGCGTGCGGCCTGTACTGAGGGGTGACGTCACTGTGTGCGGCCTGTACTGAGAGGAGACGTCACTGCGTGCGGCCTGTACTGAGGGGTGACGTCACTGCGTGCGGCCTGTACTGAGGGGTGACGTCACTGCGTGCGGCCTGTACTGAGGGGTGACGTCACTGCGTGCGGCCTGTACTGAGGGGTGACGTCACTGCGTGCGGCCTGTACTGAGGGGTGACGTCAGTGAGTGCGGCCTGTACTGAGGGGTGACGTCAGTGAGTGCGGCCTGTACTGAGGGGTGACGTCACTGCGTGCGGCCTGTACTGAGGGGTGACGTCACTGCGTGCGGCCTGTACTGAGGGGTGACGTCACTGCGTGCGGCCTGTACTGAGGGGTGACGTCACTGCGTGCGGCCTGTACTAGGGAGACGTCACTGTGTGCGGCCTGTACTAGGGAGACGTCACTGTGTGCGGCCTGTACTGAGGGGTGACGTCACTGCGTGCGGCCTGTACTGAGGGGTGACGTCACTGCGTGCGGCCTGTACTGAGGGGTGACGTCACTGCGTGCGGCCTGTACTGAGGGGTGACGTCACTGCGTGCGGCCTGTACTGAGGGGTGACGTCACTGCGTGCGGCCTGTACTGAGGGGTGACGTCACTGTGTGCGGCCTGTACTGAGGGGTGACGTCACTGCGTGCGGCCTGTACTAGGGAGACGTCACTGTGTGCGGCCTGTACTAGGGAGACGTCACTGTGTGCGGCCTGTACTGAGGGGTGACGTCACTGTGTGCGGCCTGTACTGAGGGGTGACGTCACTGCGTGCGGCCTGTACTGAGGGGTGACGTCACTGTGTGCGGCCTGTACTGAGGGGTGACGTCACTGCGTGCGGCCTGTACTGAGGGGTGACGTCACTGCGTGCGGCCTGTACTGAGGGGTGACGTCACTGTGTGCGGCCTGTACCGAGGGGTGACGTCACTGCGTGCGGCCTGTACTGAGGGGTGACGTCACTGCGTGCGGCCTGTACTAGGGAGACGTCACTGTGTGCGGCCTGTACTAGGGAGACGTCACTGTGTGCGGCCTGTACTGAGGGGTGACGTCACTGTGTGCGGCCTGTACTGAGGGGTGACGTCACTGTGTGCGGCCTGTACTGAGGGGTGACGTCACTGTGTGCGGCCTGTACTGAGGGGTGATGTCTTTGTGTACTGGGGGGTGTTGTGACTGTGTGCGGTCTGTGTACCGTCATGGCGTGCGGTGGTCACATGACTCTCCTCTCTCTGCAGCGTCCTGTCCCAGTCGTCGGTGCGCTCCAAGTTCTTGTCTCACTGCGGCCGGTCAGCGCTGTCCTTATCCGAGCGACAAGTGTTGAAGAAAATAGTGGAGGAAGAGCTGCTGAAGATGCAGGTGACAGGGGGCTCTGGGGACCACCTGCACCGCTGCCACCACTGCTCCAGTCACACCCAGAGCCGACGTCACATCTCTGCAGCCTTTTGGGCTAGAAATAGTGTGTGTGTGTGGCACAGCAGGCAGTATGGCGGGGGTGGCACAGCAGGCAGTATGGCGGGGGTGGCACAGCAGGCAGCATGGCGGGGGTGGCGCAGCAGGGCTGGGTGGCACAGCAGGCAGTATGGCGGGGGTGGCACAGCAGGCAGTATGGCGGGGGTGGCACGGCAGACGGCAGGGTGGGGGTGGCACGGCAGGGGTGGCAGGGCGGGGGTGGCACGGCAGGGCGGGGGGCACAGCGCGGCGGGGGGGGCACAGCAGACAGCGTGGCGGGGGGGCACAGCAGACAGCACGGCAGGGGGGCACAGCAGACAGTGCGGCGGGGGGCACAGCAGACAGCACGGCAGGGGGGCACAGCAGAAAACTGGTAACAGGAGGAGGTAAATGATGTAACGTTTATTAAGAACATTGGGAAAGCAAAGATCAACACAAACTGAATAAAAAATGTAACCATTAAATCTCTATATAAGACTTGGGATGGGTGGGATCCAATGGTCCCCTTCACCCGCAGTGGTCGGGATGTTGCCCCTGATCCCTGTACAGTATAGTCCAGGCAGCATTATTTAGTGTAACCGCAGTACGGTGTCAGTGATCTACAATAATGGCAGCAATGAAGCTACACCACATAGATGATGAAGAGCGGGGTGAGGGAGGAGCGGACCCTCGCGTATCGCGGCCTCCCAGCAGCTTCTTCAGGGGTCAATGACGCAGGCGCCCTGAGGGATCTAATCTGTTTCTGAGCTGCGGGAGGAGAGCAGGGTTTTCAGAAATGACCCTCACCAGCCACAGAGCTGATCGTTGTGGGCTCCTTGAGTTGATGACATTTTTTCCATCTGAGAAGGGTCCGAGGACGCGTTTTAGAAATTTGTAACGGGGTTAGATGTCACAGCAATGAGCTCCCTAATAAGAGGTGGCAGTAATTGCCCTGAATAGTGGGATCCCATAAGGGCCGTATCTAAGGATACAAAGGATCTGGTCAGAAGAGAAGTCATTTGGAAAACAGGCAAGAGATCTGAGTGACAGATTCCTTGACGGAGGAGATCCCAAGGGATCCTAAGGGGGGCTTGTAGTGAAGCCAAACATAGGATAATGGTGAGGTTGTTATGTGTGCGGCATGTGACTATACAGTGAGTTGCAAAAGTAATCACAGCCCCACCCCCTTGGCATTTTACCTATTTGTTACATTACAGCCTGTGTGTAAATATTTCTGCAATCTGAAGTGTGTGAGATGTATGAGCTCTATATAGTCTAAGTTGATGAAGTGAGAAAAATATCGGCATAAATTTATACATTTATGGGATCAAATAACTAAAAATTGGCATGTGCATACGTATTCATCCCATAGCTCTGGTGCAAGCAATTCCCTTCATAAGTCCCATGCTTAGTGACAGGACGTCCCCCTGTGTGCAATGTAAGGGTCACATGTCTGTCACTATATACACTTTACCTTCTCTGAAAGGCCACAGAGGCGCCACTAACCAAAGAACACCATGGGGACCAAGGAGGTCTCGAAACGCCACCATGGAGACCGCCAGACGCCACCATGGAGGTGGTTTTTTGGAGACCAAGTCAGGGACAGAGTTGTAGAAACTGTCCCATTCTCTGATGATCCCCCCCCCGGAGGACCATCTATTCCATTATCATCAAATGGAAAGAACATGGCACTGTAGCAAACCTGCCAAGAGAGGACGTCCACCAAAACTCTCAGCCTGGGCAAGGAGGGCATTAATCAGAGAGGCAGCACCGAGACCAAAGGAAACCCTGAAGGAGCAGCAGAGTTCTCAGAGACTGGATTATTAGTCCACACGACCACAATAAGCCGTGCACTCCATAGAGGTGGCGTTTGTGGAAGAGTGGGCAGAAAATAGAATTAGAACTTACCGGTAATTCTCTTTCTAGGAACCTTCCACGACAGCAGTATCGGAGGATGTCTCCCCGCCCTAATAGGGGACAGGAACAGAAAGAGGTTAAATACCCCTCCCCTTCCTGCAACCACCAGTGTTTTTTCTGGACACAGTAGCATATTTAGTTACCACTTAAGTGCAGGAAACAATCAGTATATAAATCAGATAGGGAGGGAAATTAGTGCTGTCGTGGAAGGTTCCTAGAAAGAGAATTACCGGTAAGTTCTAATTCTATTTTCTCTAGTCACCTTCCACGACAGCAGTATCGGAGTAATACCAACCGCTAATTTCTTTAGGGAGGGACAACAGCCTGGAGAACTCGTCTGCCAAACGAAAGGTCCCTATTGAAGTTGAGCCTGTAGTGCCTGGTGAATGTGTGGACTGATGACCAGGTGGCGGCTCTGCAAATCTGCTCTGAAGATGCGCTACCCCTCTCTGCCCAGGAAGTTGAGACTGCACGGGTGGAGTGTGCTTTTAGAGAAGCTGGAGGAGTCAGATTCTGGGATGAATAGGCAAGGCTAATGGCCTGTTTGATCCAATTTGCTATTGTACTTTTGGCTGCCTTCTTGCCTTTATTCCGTCCTGACCACTGGATGAATAGATTTTGATCCACCCTCCAACCCTCTGTCTGTTGAAGGTAGAATAGGACCACTCTGCGGACGTCCAGGGTATGAAAGATCTCTTCTTTTGGGTTAGATGGATTCGGACAGAAAGATGGTAAGATGATTTCTTGATTTCTGTGGAAATCAGAGACCACTTTAGGCATAAAGGAAGGATCCAATTTCAGGATTATGCTGTCCATAGTTACGGTCAGGAATGGTTCCTGGATTGATAAAGCCTGTATCTCCCCTACACGCCTGGCGGTAGTGATGGCCACCAAAAAGACCGTTTTTAGGGTCAGGATTTTTAAGTTGGCGGCTGAGAGGGGTTCAAAGGGATCACTGGTCAGACTGTTCAGGACAAGATTCAAGTCCCATGGAGGGGTGTGGACGAGACGTCTTGGACGGATTCTTGTTGCTGAAGCTATAAACCGTTTGATCCATCGGTGACTTGCCAGATCTTGGTCAAAGAAAGATCCGAGGGCCGACACTTGGACCTTCAGGGTACTTGGTGAGAGTCCCATCTCCAAGCCCTTCTGGAGGAATTGAAGGATTTGAGCAATTTCCGGGTTAAATGGATCTGGTTTGTTCGGAAGACACCATGAAGAAAATTTCTGCCATATTTTCCCATAAATGGCATTAGTGATCGGCTTCCTACTTTTTTGTAGGGTTTCGATCACGTCTTGAGAGAGCCCTCTGGCCTTCAGGATCTCGGCTTCAGAAGCCAGGCTGCTAACTTTAGCTTGTGCAGATCTGGATGAAATAGAGGACCCTGCTGAAGCAGGTCGTGTCTCTGGGGAAGTAGGATTGGACCTTCTAAGCACATGTCTGTTAACGCGTTGAACCAGCCTCTTCCTGGCCACAGTGGGGCTATCAGAATCGTTGGGACTTGTTCTATCCGGACTTTCTGCAATGTTCTGGATAGCAGTGGGATTGGCGGGAAGGCATACGCTAGGGTAAATTCCCAAGGATGTGAAAATGCGTCCAGTCCTTGGGTCTCGTTTGAGATGTTCAGGGAGAAAAAGTTGTCTGACTTTTTGTTCTGTCTGCTGGCGAACAGGTCCACCTCGGGGGTTCCCCACCTCTGGACCAAGGATAGGAATACCTCCTGATTTAGGGACCATTCCCCAGGATGAAAGTCCCTCCTGCTGAGGTAATCCGCCTGGGAATTGTCCAGCCCTTTTATATGTACTGCCGAAATAGACAGGAGGTGTTTCTCTGCCCAGGAAAAAATCCTTCCAGCAGTTAGCTTTAGGCTTGAGTATTTCGTGCCCCCTTGGTGTCGGAGGTAGGCGACAGTGGTCATGTTGTCGGACATCACCCGAACATGGTGACCCTGGATGAGGGCCGATGAGGCTTTTAGCGCCTCCTCCACTGCTTTTAAGTCTCTCAGATTTGAGGAGCTGCGTCTCATCTCTAGGGACCATAGACCCTGAAAGTGTGATTTCTCGATCACCGCACCCCAACCTCTCTGACTTGCATCTGTTGTAAGTACTCGGAGAGGGGTCTGATCCCAGCTGACTCCCCGCTGTAAGTTTCGGGGGTTCCGCCACCATGAGAGGGAGGATCTTACATGAGTAGGAAGAGGAATTCTTCTGGATAAAGCCATCTGGTGTCCTCTTGAATACGACAGGATGTGAGATTGGAGAGTCCTTGTATGGGCCTGGGCCCAGGAGACTGCCTGGATGCATGATGTTAGAGAACCCAGGATTGACATAGAGTCTCTCAGAGTTGGGAATTTCTGGTCTCTGAATTTGGAGATTTTGTGGACCAGATCTATCCGACGGTCCCTGGGTAAGAAGGACATTCTCTTTTCTGAGTCCAGCAGAATTCCTAGAAATTTCTTCTGGGGAGATGGCCGGAGATCTGATTTCGCCAGATTTGGAATCCACCCGAGAGACGTTAAGATGCTGAGAACCCTCGCCACGTCTTGATTGAGGCGAGAAGCTGATGGAGCAATAAGGAGGAAGTCGTCTAAGTATGGAATGACGCAGATCCCCTGTTGTCGTATAAAGATTATCACTTCCAGCATGATCTTGGTGAAGACCCGTGGAGCTGATGATACTCCGAAGGGAAGGACGTTGAACTGGTAATGGCTGATCCGTTTGTTTTGGGAAATGGCGAACCTGAGGAACCTCCTGTGGTCTGGGTGGATTGGCACATGGTAGTATGCGTCCCTCAGGTCCAATGTGGCCATTACCCAGTTCTGTCCAATCAGCGGGATTGCTGATCTGATAGATTCCATTTTGAATCTTCGATATCTTATCACCTGATTCAGAGGTTTGAGGTTTACGATAATACGGTGTTTCCCTGAGGGTTTCTTCACCAGAAAGAGATGGGAATAATGGCCTTCTCCTTTTTCCCGATGTGGTACGTGGGAAATCACTTTCTCTCGGAGCAGACTTAGAATATCCGACCTCAGAGCCTCCTGAAGTTTTGGAGATTGTGGAGAAGTGATTGTTAGATGGTGAGGAGGAGGACTCTCGAATTCCAATTTTAGGCCATCCTGTATGGTACGCAGGACCCACTGATCCCTGGTGATCTCCTGCCACCTGGGGAGAAAATTCGAGAGTCGGCCCCCGACCTGAAAGCAGTCATTGTTTTTCAGAGGGCTGCTGGGGCTGGGGAACCATGATGTTTCTGGTTTTCCCACCTTTAGGGTAGCTCCATCGCCCCGTTTTGCCTTTTCCCCTATAGTTCTGTTGGGGTGGTTGTTCCCGGGGGGGACGAAAAAACCGCTTCCTCGGGTTCCGTTGTTCTGGGAGAACCTTCTTTTTGTCTGAAGCCTTGTCCAGGATGTCGTCCAAGGCTGGTCCAAAGACATGATGGCCCTGGAAAGGGATACCACAAAGTTTGGACTTTGAGGTAACATCTCCCCCCCAAGATTTAAGCCACAGGGCCCTCCTTGCTGAGTTTGTAAGGACAGCGGATCTAGCGGCTACCCGTACTGATTCCGCTGAAGCGTCCGCGAGGAATCCGGATGCTTTTTGGAGCAAGGGGAGAGAATTAAGGATGTCCTCCCTGGATGTACCTTGTATGAGGTGGTTCTCTAAGGTACGAAGCCAGATAACCAATGATCTGGCCACACATGTTGAGGCCACGTTGGATTTTAATAAGTTAGTTGAGGTGTCCCAAGATCTCCTCAGTAAGCTCTGTCTTACGATCCATAGGATCTTTAAGTTGGGAGGAGTCTTCGAAGGGTAGGGCCGTTTTCTTAGTGACCCTTGACACCTGAACATCCACCTTGGGCATATCAAATAAAGAACAATCTCCCTCCAGAGGAAAGCGATTTTTGAACTCGGATGGAACGTTCAGTCCCTTTTCTGGCAGGCTCCACTCCTGGAGGATAATGTTCTCTATGTTTTCATGTATGGGGAATCCTTTTACCGATTTAGGTTTCAGACCCCCGAACATATCGTCCTGCACAGAATGGTCCTCTACCTCCTCTTCTACCCCCATGGTGCCCCTCACCATGGAAATTAACTCCTCCAAATCTTCCGATGAGAAGAGGTACTTCCTACTATCCGATCTGGGAGCAGGAGTAGACGTAGAACCCTCTTTCTCCCAGCTGTACTCTGAATCCGAGGTATGTATCTCGCCTGAGTCAGAGTCTGAGGCTACCCGGCCCACTTTCCTTTTCTTGGGAGGGGGAGGCTGCGGAGTCGGAGGGGGAGGCTGCGGAGTCGGGGCTCGAGAGAAGGTCGCCATAGAGGACTGAACCTCCTCCCTAATGAGGGTTCTGATACTATCCATTAAAGAAGGCTGTTCGCTACGCAGCACTTCGTCTGTGCATGGTTGGCAGAGCTTCTTAGTGTATGCTGAGGGGAGCTTGACTGAACAAGTACCACACTTGCGGCTGGGCTTCCTAGTGCCAGTGACCTTGTCTCCCTGAAACGAGAGAGAAAGGTGGACTGAGCCGCTACACTTTTACAGAATGGACAGCAAGGGACATCATCCCACTACTTACAGTAGAGGGGTGCACGCTGGGCTCTGCAGTAGCAGAGTGAGGGGGTTTGTCACCGTCCATAACGCTAGAGGTGCAGTCACCGACCGACGTCTCACTAGGAGGGCTCCCCAGTCAAGAATAAATAGTCTTACCGAGATTCCAGCGAGTTTGGTGCTCCTCCCTCGAAAAATGTCCCTGGGGGGGGGTCTGAGACGCCCGCCTTGGCCGCCGCTGCTGTTCCCCATGTTCAGGACGCCGGCCGGCGCGCGCCAAGCTCCAGTTCAAACAACCGGAAGTCCCGGAGCGTCACTTCCGGTGTGCGCGCGCCAACCCCGCAGCAGCGTGGTGTGAGGAGGAAGCCGGGGAGCTACAGGAGGACCCCGGAGCACTACACCGCTCTGCATTACCACCCGAAGGTGGCGCAGGAAGAGCGGGTGGGGGTCCCAAGTCACGCGGGGACCGCGGAGATGGGAGCAGTCTGGAGGCGGAGGAGGAGACGAAGCTCTCGACCGCGACTGCCCGGCTGACAGGTAACTAGTGCTCTCGTTCGCCGGCCACGGCAGCACTATCGGAAACCTCTTCATGCCCCATAGGGGCCAGGAAAAACACTGGTGGTTGCAGGAAGGGGAGGGGTATTTAACCTCTTTCTGTTCCTGTCCCCTATTAGGGCGGGGAGACATCCTCCGATACTGCTGTCGTGGAAGGTGACTAGAGAAAAAGCCTTTACTTACATACAAAAATTGTAAGGCTTTTTTTTGCCAATAGACATGTTGGAGACTCACCAAATGTCTGGAGGAAAGTGCTGTGGTCAGATGAGATGAAAATTGAACTTTTAGGCCACAAAGGTAAATGCTATGTCTGGAGCCAAACCAACAGCTCATCGCACCAAGAAGACCATCCTCACAGTGAAACATGGTGGTGGCAGCATCATGGGATGTTTTTTGGCAGCAGGGACAAGGAAAATGGTCGGAGTAGAGGGGAAGATGGATGGTGCGAAATACGGAAATGTTCTTGAGCAAAACCTGTTTCAGGCAGTGATGTGAGATCGGGACGGAGGTTCACCTTTCAACAATACAATGACCCAAAGCATACTGCTAAAGCCACACTGAGTGGTGTAAGGGGAGACGTTCTGGAGCGGTCGAGTCCCAGCCCAAACCTTCATCCACTGGAGAATCTGTGGTCAGACGTGAAGATCGCTGTTCACCAGAGGAAACATCTAACGTGAAGGACCTGGAGAAAGTTTGCCATCAGGAAAAAGCAAAAATCCCAGTGGCCAGATGTGGAAAGCTCATAGAGACTTATCCAAAGTGTCTGCAGCTGTAATTACCGCAAAAGGAGGCTCTACACAGTACTGACTTTAGGGGGGTGAATAGTTCTGCACACTGACGTTTTCAGATATTTTGTCCTATTTGTTTCACAATGAAAATAAAACCAAATGTTCACAGCTGTCGGCACGTTCTCTGCATGAACTGATGCAAACCCTGAAGAAACAGTGAAATTCCAGGTTGTGAGGCAGCAAAACACAAAACATGCCAAGGGGTGTGAATACTTTCCCAAGCCAGTGTACTTGACCGGTAACAATGACGGCCGCATTGATGACGCATTTATGGGTCACGTGAAAAAGAAATCACATACCCAGAACAATGTGCGCTGGTGATACGGCTCCGAGAACCACGGGACACCGCTGTGTAAGGGGCCACCTGTCTGGACAGTGACCCCAGGGGTGCCAACATTTTCGGCCATGACTGTGGTGGCAATTATATACCGGATCTCCCTTTTTCTGTGATATGTGACCGGGTCTTGTGTGATCACTGACAGGAGGAAGACGTTAGTGACGACGAGCCCCTCATCATGAAGGTGCAGAAGAGGGGCCGCCAGGACAGCAGCGAGGACAAGGAGCCCCCGGGGAAGAGACAGCGGCAGCTGGGCGGTACGTACCGCGGCATTACCGGCCGCACAGCGAACCATAGCCCGCCGCACCAGGACTAACGTCATGTCTGTCCCTGCAGGTAACGACTCTGAGGAGGATTCTGGAATCGAGCAGCGAGACAGCAAGAGACTGTCCGGGAGCTCCCCCGAGGCCCCAGTGTCCGTGACAACCCCTACAAAAGTGGAAGAGACCGCAGCTGTGACGAAAGGAGAAGGATCGAAGAGGAGGGTGAAGACGACACCTAAAAGGGGCAAAGGGACCGCACCAGAGAGCTCGGCGGAAGAGACAGACCAGAACAAAGCGACTGCCAGCAGTGACATAAAGGAGACCGCCACAAGGTTTCAGGACGTGGACTCGGATAGCGAGGCAGAGGCGATCAAGCCGAAGGTCACCCACAAAGAGACTGCACGGGCCGACGGAAAAGAGAGAGTCAAGGCCACGAAGAGTCCTACGAAAAATGAGTCCGACATTGAGAGCTGCGGAGAGGAATCCGGGAGAAAAGCTGAAAGAGGGAAGAGAGCACAAATCAAGGTAAAGAGAGTGCAAGGAAAAGACCGTAACGAAGAGACCGCAAGAAAAAGAGCGCCCAAGAAGAAAGGGGCTAAGAAAGAGAGTGACAGTGAGGAGGAAGAGACCGCAAGAAAAAGAGCGTCCAAGAAGAAAGGGGCTAAGAAAGAGAGTGACAGTGAGGAGGAAGAGACCACAAGAAAAAGAGCGCCCAACAAACCTGCCAAGAAAGGGAGTGATAGTGAGGAGGAGGAGGAAGAGAACGCAAGAATAAGAGCGCCTAAGAAGAAAGGGGCTAAGAAAGAGAGTGACAGTGAGGAGGAAGAGACCGCAAGAAAGAGAGCACCCAAGAAGAAAGGGGCTAAGAAAGAGAGTGACGGTGAGGAGGAGGAGGAAGAGACCACAAGAAAAAGAGCACCCAAGAAGAAAGTGGCTAAGAAAGAGAGTGACAGTGAGGAGGAGGAAGAGACCGCAAGAAAACGAGTGCCCAAGAAGAAAGGGGCTAAGAAAGAGAGTGACAGTGAGGAGGAGGAGGAAGAGACCACAAGAAAAAGAGCACCCAAGAAGAAAGGGGCTAAGAAAGAGAGTGACGGTGAGGAGGAGGAGGAAGAGACCACAAGAAAAAGAGCACCCAAGAAGAAAGTGGCTAAGAAAGAGAGTGACAGTGAGGAGGAAGAGACCGCAAGAAAAAGAGCGTCCAAGAAGAAAGGGGCTAAGAAAGAGAGTGACAGTGAGGAGGAGGAGGAAGAGACCACAAGAAAAAGAGCACCCAAGAAGAAAGTGGCTAAGAAAGAGAGTGACAGTGAGGAGGAGGAAGAGACCGCAAGAAAACGAGTGCCCAAGAAGAAAGGGGCTAAGAAAGAGAGTGACAGTGAGGAGGAGGAGGAAGAAACCACAAGAAAGAGAGCGCCCAACAAACCTGCCGAGAAAGGGAGTGATAGTGAGGAGGAAGAGAACGCAAGAAAGAGAGCGCCCAAGAAGAAAGCGACTAAGAAAGAGAGTGACAGTGAGGAGGAAGAAGAGAGTTTAGGGTCAAAAAAAGACAGTCATAGTGAAGAGGAAGAGACTGCACGCAATAGAGCTTCGATCAAAAAGACTCCTAAGAAAGACAGTGACGAAGAGAGCGCAGGAGAGACAAGGGCATCAAAGGACAGCAGTGATAGCGATGAGAGTGCAGCCGACCAGAGAGACAGCGCTAGTGAGAGTGATGAGAAAGGGAAGACTGGAAAGAGAGCGCCAAAGACTGACAGTAAGAATGAAGCAAAGAGTGACAGTGAGGAGGACGAGAGCGACCTGGATACGGAGAGTGACGAGGAGACGGCGGCACAGAAGCCCAAGACTGCGGCAGGTGAGCGCAAAGAGACAGACGGCAAAGGAGCGAAGGACAAGAGAGCGGAGAGCGTCTCCAAGGCCAGAGACGACAGCGACTCCTCCGCCAGATCGGAGCCCGGCACCAAGGGGAAGAGCGGCAAGAAACAGGTAAAGTCCGCGGGAGTGTGGGGGGGAGGAAACTGTGACCGCCATCATTTCAGCCCTCTGCTCTCCACAGGGCGTGTCCAAGGAGGAGCACCCCTCCATCCTGCGCCTCAAGAAGTACATCCTGACCTGCGGGGCCCGGAGGAACTACAAGAAGCTGTTCCAGAACTGCCGCTCGGTGAAGGCCATGGTGGAGGTGCTGAAGAAGGAGCTGGAGGACCTGGGGGTCAAAGGTGAGACAGGTGGGGAGGGGGTCACTGAGTGAGGAATAACGGTGGGTACTGGGGAGTGCGTGGTGGTGAACGGTCCGATGTCTTCCTGCAGGGCAGCCATCGCTGGAGAAATGCCGCGTGGTGCGACTGAAGAGGGAGGAGGCGGCCGAGCTGGCGGAACTAGACACCGGCAACATCATCGCCACCGCTGGTGAGTCCGCGGGAGGGAGAGAAACCCGTAACACCGCGCAAGTCGTACTTGTGAAAAGCACACAATGGGGTAAAACGTGTTCTGGGCAAACACACAGCGCAACACTGGTAATGTGAGCGCTGACTACACGGCCAGTCTGCACCGAACATCTCCCATCTGTCCATTCACAAGGCTGGCGATATAATGCATTGTTCTCTGTTATCAGTCACTTCAGTGCAGAGGCCAACACTCATCCCAAAACCCAGTATAAATATTTACAGGGAGCTCCCCCTAGTGGTGGCTGCAGACAGGATCTTATCATGTATCTCTGTATACAGGGAGCTCCCCCTAGTGGTGGCTGCAGACAGGATCTTATCATGTATCTCTGTATACAGGGAGCTCCCCCTAGTGGTGGCTGCAGACAGGATCTTATCATGTATCTCTGTATACAGGGAGCTCCCCCTAGTGGTGGCTGCAGACAAGATCTTATCATGTATCTCTGTATACAGGGAGCTCCCCCTAGTGGTGGCTGCAGACAGGATCTTATCATCTATCTCTGTATACAGGGAGCTCCCCCTAGTGGTGACTGCAGACAGGATCTTATCATGTATCTCTGTATACAGGGAGCTCCCCCTAGTGGTGACTGCAGACAGGATCTTATCATGTATCTCTGTATACAGGGAGCTCCCCCTAGTGGTGGCTGCAGACAGAATCTTATCCTGTATCTCTGTATACAGGGAGCTCCCCCTAGTGGTGACTGCAGACAGGATCTTATCATGTATCTCTGTATACAGGGAGCTCCCCCTAGTGGTGGCTGCAGACAGGATCTTATCATGTATCTCTGTATACAGGGAGCTCCCCCTAGTGGTGACTGCAGACAGGATCTTATCATGTATCTCTGTATACAGGGAGCTCCCCCTAGTGGTGGCTGCAGACAGGATCTTATCATGTATCTCTGTATACAGGGAGCTCCCCCTAGTGGTGGCTGCAGACAGGATCTTATCATGTATCTCTGTATACAGGGAGCTCCCTCTAGTGGTGACTGCAGACAGGATCTTGTCATGTATCTCTGTATACAGGGAGCTCCCCCTAGTGGTGGCTGCAGACAGGATCTTATCATGTATCTCTGTATACAGGGAGCTCCCCCTAGTGGTGGCTGCAGACAGGATCTTGTCATGTATCTCTGTATACAGGGAGCTCCCCCTAGTGGTGACTGCAGACAGGATCTTATCATGTATCTCTGTATACAGGGAGCTCCCCCTAGTGGTGGCTGCAGACAGGATCTTATCATGTATCTCTGGATACATGGAGCTCCTCCTAGCGGTGACTGCAGACAGGATCTTATCATGTATCTCTGTATACAGGGAGCTCCCCCTAGTGGTGACTGCAGACAGGATCTTATCATGTATCTCTGTATACAGGGAGCTCCCCCTAGTGGTGGCTGCAGACAGAATCTTATCATGTATCTCTGTATACAGGGAGCTCCCTCTAGTGGTGACTGCAGACAGGATCTTATCATGTATCTCTGTATACAGGGAGCTCCCCCTAGTGGTGGCTGCAGACAGGATCTTATCATGTATCTGTACACAGGGAGCTCCCCCTAGTGGTGGCTGCAGACAGGATCTTATCATGTATCTCTGTATACAGGGAGCTCCCCTAGTGGTGGCTGCAGACAGGATCTTATGTATCTCTGTATACAGGGAGCTCCCCCTAGTGGTGGCTGCAGACAGGATCTTATCATGTGTCTCTGTATACAGGGAGCTCCCCTAGTGGTGGCTGCAGACAGGATCTTATGTATCTCTGTATACAGGGAGCTCCCCCTAGTGGTGGCTGCAGACAGGATCTTATCATGTATCTGTATACAGGGAGCTCCCCCCTAGTGGTGACTGCAGACAGGATCTTATCATGTATCTCTGTATACAGGGAGCTCCCCCTAGTGGTGACTGCAGACAGGATCTTATCATGTATCTCTGTATACAGGGAGCTCCCCCTAGTGGTGACTGCAGACAGGATCTTATCATGTATCTCTGTATACAGGGAGCTCCCCCTAGTGGTGGCTGCAGACAGGATCTTATGTATCTCTGTATACAGGGAGCTCCCCCTAGTGGTGGCTGCAGACAGGATCTTATCATGTTTCTCTGTGTACAGGGAGCTCCCCTGTTGTGAATTCCGCTCTTGGGCTCCCTCCTGTGGTTTTGAGTGGTATGGCTGCTTCTTTGATTTAGCATCAGCAGCTGTTCTCACTGATCGTCTTTCTGGCTCGGCTATATTAGTCTGGCTTTATCCCTAATTCAATGCCAGTTGGCAATTGTTGAGCTTGGAGTCACGGCTCTCTGAGGATTTCCCTGTCACTCTGACCATTTCAGCAAAGCTAAGTCCTTGCTTGTCTTTTTGCAGTTCACTTGTTGTGGACTTTGTTGTTTGGCATTTTCTATGTTTTGCTCATTTGTCCAGCTTATCAGTATGGATCTATTTAGCTAAGCTGGAAGCTCTGGGCAGCAGATTTTGCCCTCCACATCTTTAGTCAGGTGTGGAGATTTTTGCATTTCTCTGCGGTGGACTTTTTCTAGTTTTTATTACTGACCGCACAGTGTTCTGTCCTGTACTGTCTATCTAGCTAGAATTGGCCTCCTTTGCTAAATCTTGTTTCATACTACGTATGTCATTTCCTTCTCCTCTCACAGTCATCATTTGTGGGGGGCTGTCCTATCCTTTGGGGATTTTCTCTGAGGCAAGATAGCTTTCCTGTTTCTACCTTTAGGGGTAGCTAGTCCTCCGGCTGTGACGAGGTGTCCAGGGAGTGACAGGAACATCCCACGGCTACTGCTAGTGTTGTGTTAAGATCAGGAACTGCGGTCGGTATAGTTACCACCTGCCCAGAGCTCGTCGCATGTCGCTCCTTAACCCCTTCCCGACATTTGACGTACTATCCCGTCGAGGTGGGGTGGGCCCGTATGACCGCCGACGGGATAGTACGTCATCATCGATCAGCGGCGCTCACGGGGGGAGCGCGGCCGATCGCGGCCGGGTGTCAGCTGCATATCGCAGCTGACATCCGGCACTATGTGCCAGGAGCGGTCACGGACCGCCCCCGGCACATTAACCCCCGGCACACCGCGATCAAACATGATCGCAGTGTACCGGCGGTATAGGGAAGCATCGCGCAGGGAGGGGGCTCCCTGCGGGCTTCCCTGAGACCCCCGGAGCAACGCGATGTGATCGCGTTGCTCTGAGGGTCTCCTACCTCCCTCCTCGCCGCAGGTCCCGGATCCAAGATGGCCGCGGCATCCGGGTCCTGCAGGGAGGGAGGTGGCTTACCGAGTGTCTGCTCAGAGCAGACACTTGGAAAGCCTGCAGCCCTGCACAGCAGATCGTCGATCTGGCAGAGTGCTGTGCACACTGCCAGATCAATGATCTGTAATGTCCCCCCCTGGGACAAAGTAAAAAAGTAAAAAAAAAATTTTTCCACATGTGTAAAAAAAAATAAAAAAAAAATTCCTAAATAAATAATAATAAAAAAAATATATTATTCCCATAAATACATTTCTTTATCTAAATAAAAAAAAAAAAACAATAAAAGTACACATATTTAGTATCGCCGCGTCCGTAACGACCCAACCTATAAAACTGCCCCACTAGTTAACCCCTTCAGTAAACACCGTAAGAAAAAAAAAAAAAAAACGAGGCAAAAAACAACGCTTTATTACCATACCGCCGAACAAAAAGTGGAATAACACACGATCAAAAAGACTGATATAAATATCCATGGTACCGCTGAAAACGTCATCTTGTCCCGCAAAAAAAAAGCCGCCATACAGCATCATCAGCAAAAAAATAAAAAAGTTATAGTCCTGAGAATAAAGCGATACCAAAATAATTATTTTTTCTATATTTTAGTTTTTATCGTATAAAAGCGCCAAAACATAAAAAAATGATATAAATGAGATATCGCTGTAATCGTACTGACCCGACGAATAAAACTGCTTTATCAATTTTACCAAACGCGGAACGGTATAAACGCCTCTCCCAAAAGAAATTCATGAATAGCAGGTTTTTGGTCATTCTGCCTCACAAAAATCAGAATAAAAAGCGATCAAAAATGGTCACGTGTCCGAAAATGTTACCAATAAAAACGTCAACTCGTCCCGCAAAAAACAAGACCTCACATGACTCTGTGGAGCAAAATGTGGAAAAATTATAGGTCTCAAAATGTGGAGACGCAAAAACTTTTTTGCTATAAAAAGCGTCGCTGGTTTCACACTTGCGTTTTTGTCTGCAGCGTTTTTTGCACAAAAAAACGCATGCGTTTTTTCCCTATATTTGACATTGAAAACGCATGCGGTTTTTTTGTACGCGTTTGGTCGCGTTTTCAAACGCATGCGGTTTTTTTCTGCATGCGTTCATTTTCAGAAATACAACCTGCAGTATTTTCTTGCGTTTTTAAGCACATGCGTTTGTTTGCGTTAAAAACGCATGCATTTTTATCGAAAAAAAACAGAAAACACACTGAAAAGCCACCCACCACCATCAAGGTGATAAAGGGATCCAAACCCTAACCCTAACTCTACCCCTAACCTCACCCCTAACCGTTTAATGAACATTTTCTGACAGTCATAGTGCCACGTATTTCAGTGCCACGTATTTCAGTGCCACGTATTTCAGTGCCACGTATTTCTGTGCCACGTATTTCTGTGCCACGTATTTCTGTGCCACGTATCACGTATTTCAGTGCCACGTGTTTCAGTGCCACGTATTTCAGTGCCACGTATCACGTATTTCAGTGCCACATATTTTAGTACCACGTATTTCAGTGCCACGTATTTCAGTGCCACGTATTTCAGTGCCACGTATTTCAGTGCCACGTATTTCAGTGCCACGTATTTCAGTGCCACGTGTTTCAGTGCCACGTGTTTCAGTGCCACGTATTTAAGTGCCACGTATCACATATTTCAGTGCCACATATTTCAGTGCCACGTATTTCAGTGCCACGTATTTCAGTGCCACGTATTTCAGTGCCACGTATTTCAGTGCCACGTATTTCAGTGCCACGTATTTCAGTGCCACGTATCACATATTTCAGTGCCACGTATTTAAGTGCCACGTATTTCAGTGCCACATATTTCAGTGCCACGTATCACGTATTTCAGTGCCACGTGTTTCAGTGCCACGTATTTCAGTGCCACGTATTTCAGTGCCACATATTTCAGTGCCACGTATTTCAGTGCCACGTATTTTAGGGCCACGTATTTCAGTGCCACGTATTTCAGTGCCACGTGTTTCAGTGCCACGTGTTTCAGTGCCACGTGTTTCAGTGCCACGTATTTAAGTGCCACGTATTTAAGTGCCACGTATTTAAGTGCCACGTATTTCAGTGCCACGTATTTCAGTGCCACGTATCACGTATTTCAGTGCCACGTGTTTCAGTGCCACGTATTTAAGTGCCACGTATCACGTATTTCAGTGCCACGTATTTCAGTGCCACGTATTTCAGTGCCACGTATTTCAGTGCCACGTATTTCAGTGCCACGTATTTTAGTGACACGTATTTTAGTGACACGTATTTCAGTCACGTTTAGGGTTAGGGTGAGGGGTAGGGTTAGGGTTAGGGCTAGGGTTGGAGGTAAAGTTAGGGTTAGGGTTTGGATTACATTTACGTTTGGATTAGGGTTGGGATTAGAATTATGGGTGTGTCAGGGCTAGGGGTGTGGTTAGGGTTACCGTTGGGATTAGGGTTAGGGGTGTGTTTGGGTTAGGGTTTCAGGTAGAATTGGGGAGTTTCCACTGTCCAGGCACATCAGGGGCTCTCCAAGCGCGACATGGCGTCCAATCTCAATTCCAGCCAATTCTGCGTTGAAAAAGTAAAACAGTGCTCCTTCCCTTCCGAGCTCTCCCGTGCGCCCAAAAAGGGGTTTACCCCAACATATGTGTTATCAGCGTACTCGGGACAAATTGAACAACAACTTCTGGGGTCCAAGTTCTCTTGTTATCCTTAGGAAAATAAAAATTTGGGGGGCTAAAAATCATTTTTGTGGGAAAAAAAAGATGTTTTATTTTCACGGCTCTGCGTTATAAACTGTAGTGAAACACTTGGGGGTTCAAAGTTCTCACAACACATCTAGATAAGTTCCTTGGGAGGTCTAGTTTCCAATATGGGGTCACTTGTGGGGGGTTTGTACTGTTTGGGTACATCAGGGGCTCTGCAAATGCAACGTGACGCCTGCAGACCAATCCATTTAAGGCTGCATTCCAAATGGCGCTCCTTCCCTTCCGAGCTCTGTCATGCACCCAAACAGTGGTTCCCCCCCACATATGGGGTATCAGCGTACTCAGGACAAATTGGACAACAACTTTTGGGGTCTAATTTATCCTGTTACCCTTGTAAAAATACAAAACTGGGGGCTAAAAAATCATTTTTGTGAAAAAAAAAAAGAATTTTTATTTTCACGGCTTTGCGCTATAAACTTTAGTGAAACACTTGGGGGTTCAAAGTTCTCAAAACACATCTAGATAAGTTCCTTGGGAGGTCTAGTTTCCAATATGGGGTCACTTGTGGGGGGTTTGTACTGTTTGGGTACATCAGGGGCTCTGCAAATGCAACGTGACGGCTGCTGACCAATCCATTTAAGTCTGCATTCCAAATGGCGCTCCTTCCCTTCCGAGCTCTGTCATGCGCCCAAACAGTGGTTCCCCCCCACATATGGGGTATCAGCGTACTCAGGACAAATTGGAAAACAAATTTTGGGGTCCAATTTATTCTGTTACCCTTGTAAAAATACAAAGCTGGGTGCTAAAAAATCATTTTTGAGAAAAAAAATAAAAATTATTTTCACGGCTCTGCGTTATAATCTGTAGTGAAACACTTGGGGGTTCAAAGCTCTCAAAACACATCTAGATAAGATCCTTAGGGGGTCTACTTTCCAAAATGGTGTCACTTGTAGGGAGTTTCAATGTTTAGGCACATCAGGGGCTCTCCAAACGCAACATGGCGTCCCATCTCAATTCCAGTCAATTTTGCATTGAAAAGTCAAATGGCGCTCCTTCCCTTCCAAGCTCTGCCATGCGCCCAAACAATGGTTTACACCCACATATGGGGTATCATCGTACTCAGGACAAATTGGCCAACATTTTTTGGGGTCCAATTTCTTCTCTTACCCTTGGGAAAATAAAAAATTGGGGGCGAAAAGATCATTTTTGTGAAAAAATATGATTTTTTATTTTTACGGCTCTGCATTATAAACTTCTGTGAAGCACTTGGTGGGTCAAAGTGCTCACCACACATCTAGATAAGTTCCTTAGGGGGTCTACTTTCCAAAATGGTGTCACTTGTAGGGAGTTTCAATGTTTAGGCACATCAGGGGCTCTCCAAACGCAACATGGCGTCCCATCTCAATTCCAGTCAATTTTGCATTGAAAAGTCAAATGGCGCTCCTTCCCTTCCAAGCTCTGCCATGCGCCCAAACAATGGTTTACACCCACATATGGGGTATCATCGTACTCAGGACAAATTGGCCAACATTTTTTGGGGTCCAATTTCTTCTCTTACCCTTGGGAAAATAAAAAATTGGGGGCGAAAAGATCATTTTTGTGAAAAAATATGATTTTTTATTTTTACGGCTCTGCATTATAAACTTCTGTGAAGCACTTGGTGGGTCAAAGTGCTCACCACACATCTAGATAAGTTCCTTAGGGGGTCTACTTTCCAAAATGGTGTCACTTGTAGGGAGTTTCAATGTTTAGGCACATCAGGGGCTCTCCAAACGCAACATGGCGTCCCATCTCAATTCCAGTCAATTTTGCATTGAAAAGTCAAATGGCGCTCCTTCCCTTCCAAGCTCTGCCATGCGCCCAAACAATGGTTTACACCCACATATGGGGTATCATCGTACTCAGGACAAATTGGCCAACATTTTTTGGGGTCCAATTTCTTCTCTTACCCTTGGGAAAATAAAAAATTGGGGGCGAAAAGATCATTTTTGTGAAAAAATATGATTTTTTATTTTTACGGCTCTGCATTATAAACTTCTGTGAAGCACTTGGTGGGTCAAAGTGCTCACCACACATCTAGATAAGTTCCTTAGGGGGTCTACTTTCCAAAATGGTGTCACTTGTAGGGAGTTTCAATGTTTAGGCACATCAGGGGCTCTCCAAACGCAACATGGCGTCCCATCTCAATTCCAGTCAATTTTGCATTGAAAAGTCAAATGGCGCTCCTTCCCTTCCAAGCTCTGCCATGCGCCCAAACAATGGTTTACACCCACATATGGGGTATCATCGTACTCAGGACAAATTGGCCAACATTTTTTGGGGTCCAATTTCTTCTCTTACCCTTGGGAAAATAAAAAATTGGGGGCGAAAAGATCATTTTTGTGAAAAAATATGATTTTTTATTTTTACGGCTCTGCATTATAAACTTCTGTGAAGCACTTGGTGAGTCAAAGTGCTCACCACACATCTAGATAAGTTCCTTAGGGGGTCTACTTTCCAAAATGGTGTCACTTGTAGGGAGTTTCAATGTTTAGGCACATCAGGGGCTCTCCAAACGCAACATGGCGTCCCATCTCAATTCCAGTCAATTTTGCATTGAAAAGTCAAATGGCGCTCCTTCCCTTCCAAGCTCTGCCATGCGCCCAAACAATGGTTTACACCCACATATGGGGTATCATCGTACTCAGGACAAATTGCACAACATTTTTTGGGGTCCAATTTCTTCTCTTACCCTTGGGAAAATAAAAAATTGGGGGCGAAAAGATCATTTTTGTGAAAAAATATGATTTTTTATTTTTACGGCTCTGCATTATAAACTTCTGTGAAGCACTTGGTGGGTCAAAGTGCTCACCACACATCAAGATAAGTTCCTTAGGGGGTCTACTTTCCAAAATGGTGTCACTTGTAGGGGGTTTCAGTGTTTAGGCACATCAGGGGCTCTCCAAACGCAACATGGCGTCCCATCTCAATTCCAGTCAATTTTGCATTGAAAAGTCAAATGGCGCTCCTTTCCTTCCGAGCTCTGCCATACGCCCAAACAGTGGTTTACCCCCACATATGGGGTATCAGCGTACTCAGGACAAATTGTACAACAACTTTGGGGGTCCATTTTCTCCTGTTACCCTTGGTAAAATAAAACAAATTGGAGCTGAAATAAATTTTGTGTGAAAAAAAGTTAAATGTTCATTTTTATTTAAACATTCCAAAAATTCCTGTGAAACACCTGAAGGGTTAATAAACTTCTTGAATGTGGTTTTGAGCACCTTGAGGGGTGCAGTTTTTAGAATGGTGTCACACTTGGGTATTTTCTATCATATAGACCCCTCAAAATGACTTCAAATGAGATGTGGTCCCTAAAAAAAAATGGTGTTGTAAAAATGAGAAATTGCTGGTCAACTTTTAACCCTTATAACTCCGTCACAAAAAAAAATTTTGGTTCCAAAATTGTACTGATGTAAAGTAGACATGTGGGAAATGTTACTTATTAAGTATTTTGCGTGACATATGTCTGTGATTTAAGGGCATAAAAATTCAAAGTTGGAAAATTGCAAAATTTTCAAAATTTTCGCCAAATTTCCATTTTTTTCACAAATAAACGCAAGTTATATCGAATAAATTTTACCACTAACATGAAGTACAATATGTCACGAGAAAACAATGTCAGAATCGCCAAGATCCGTCAAAGCGTTCCAGAGTTATAGCCTCATAAAGGGACAGTGGTCAGAATTGTAAAAATTGGCCCGGTCATTAACGTGCAAACCACCCTTGGGGGTGAAGGGGTTAATCACCAGACCATAACAGTACAACTGGCCAAAAATGAGCTGAATGCATCTCGAAGGAAAAGAAAAAGAGTTCTGAGCCTTTTTTTTTTTTTTTTTTTCTTTAGTCTGTTTTGTCTTTTTCCTTCCTCTTAATCTCTGGGTGGATTTTGGCGCTGGCATGGATGTTCAGGGTTTGTTTTCTCGTGTGGATCAGCTTGCTGCAAGAGTACAGAGTATTCAAGATTATGTTGTTCAGACTCCGGCCTTAGAGCCTAGAATTCCTACTCCGGATTTGTTTTACGGGGATAGAACTAAGTTTTTGAACTTTAAAAATAACTGCAAATTGTTTTTTGCTCTGAAACCCCGCTCCTCTGGTGACCCCATTCAGCAAGTTAAAATTAGTTATTTCTCTGCTGCGTGGTGACCCTCAGGACTGGGCATTCTCCCTTGAATCAGGGGATCCGGCATTGCTTAATGTAGATGCATTTTTTCAATCGCTTGGATTATTGTATGACGAACCTAACTCTGTAGAGCATGCTGCGAAGACCTTGTTGGCCCTATGTCAGGGTCAGGAAGCGGCAGAATCATATTGCCAGAAATTTAGAAAATGGTCTGTGCTCACTAAATGGAATGAGGACGCTCTGGCAGCAATTTTCAGAAAGGGTCTTTCTGAAGCCCTTAAAGATGTTATGGTGGGGTTCCCCACGCCTGTTGGTCTGAGCGAATCTATGTCTCTAGCCATTCAGATCGATCGGCGCCTGCGCGAGCGCAAAGTGGTGCACCATATGGCAGCATCCTCTGAGCGGAGTCCTGAGCCTATGCAATGTGATAGGATTTTGACTAGAGCGGAACAGAGGGGATACAGACGTCAGAATGGGCTGTTTTTACTGTGGGGATTCTGCTCATGCTATTTCTGATTGCCCTAAGCGTATTAAGAGGGTCGCTAGATCTGTTACCATCAGTACTGTACAGCCTAAATTTCTCCTGTCTGTGACCCTGATTTGCTCATTGTCATCCTTTTCTGTCATGACATTTGTGGATTCAGGCGCTGCCCTGAACTTAATGGACTTAGAATTCGCCAGGCGCTGTGGTTTTTCTTTGCAGCCTTTGCAGAGCCCTATTCCTTTGAGGGGTATTGATGCTACACCGTTGGCCAAGAATAAACCTCAGTATTGGACTCAGCTGACTATGTGCATGGCTCCAGCGCATCAGGAAGATTGCCGTTTTCTGGTGTTGCATAATTTACATGATGTTGTTGTACTGGGTTTTCCATGGCTACAAGTACACAATCCAGTGCTGGATTGGAAATCAATGTCTGTGACTAGTTGGGGTTGTCAAGGGGTACATAGTGACGTTCCTTTGATGTCAATTTCCTCTTCCCCCTCTTCTGATGTTCCTGAGTTTTTGTCAGATTTCCAGGATGTATTTGAGGAGCCTAAATCCAGTCCTCTGCCTCCTCATAGGGACTGTGATTGTGCTATTGACTTGATTCCTGGCTGTAAGTTCCCTAAGGGCCGACTTTTCAATCTGTCTGTGCCAGAGCATGCCGCCATGCGGAGTTATGTTAAGGAGTCTTTGGAGAAGGGGCTTATTCGGCCGTCTTCGTCACCATTGGGAGCGGGATTCTTTTTTGTTGCCAAGAAGGATGGCTCCTTGAGACCCTGTATTGATTATCGCCTTCTCAATAAGATCATGGTCAAATTCCAATACCCTTTACCTTTGCTCTCTGATTTGTTTGCTCGGATTAAGGGGGCTAGTTGGTTTACTAAGATTGACCTTCGAGGGGCATATAATCTTGTTCGTATTAAACAGGGTGACGAATGGAAAACTGCATTTAATACGCCCGAAGGCCATTTTGAATACCTTGTGATGCCATTCGGGCTCTCTAATGCTCCATCTGTGTTTCAGTCCTTTATGCATGATATCTTCTGGAATTATCTTGATAAATTCATGATTGTATATTTGGATGATATTTTGTTTTTTTCTGATGATTGGGAGTCTCATGTGAAGCAGGTCAGGATGGTATTCCAGATCCTTCGTGCTAATGCGTTGTTTGTGAAGGGGTCTAAGTGCCTCTTTGGAGTGCAGAAGGTTTCTTTTTGGGGGTTTATTTTTTCTCCTTCGTCTATAGAGATGGATCCGGTTAAGGTTCAGGCCATTCATGATTGGATCCAGCCCACATCCGTGAAGAGCCTTCAGAAATTTTTGGGCTTTGCTAATTTTTATCGCCGTTTCATTGCCAACTTCTCCAGTGTGGTTAAACCCCTGACCGATTTGACGAAGAAAGGCGCTGATGTGACGAATTGGTCCTCTGCGGCTGTTGAGGCCTTTCAGGAGCTTAAGCGCCGATTTACTTCTGCCCCTGTGTTGCGTCAGCTGGATGTTTCTCTTCCATTTCAGGTTGAGGTTGACGCTTCTGAGATTGGGGCAGGGGCCGTTTTGCCACAGAGGAATTCTGATGGTTCCTTGATGAAGCCATGTGCCTTCTTTTCCCGAAAGTTTTCGCCTGTGGAACGCAATTATGATGTCGGCAATCGGGAGTTGTTGGCTATGAAGTGGGCATTTGAGGAATGGCGACATTGGCTTGAGGGAGCCAAGCATCGCATTGTGGTCTTGACCGATCATAAGAATCTGATTTACCTCGAGTCGGCCAAGCGGCTGAACCCTAGACAGGCCCGATGGTCCCTGTTTTTCTCCCGTTTTGATTTTGTGGTCTCGTATCTTCCGGGTTCTAAGAATGTTAAGGCTGATGCCCTCTCTAGGAGTTTTTTGCCTGATTCTCCTGGAGTCCTTGAGCCGGTTGGCATTCTTAGGGAAGGGGTGATTCTTTCTGCCATCTCCCCTGATTTACGGCGGGTGCTTCAGGAATTTCAGGCTGATAAACCTGACCGCTGTCTTGTGGGGAAGCTGTTTGTTCCTGGTAGATGGACAAGTACGGTAATTTCTGAGGTCCATTGTTCAGTGTTGGCCGGTCATCCTGGGATTTTTGGTACCAGAGATTTGGTTGCTAGGTCCTTTTGGTGGCCTTCCTTGTCGCGGGATGTGCGTTCTTTTGTGCAGTCTTGTGGGACCTGTGCCCGGGCTAAGCCTTGCTGTTCCCGCGCTAGTGGGTTGCTTTTGCCTTTGCCGGTCCCTGAGAGGCCTTGGACGCACATTTCCATGGATTTTATTTCGGATCTTCCTGTTTCCCAGAAGATGTCTGTTATCTGGGTGGTTTGTGACCGGTTCTCTAAAATGGTCCATTTGGTACCTTTGCCTAAATTGCCTTCCTCCTCTGATTTGGTTCCATTGTTTTTTCAGCATGTGGTTCGTTTGCATGGCATTCCAGAGAATATTGTGTCTGACAGAGGTTCCCAGTTTGTTTCCAGGCTTTGGCGGGCCTTTTGTGCTAGGATGGGCATTAATTTGTCTTTTTCTTCGGCGTTCCATCCTCAGACAAATGGCCAAACTGAGCGAACTAATCAAACCTTGGAAACCTATTTGAGATGCTTTGTGTCTGCTGGCCAGGATGATTGGGTGGCTTTCTTGCCGTTGGCCGAGTTTGCCCTTAATAATCGGGCTAGTTCGGCTACTTTGGTTTCGCCTTTCTTTTGTAATTTTGGTTTCCATCCTCGTTTTTCTTCTGGGCAGGTTGAGCCTTCTGATTGTCCTGGTGTGGATTCTGTGGTGGACAGGTTACAGCAGATTTGGACTCATGTGGTGGACAATTTGACGTTGTCTCAGGAAAAGGCTCAGCGTTTCGCTAACCGCCGTCAGTGTGTTGCTCCTCGGCTTCGTGTGGGGGATTTGGTCTGGTTATCTTCTCGTCATGTTCCTATGAAGGTTTCTTCCCCTAAGTTTAAGCCTCGGTTTATTGGTCCTTATAAGATTTCTGAGATTATCAATCCAGTGTCTTTTCGTTTGGCCCTTCCGGCCTCTTTTGCCATCCACAATGTTTTCCATAGATCTTTGTTGCGGAGATATGTGGTGCCCGTTGTTCCCTCTGTTGATCCTCCTGCTCCTGTGTTGGTTGAGGGGGAGTTGGAATATGTGGTTGAGAAAATTTTGGTTTCTCGTTTTTCGAGGCGGAGGCTTCAGTATCTTGTCAAGTGGAAGGGTTATGGCCAGGAGGATAATTCTTGGGTGATTGCCTCCGATGTTCATGCCGCCGATTTGGTTCATGCTTTCCATTTGGCTCGTCCTGATCGGCCTGGGGGCTCTGGTGAGGGTTCGGTGACCCCTCCTCAAGGGGGGGGGGTACTGTTGTGAATTCCGCTCTTGGGCTCCCTCCGGTGGTTATAAGTAGCATTTTTGTGAATTCTGCTCTTGGGCTCCCACCTGTGGTTTTGAGTGGTATGGCTGCTTCTTGGATTTAGCATCAGCAGCTGTTCTCACTGATCGTCTTTCTGGCTTGGCTATATTTGTCTGGCTTTATCCCTAATTCAATGCCAGTTGGTAATTGTTGAGCTTGGAGTCACGGCTCTCTGAGGATTTCCCTGCCACTCTGACCATTTCAGCAAAGCTAAGTCCTTGCTTGTCTTTTTGCAGTTCACTTGTTGTGGACTTTGTTGTTTGGCATTTTCTATGTTTTGCTCATTTGTCCAGCTTATCAGTATGTATCTAGTCAGCTAAGCTGGAAGCTCTGGGCAGCAGGGTTTGCCCTCCACACCTTTAGTCAGGTGTGGAGATTTTTGCATTTCTCTGCGGTGGACTTTTTCTAGTTTTTATTACTGACCGCACAGTTTTCTGTTCTGTACTAATTCTGTCTAGCTAGTAGTGGCCTCCTTTGCTAAATCTTGTTTCATACTACGTATGTCATTTCCTTCTCCTCTCACAGTCATTTGTGGGGGGCTGTCCTATGCTTTGGGGATTTTCTCTGAGGCAAGATAGCTTTCCTGTTTCTACCTTTAGGGGTAGCTAGTTCTCCGGCTGTGACGAGGTGTCCAGGGAGTGACAGGAACATCCCACGACTACTGCTAGTGTTGTGTTAAGATCAGGAACTGCGGTCGGTATAGTTACCACCTGCTCAGAGCTAGTCGCATGTCGCTCCTTAATCACCAGACCATAACACTCCCCCTAGTGATGACTGCAGACAGGATCTTATCATGTTTCTCTGTGTACAGGGCGCTCCCCCTAGTGGTGACTGCAGACAGGATCTTATCATGTATCTCTGTATACAGGGAGCTCCCCCTAGTGGTGACTGCAGACAGGATCTTATCATGTATCACTGTATACAGGGAGCTCCCCCTAGTGGTGTCTGCAGACAGGATCTTATCATGTATCTCTGTACACAGGGAGCTCCCCCTAGTGGTGGCTGCAGACAGGATCTTATCATGTATCTCTGTATACAGGGAGCCCCCCCTAGTGGTGGCTGCAGACAGGATCTTATCATGTATCTCTGTATACAGGGAGCTCCCCCTAGTGGTGGCTGCAGACAGAATCTTATCATGTATCTCTGTATACAGGGAGCTCCCCCTAGTGGTGGCTGCAGACAGGATCTTATGTATCTCTGTATACAGGGAGCTCCCCCTAGTGGTGGCCACAGACAGGATCTTATATCTCTGTACACAGGGAGCTCCCCCTAGTGGTGTCTGCAGACAGGATCTTATCATGTATCTGTATACAGGGAGCTCCCCCTAGTGGTGGCTGCAGACAGGATCTTATCATGTATCTCTGTATACAGGGACCTCTCTCTAGTAGTGGCCGCAGACAGGATCTTATATCTCTGTATACAGGGAGCTCCCCCTAGTGGTGGCTGCAGACAGGATATTATCATGTATCTCTGTATACAGGGAGCTCCCCCTAGTGGTGACTGCAGACAGGATCTTATCATGTATCGCTGTATACAGGGACCTCCCTCTAGTAGTGGCCGCAGACAGGATCTTATATCTCTGTATACAGGGAGCTCCCCCTAGTGGTGGCTGCACACAGGATCTTATCATATATCTCTGTATACAGGGAGCTCCCCCTAGTGGTGGATGCAGACAGGATCTTATCATGTATCTCTGTATACAGGGAGCTCCCCCTAGCGGTGGCTGCAGACAGGATCTTATCATGTATCTCTGTATACAGGGAGCTCCCCCTAGTGGTGACTGCAAACAGGATCTTATCATATATCTCTGTATACAGGGAGCTCCCCCTAGTGGTGGCTGCAGACAGGATCTTATCATGTATCTCTGTATACAGGGAGCTCCCCCTAGTGGTGGCTGCAGACAGGATCTTATCATGTATCTCTGTATACAAGGAGCTCCCCCTAGTGGTGACTGCAGACAGGATCTTATCATGTATCTCTGTATACAGGGAGCTCCCCCTAGTGGTGACTGCAGACAGGATCTTATCATGTATCTCTGTATACAGGGAGCTCCCCCTAGTGGTGACTGCAGACAGGATCTTATCATGTATCTCTGTATACAGGGAGCTCCCCCTAGTGGTGCCTGCAGACAGGATCTTATCATGTATCTCTGTATACAGGGAGCTCCCCCTAGTGGTGGCTGCAGACAGGATCTTATCATGTATCTGTATACAGGGAGCTCCCCCTAGTGGTGGCTGCAGACAGGATCTTACCATGTATCTCTGTATACAGGGAGCTCCCCCTAGTGGTGACTGCAGACAGGATCTTATCATGTATCTCTGTATACAGGGAGCTCCCCCTAGTGGTGACTGCAGACAGGATCTTATCATGTATCTCTGTATACAGGAAGCTCCCCCTAGTGGTGACTGCAGACACAATCTTATCATGTATCTCTGTATACAGGGAGCTCCCCCTAGTGATGGCTGCTGACAGGATCTTATCATGTATCTCTGTATACAGGGAGCTCCCCCTAGTGGTGACTGCAAACAGGATCTTATCATGTATCTCTGTATACAGGGAGCTCCCCCTAGTGGTGACTGCAGACAGGATCTTATCATGTATCTCTGTATACAGGGAGCTCCCCCTAGTGGTGGCTGCAGACAGGATCTTATCATGTATCTCTGTATACAGGGAGCTCCCCCTAGTGGTGGCTGCAGACAGGATCTTATGTATCTCTGTATACAAGGAGCTCTCCCTACTGGTGGCTGCAGACAGGATCTTATCATGTATCTCTGTATACAGGGAGCTCCCCCTAGTGGTGACTGCAGACAGGATCTTATCATGTATCTCTGTATACAGGGAGCTCCCCCTAGTGGTGGCTGCAGACAGGATCTTATCATGTATCTGTATACAGGGAGCTCCCCCTAGTGGTGGCTGCAGACAGGATCTTACCATGTATCTCTGTATACAGGGAGCTCCCCCTAGTGGTGACTGCAGACAGGATCTTACCATGTATCTCTGTATACAGGGAGCTCCCCCTAGTGGTGGCTGCAGACAGGATCTTACCATGTATCTCTGTATACAGGGAGCTCCCCCTAGTGGTGACTGCAGACAGGATCTTATCATGTATCTCTGTATACAGGGTGCTCCCCCTAGTGGTGACTGCAGACAGGATCTTATCATGTATCTCTGTATACAGGGAGCTCCCCCTAGTGGTGACTGCAGACAGGATCTTATCATGTATCTCTGTATACAGGGAGCTCCCCCTAGTGGTGACTGCAGACAGGATCTTATCATGTATCTCTGTATACAGGGAGCTCCCCCTAGTGGTGGCTGCAGACAGGATCTTACCATGTATCTCTGTATACAGGGAGCTCCCCCTAGTGGTGACTGCAGACAGGATCTTATCATGTATCTCTGTATACAGGGAGCTCCCCCTAGTGGTGACTGCAGACAGGATCTTATCATGTATCTCTGTATACAGGGAGCTCCCCCTAGTGGTGGCTGCAGACAGGATCTTACCATGTATCTCTGTATACAGGGAGCTCCCCCTAGTGGTGACTGCAGACAGGATCTTATCATGTATCTCTGTATACAGGGAGCTCCCCCTAGTGGTGGCTGCAGACAGGATCTTATCATGTATCTCTGTATACAGGGAGCTCCCCCTAGTGGTGGCTGCAGACAGGATCTTATCATGTATCTCTGTATACAAGGAGCTCCCCCTAGTGGTGACTGCAGACAGGATCTTATCATGTATCTGTATACAGGGAGCTCCCCCTAGTGGTGGATGTAGGCAGCATTTTATTGTATAATAGTACAGAAACTTTGCTTTCCGCATCTTGTACTATATCGTCCTGTATTCCAGTCACCGGCAGAGCTATTCTCTGTTTTGCTGTGCTGCAGTGTGGGTGATGGAGAGTTCCTGCCCGTCTGTGTGTAGAGAATTATCTCCACTTCCCACTGTTTCTTCTGCAGGACGACCTCAACGTCGGAACACCTGGAACCCCTATCGGGCCTCCCCAGTCCGTGATGACTCCCCCTATAGGAAAACTGTAGGATCTGACTCAGAAGGAGAGGAAAGTCCACCCCGCAAAAAGAGGCCAATGGACTGGTCCAGTTTAAAGGGGATAATCAGTGATGACGGTGACAGTGATTGATGGGTTAATTTCTGGGATCTCGTGTACATAGGACTCATAGAAGAAATGGAGATGTCGTCGCCAATATGTGTCTGGTTGCTCCTTTACTGTACATGCTGCACTCCTGTGAAAGGACTACAATGCCCAGCATTCCAAGTGTGCCAGGATCTGCCATCTTGGTGCAATGGTCTATAATTTAGCAATGCCCAGAGCGGTGTGGGCTCCGCTGTCCCTCATGTCACTGGGTGTAGTACTGCGTCCCCCCATTTGTATATGTGTGGTCTGCGTCTGTCCGTTGCGTCATTTCTGCTTTTTTAATTCACTTTTACATGTTGTTAATGTTTTTGCTGTAAATAAATCTTTTTCCACAAACATTCGTTAAGCTTATCTTTATTTAGAAATCTACATTTGTCGCACCCACAGCTGAAAAATAAGGATCCTATAGCGAGGAGTCGTGCTGTTTGCACGCAAAAAAATAAATGAGGGGCCGCCGTGGGGAAAACGCCCGCCCGTGACGCCATCGTCCTACAATCACAGAAAAATAAAATCATCTATATATCTTGTAATGTTCTGCGTGACCTGAGCCGCCGCCTCAGCTCCCCCCCTCCGCCACCCGAGCCGCCTCCTCAGCTCCCCCCCTCCGCCACCCGAGCCGCCTCCTCAGCTCCCCCCCTCCGCCACCCGAGCCGCCTCCTCAGCTCCCCCCCTCCGCCACCCGAGCCGCCTCCTCAGCTCCCCCCCTCCGCCACCCGAGCCGCCTCCTCAGCTCCCACCCGAGCCGCCTCCTCAGCTCCCCCCCTCCGCCACCCGAGCCGCCTCCTCAGCTCCCCCCCTCCGCCACCCGAGCCGCCTCCTCAGCTCCCACCCGAGCCGCCTCCTCAGCTCCCCCCCTCCGCCACCCGAGCCGCCTCCTCAGCTCCCACCCGAGCCGCCTCCTCAGCTCCCCCCCTCCGCCACCCGAGCCGCCTCCTCAGCTCCCCCCCTCCGCCACCCGAGCCGCCTCCTCAGCTCCCCCCCTCCGCCACCCGAGCCGCCTCCTCAGCTCCCCCCCTCCGCCACCCGAGCCGCCTCCTCAGCTCCCCCCCTCCGCCACCCGAGCCGCCTCCTCAGCTCCCCCCCTCCGCCTCCCGAGCCGCCTCCTCAGCTCCCCCCTCCGCCTCCCGAGCCGCCTCCTCAGCTCCCCCCCTCCGCCACCCGAGCCGCCTCCTCAGCTCCCCCCCTCCGCCACCCGAGCCGCCTCCTCAGCTCCCCCCCTCCGCCACCCGAGCCGCCTCCTCAGCTCCCCCCCTCCGCCACCCGAGCCGCCTCCTCAGCTCCCCCCCTCCGCCACCCGAGCCGCCTCCTCAGCTCCCACCCGAGCCGCCTCCTCAGCTCCCCCCCTCCGCCACCCGAGCCGCCTCCTCAGCTCCCCCCCTCCGCCACCCGAGCCGCCTCCTCAGCTCCCACCCGAGCCGCCTCCTCAGCTCCCCCCCTCCGCCACCCGAGCCGCCTCCTCAGCTCCCCCCCTCCGCCACCCGAGCCGCCTCCTCAGCTCCCACCCGAGCCGCCTCCTCAGCTCCCCCCCTCCGCCACCCGAGCCGCCTCCTCAGCTCCCACCCGAGCCGCCTCCTCAGCTCCCCCCCTCCGCCACCCGAGCCGCCTCCTCAGCTCCCCCCCTCCGCCACCCGAGCCGCCTCCTCAGCTCCCCCCCTCCGCCACCCGAGCCGCCTCCTCAGCTCCCCCCCTCCGCCACCCGAGCCGCCTCCTCAGCTCCCCCCCTCCGCCTCCCGAGCCGCCTCCTCAGCTCCCCCCTCCGCCTCCCGAGCCGCCTCCTCAGCTCCCCCCCTCCGCCACCCGAGCCGCCTCCTCAGCTCCCCCCCTCCGCCACCCGAGCCGCCTCCTCAGCTCCCCCCCTCCGCCACCCGAGCCGCCTCCTCAGCTCCCCCCCTCCGCCTCCCGAGCCGCCTCCTCAGCTCCCCCCCTCCGCCTCCCGAGCCGCCTCCTCAGCTCCCCCCCTCCGCCACCCGAGCCGCCTCCTCAGCTCCCCCCCTCCGCCTCCCGAGCCGCCTCCTCAGCTCCCCCCCTCCGCCACCCGAGCCGCCTCCTCAGCTCCCCCCCTCCGCCACCCGAGCCGCCTCTTCAGCTCCCCCCCTCCGCCACCCGAGCCGCCGCCTCAGCTTCCCCCCTCCGCCACCCGAGCCGCCTCCTCAGCTCCCCCCCTCCTCCACCCGAGCCGCCTCCAGCTCCCCCCCTCCGCGACCCGAGCCGCCTCCTCAGCTCCCCCCCTCCTCCACCCGAGCCGCCGCCTCAGCTTCCCCCCTCCGCCACCCGAGCCGCCTCCTCAGCTTCCCCCCTCCGCCACCCGAGCCGCCTCCTCAGCTCCCCCCCTCCTCCACCCGAGCCGCCTCCTCAGCTCCCCCCCTCCGCCACCCGAGCCGCCTCCTCAGCTCAGCCCCGACCCCCGCCACCCGAGCCGCCTCCTCAGCTCAGCCCCGACCCCCGCCACCCGAGCCGCCTCCTCAGCTCAGCCCCGACCCCCGCCACCCGAGCTGCCTCCATCTGCAGAGTGACTTTTGCAACCTCCCACGCCGCCAATGTCCTTATGGGGCAGAGAACCAGGTGCGTGGGTGAAGATTTGTGCCGTCATATTAATATAAAGCAGCTCCTCCTCTAGACAACGGTCGCACAATTTTTCAGATCTCTGCTTGCTGTCATGGAGAAGGGAAACATTACTAAGGTAATGCTTCTCACAGCTGAGGGTCTGTTACACTGGGTCCAGTCTCAGACTGATTCGTTTTTACCTGCACCGATACATTGTAGCGGACTATCTGGACGGGATTTGTGCAGCTGACTATTGTTTCAAGACTGGATGCAAATGTAACAAACCTTCAGATGTTCCAAGTTTGGAGGCGGCAAGCAGAGTTCTTAAAATAGTAGGACGTTGCAGATTGGGATTTGCTCATAGAACTCTGGACCGTCCCTTTAAGGTGGGGTCTTGGTGTCCATTGTCTCTGGCGGGCGACTTCATCTGAAGCCCCAGACGGGGATGAGGTTGCGGGTTTCCCGCTCGTATATGTCGGGGATGAGTCCGAGTGGAGACGGCACGAGCCGCACCGTGTTTTTACCGAAGAGCTTCTTCTCGTACTGGATCAGCTGCTGCCAGAAGCCGGCGTTGGGCCGCACCACCGGCCTCCGGGTCTTCACCCACTGGTGGGCATCCAGTAGGGACAGGCGGTGGTACTTCATCAGGTAGGCGATGCAGAGCGTGGCGGAGCGACTGACCCCCGCCACACAGTGCACTAGTGTCCTGCCGTTCCTCTTCCCATTCTGGTGGATGCGGTCCGCCACCGAATCAAAGTAAAGGGCGAGCGGGGCGTGGGGCAGGTCCGGCACGGGCACCTTGATGTAATCCACGTCCGGCCAGTTGGAGTTGGGAATCTCCAGTGTGGCGTTGACAATGCAGGTGACGTTGCGGGCGTAGACGAGCTGTCGGCTGCCCGCCGCGTTCCCGCTGGACAGGTACAGGCACGGGCTGATCTGGGCGATGCTGCCGAGGCTGGACAGTCCGGAGCTGGACGCTCCCCCCGCCGTGGGTTTGGTGGACAGAGCCGGTGCCGGGGGAGGAGAGCGGCGCAGGAGCCGGTGACTGCGGAAATTCATGGTGGG
Source organism: Ranitomeya variabilis (assembly GCF_051348905.1). NCBI lineage: Eukaryota > Metazoa > Chordata > Amphibia > Anura > Dendrobatidae > Ranitomeya > Ranitomeya variabilis. The sequence continues at coordinate 10,284,398 of NC_135238.1, forward strand.
CAGCTGCAGGGGCATAGAGCGGGTGTGGGCAGGCGGCACTCCGGATCTGCGGCTTCTATCGATCACTTCTCACAACCTGCGGCCACAAAAATAAAGGTGAAATCACACAAAAGTGCTGAGACCCCTGAACACCAACGTTCCCAATAATCAGCTGGGGGCCACTCTGCAGACCTCATGCCAGACACAGCAGAGGGTTTGTCACAATGTATCCAGTAATTAGTCAAAGCAAGGTCCAATACAGACAAGAATGGGAGTTCACTGCCAGCAAGCGGAGATGTGGACTGTTGTGATGGGGCAGAACATTAGAGGCCCGATCTCCGGAGAGGAGGGATCAGGGAGCAGATTGGCGGTTGATGGGGTCACGGTGCTGATGTCAGCGGTCCGGCCCTGCGAGCGCCATGTGTGCAAGTTCTGGCGACAGTGGGTCAAGGGACACCGAGGTAAGAAGGGCCCGCGTGAGATACACAGTGAATCATAGGCCACGGGGCGGTGTAGACGGGTGGCACTGATGGCAGAAGGCGGTGAATACGGGTGGCACTGATGGCAGAAGGCGGTGTACACAGGTGGCACGGGGCTGTGTATATGGGTGACGCTGACGGCACGGGGTGGTGTATACGGGTGGCACTGACAGCACGGGGCGGTGAATACGGGTGGCACTGATGGCAGAAGGCGGTGTACACAGGTGGCACGGGGCTGTGTATATGGGTGACGCTGACGCCACGGGGTGGTGTATACGGGGGGCGCTGGCGGTGTATACTGATGGCACAGGGCAGTGTATATACGGGTGGCCCTGACGGCACGGGGTGGTGTATACGGGGGGCCCTGACGGCACGGGGCAGTGTATACTGATGGCACAGGGCAGTGTATATGGGAGGTGCTGACGGCATGGGGCGGTGTATACTGATGGCACAGGGCAGTGTATACGGGTGGCCCTGGCGGCACAGGGCAGTGTATATATGGGTGACGCTGACAGCACAGGGCGGTGTATACGGGGGGTGCTGACTGCATCGGGCGGTGTATACTGACGGCACGGGGTGGTGTATACGGGGGGCGCTGACGGCACGGGGCAATATATACGGGCGGTGTATACGGGGGGCCCTGACGGCACGGGGCGGTGTATACGGGGGGTGCTGACTGCATCGGGCGGTGTATACTGATGGCACGGGGTGGTGTATAAGGGGGGCCCTGACGGCACGGGGCGGTGTATAAGGGGGGCCCTGACGGCACGGGGCAATATATACGGGGGGCGCTGATGGCACGGGCGGTGTATACTGATGGCATGAGCGGTGTATACTGATGGCACGGGGCGGTGTATAAGGGGGGCCCTGACGGCACGGGGCAATATATACGGGGGGCGCTGATGGCACGGGCGGTGTATACGGGGGGCGCTCACGGCACGGGCGGTGTATATGGGGGGCCCTGATGGCACGGGGCGCTGTATACGGGGGGCCCTGACGGCACGGGGCGCTGTATACTGATGGCACGGGGCAATATATACGGGGGGGCGCTGATGGCACGGGCGGTGTATACGGGGGGTGCTGACTGCATCGGGCGGTGTATACGGGGGGCCCTGACGGCACGGGGCGCTGTATACTGATGGCACGGGGCGGTGTATACGGGGGGCGCTGATGGCACGGGGCGGTGTATACGGGGGGTGCTGACTGCATCGGGCGGTGTATACTGATGGCACGGGGTGGTGTATAAGGGGGGCCCTGACGGCACGGGGCGCTGTATACGGGGGGCGCTGATGGCACGGGCGGTGTATACGGGGGGCCCTGACGGCACGGGGCAATATATACGGGGGGCCCTGACGGCACGGGGCGGTGTATACGGGGGGTGCTGACTGCATCGGGCGGTGTATACTGATGGCACGGGGCGCTGTATACGGGGGGTGCTGACTGCATCGGGCGGTGTATACTGATGGCACGGGGTGGTGTATAAGGGGGGCCCTGACGGCACGGGGCGCTGTATATGGGGGGCGCTGATGGCACGGGCGGTGTATACGGGGGGCGCTCACGGCACGGTGTATACGCATAGCACAGGCTGCCAGTCACGGTACACGGTGGTGAGGGCACGGGCTGCCGCCTTACCTTCCTGGCCCGGTCTCAGGCCCGGTGCGGCTCCTCCGGTGTCTGCGCTGCGGTTGCTGCGGCTGTGGGGGGCGTGTGAGGAGCGGCGCAGACACATGATCCCCCTCACTGCTCTACATATTCCGGCAGGAGCCGCTTCCGTTCACCCTGCAGCCGCCCCCGCCTGTTAACCCCTCACATCCCCCGTCATACAGTGATGGCCGCACACCTCCCGCCGTCCTTCAGAACACCGCGCCCCCCGCAGCCCCCCTTCCCCGGACTCTTCCGGTGACGTCAGCTGGGGGCGGGGAGAGGTGCACAGATTTATTACATCATCACAGACACAGTGATTGGCCAATCCGGAGCCGCCTCTCTGCGGATGTCATCGGCTTATTTGTGTTTCCATGACGACAAATCCTGACTGAAAATGGAAAGTGCAGGGGAAGAAAGCGACGACGTGACGGAGCTCAGTGCTGGGGGGCAACAGCACCCACCCACAGATCTACAGCGGCAACACGGGGGGCACCAGGGGGCGCACACAGGGCAGACATTACTAATCCATCCTGCAAGGGGGGGCGCACACATGTACAGTCCATACAGGGCAGACATTACTAATCCATCCTGCGGGGGGGGGGGCACACATGTACAGTCCATACAGGGCAGACATTATTAATCCATCCTGCGGGGGGCGCACACATGTACAGTCCGTACAGGGCAGACATTACTAATCCATCCTGGGGGGGCGCACACATGTACAGTCCATACAGGGCAGACATTACTAATCCATCCTGCGGGGGACGCACACATGTACAGTCCGTACAGGGCAGACATTACTAATCCATCCTGCGGGGGGTGCACACATGTACAGTCCATACAGGGCAGACATTACTAATCCATCCTGGGGGGGGCGCACACATGTACAGTCCATACAGGGCAGACATTACTAATCCATCCTGGGGGGGCGCACACATGTACAGTCCATACAGGACAGACATTACTAATCCATCCTGGGGGGGGCGCACACATGTACAGTCCATACAGGGCAGACATTATTAATCCATCCTGCGGGGGCGCACATGTACAGTCCGTACAGGGCAGACATTACTAATCCATCCTGCGGGGGGGGGGGGGGGGGGCACACATGTACAGTCCATACAGGGCAGACTTTATTAATCCATCCTGCGGGGGGCGCACACATGTACAGTCCGTACAGGGCAGACTTTATTAATCCATCCTGCGGGGGACGCACACACGTACAGTCCATACAGGGCAGACATTACTAATCCATCCTGCGGGGGCGCACACATGTACAGTCCATACAGGGCAGACATTACTAATCCATCCTGCGGGGTAAAACACATGTACAGTTCATACAGGGCAGACATTACTAATCCATCCTGCAGGGGGCGCACACATGTACAGTCCATACAGGGCAGACATTACTAATTAATCCTGCGTGGGCACACACACACGTACAGTCCATACAGGGCAGACATTAATAATCCATCCGGGGGGGGGTTTTGCACACACATGTACAGTCCATACAGGGCAGACATTACTAATCCATCCTGCGGGGGAAGCACACATGTACAGTCCATACAGGGCAGACTTTATCAATCCATCCTGCGGGGGGCGCACACATGTACAATCCATACAGGGCAGACATTATCAATCCATCCTGCGGGGGACGCACACATGTACAGTCCATACAGGACAGACATTACTAATCCATCGGGGGGCGCACACATGTACAGTCCATACAGGGCAGACATTACCAATCCATCCTGCGGGGGGCGCACACATGTACAGTCCATACAGGGCAGACATTACTAATCCATCGGGGGGCGCACACATGTACAGTCCATACAGGGCAGACATTACCAATCCATCCTGCGGGGGGCGCACACATGTCTGCCCTGTATGGACGTACATTACTAATCCATCCTGCGGGGGACGCACACATGTACAGTCCATACAGGGCAGACATTACTAATCCATCCTGCGGGGGGCGCACACATGTACAGTCCATACAGGGCAGACATTACTAATCCATCCTGCGGGGGGCGCACACATGTACAGTCCATACAGGGCAGACATTACTAATCCATCCTGCGGGGGGCGCACACATGTACAGTCCATACAGGGCAGACATTACTAATCCATCCTGCGGGGGGCGCACACATGTACAGTCCATACAGGGCAGACATTACTAATCCATCCTGCGGGGGGCACACACATGTACAGTCCATACAGGGCAGACATTACTAATCCATCCTGCGGGGGGCGCACACATGTACAGTCCATACAGGGCAGACATTACTAATCCATCCTGCGGGGGCGCACACATGTACAGTCCTTGCAGTGCAGACATTACTAATCCATCCTGCGGGGGGGGGGGGGCGGCACACATGTACAGTCCATACAGGGCAGACATTACTAATCCATCCTGCGGGGGGCGCACACATGTACAGTCCATACAGGGCAGACATTACTAATCCATCCTGCGGGGGACGCGCACATGTACAGGCCATACAGGGCAGACATTATCAATCCATCCTGCGGGGGGCGCACACATGTACAGTCCATACAGGGCAGACATTATCAATCCATCCTGCGGGGGACGCACACATGTACAGTCCATACAGGACAGACATTACTAATCCATCGGGGGGCGCACACATGTACAGTCCATACAGGGCAGACATTACCAATCCATCCTGCGGGGGGCGCACACATGTACAGTCCATACAGGGCAGACATTACTAATCCATCGGGGGGCGCACACATGTACAGTCCATACAGGGCAGACATTACCAATCCATCCTGCGGGGGGCGCACACATGTCTGCCCTGTATGGACGTACATTACTAATCCATCCTGCGGGGGACGCACACATGTACAGTCCATACAGGGCAGACATTACTAATCCATCCTGCGGGGGGCGCACACATGTACAGTCCATACAGGGCAGACATTACTAATCCATCCTGCGGGGGGCACACACATGTACAGTCCATACAGGGCAGACATTACTAATCCATCCTGCGGGGGGCGCACACATGTACAGTCCATACAGGGCAGACATTACTAATCCATCCTGCGGGGGCGCACACATGTACAGTCCTTGCAGTGCAGACATTACTAATCCATCCTGCGGGGGGGGGCACATATGTACAGTCCATACAGGGCAGACATTACTAATCCAGCCTGCGGGGGGGGCGCACACATGTACAGTCCATACAGGGCAGACATTACTAATCCATCCTGCGGGGGCGCACATGTACAATCCGTACAGGGCAGACATTACTAATCCATCCTGCGGGGGGCGCACACATGTACAATCCGTACAGGGCAGACATTACTAATCCATCCTGCGGGGGCGCACACATGTACAGTCCATACAGGGCAGACATTACTAATCCATCCTGCGGGGGGCGCACACATGTACAGTCCATACAGGGCAGACATTACTAATCCATCCTGCGGAGGGCACACACGTACAGTCCATACAGGGCAGACATTACTAATCCATCCTGCGGGGGGCACACACATGTACAGTCCATACAGGGCAGACATTACTAATCCATCCTGCGGGGGGCGCACACATGTACAGTCCATACAGGGCAGACATTACTAATCCATCCTGCGGAGGGCACACACGTACAGTCCATACAGGGCAGACATTACTAATCCATCCTGCGGGGGGCGCACACATGTACAGTCCATACAGGGCAGACATTACTAATTAATCCTGCCGGGGCGCACACACGTACAGTCCACACAGGGCAGACATTACTAATCCATCCTGCGGGGGGGGGGGGGGGGGGCGCACACATGTACAGTCCATACAGGGCAGACATTATTAATCCATCCTGCGGGGGCGCACACATGTACAGTCCATACAGGGCAGACATTACTAATCCATCCTGCGGGGGGGCACACATGTACAGTCCGTACAGGGCAGACATTATTAATCCATCCTGCGGGGGCGCACACATGTACAGTCCGTACAGGGCAGACATTATTAATCCATCCTGCAGGGGCGCACACATGTACAGTCCATACAGGGCAGACATTACTAATCCATCCTGCGGGGGACGCACACATGTACAGTCCATACAGGGCAGACATTACCAATCCATCCTGTGGGGGGGCGCACACATGTACAGTCCATACAGGGCAGACATTACTAATCCATCCTGCGGGGGACGCACACATGTACAGTCCATACAGGGCAGACTTTATTAATCCATCCTGCGGGGGACGCACACATGTACAGTCCATACAGGGCGGACATTACTAATCCATCCTGCGGGGGGCGCACACATGTACAGTCCATACAGGGCAGACATTACTAATCCATCGGGGGGGGGGGGGGGGGGGTTGGCGCACACATGTACAGTCCATACAGGGCAGACATTACTAATCCATCCTGCGGGGGACGCACACATGTACAGTCCATACAGGGCAGACTTTATTAATCCATCCTGCGGGGGACGCACACATGTACAGTCCGTACAGGGCAGACATTACTAATCCATCCTGCGGGGGGCGCACACATGTACAGTCCATACAGGGCAGACATTACTAATCCATCCTGCGGGGGACGCACACATGTACAGTCCATACAGGGCAGACATTACCAATCCATCCTGTGGGGGGCGCACACATGTACAGTCCGTACAGGGCAGACATTACTAATCCATCCTGCGGGGGACGCACACATGTACAGTCCATACAGGGCAGACATTACCAATCCATCCTGTGGGGGGCGCACACATGTACAGTCCATACAGGGCAGACATTACCAATCCATACTGTGGGGGGCGCACACATGTACAGTCCATACAGGGCAGACATTACTAATCCATCCTGCGGGGGACGCACACATGTACAGTCCATACAGTGCAGACTTTATTAATCCATCCTGCGGGGGACGCACACATGTACAGTCCATACAGGGCAGACTTTATTAATCCATCCTGCGGGGGCGCAAACACGTACAGTCCATACAGGGCAGACATTAATAATCCATCCGGGGGGGGGGGGGGGCGCACACATGTACAGTCCATACAGGGCAGACATTACTAATCCATCCTGCGGGGGCGCACACATGTACAGTCCATACAGGGCAGACATTACTAATCCATCCTGCGGGGGACGCACACATGTACAGTCCATACAGGGCAGACTTTATTAATCCATCCTGCAGGGGACGCACACATGTACAGTCCGTACAGGGCAGACATTACTAATCCATCCTGCGGGGGACGCACACATGTACAGTCCATACAGGGCAGACATTACCAATCCATCCTGTGGGTGGCGCACACATGTACAGTCCATACAGGGCAGACATTACCAATCCATCCTGTGGGGGGGCACACACATGTACAGTCCATACAGGGCAGACATTACCAATCCATCCTGCGGGGGACGCACACATGTACAGTCCATACAGGGCAGACATTACCAATCCATCCTGTGGGGGGCGCACACATGTACAGTCCATACAGGGCAGACATTACCAATCCATCCTGCGGGGGACGCACACATGTACAGTCCATACAGGGCAGACATTACCAATCCATCCTGTGGGGGGGGCGCACACATGTACAGTCCATACAGGGCAGACATTACTAATCCATCCTGCAGGGGACGCACACATGTACAGTCCATACAGGGCAGACTTTATTAATCCATCCTGCGGGGGACGCACACATGTACAGTCCATACAGGGCAGACTTTATTAATCCATCCTGCGGGGGCGCAAACACGTACAGTCCATACAGGGCAGACATTAATAATCCATCCGGGGGGGTTGGCGCACACATGTACAGTCCATACAGGGCAGACATTACTAATCCATCCTGCGGGGGACGCACACATGTACAGTCCATACAGGGCAGACATTACCAATCCATCCTGTGGGGGGGGCGCACATGTACAGTCCATACAGGGCAGACATTACTAATCCATCCTGCGGGGGATGCACACATGTACAGTCCATACAGGGCAGACATTACTAATCCACCATGCGGGGGGCGCACACATGTACAGTCCATACAGGGCAGACATTACTAATCCATCCTGCGGAGGGCGCACACATGTATAGTCCATACAGGGCAGACATTACTAATCCATCCTGCGGGGGGCGCACACATGTACAGTCCATACAGGGCAGACATTACTAATCCATCCTGCGGGGGGGGGGGGCACACATGTACAGTCCATACAGGGCAGACATTACCAATCCAGCCTGCGGGGGGGGGGGCACACATGTCCAGCCCATACAGGGCAGACATTACTAATTAATCCTGCGGGGGCGCACACACGTACAGTCCATGCAGGGCAGACATTAATAATCCATCCGGGGGGGGTTTTGCACACACATGTACAGTCCATACAGGGCAGACATTACTAATCCATCCTGCGGGGGACGCACACATGTACAGTCCATACAGGGCAGACTTTATTAATCCATCCTGCGGGGGACGCACACATGTACAGTCCACACAGGGCAGACATTACTAATCTATCCTGCGGGGGGCGCACACACGTACAGTCCATACAGGGCAGACATTACTAATCCATCCTGCGGGGGGGGGGGGGGGGGGGCGCACACGTACAGTCCATACAGGGAAGACATTACTAATCCACCCTGCGGGGGCGCACACATGTACAGTCCATACAGGGCAGACATTACTAATCCACCCTGCGGGGCGCACACATGTACAGTCCATACAGGGCAGACATTACTAATCCACCCTGTGGGGGGCGCACACATGTACAGTCCATACAGGGCAGACATTACTAATCCATCCTGCGGGGGGGGCGCACACCTGTACAGTTCATACAGGGCAGACATTACCAATCCATCCTGCGGGGGGCGCACACATGTACAGTCCATACAGGGCAGACATTACTAATCCATCCTGCGGGGGGCGCACACATGTACAGTCCATACAGGGCAGACATTACTAATCCATCGGGGGCGCACACATGTACAGTCCATACAGGGCAGACATTACCAATCCATCCTGCGGGGGGCGCACACATGTACAGTCCATACAGGGCAGACATTACTAATCCATCCTGCGGGGGGCGCACACATGTACAGTCCATACAGGGCAGACATTACTAATCCATCGGGGGGCGCACACATGTACAGTCCATACAGGACAGACATTACTAATCCATCCTGCGGGGGGCGCACACATGTACAGTCCATACAGGGCAGACATTACTAATCCATCCTGCGGGGGACGCACACATGTACAGTCCATACAGGGCAGACATTACTAATCCATCCTGCGGGGGGCGCACACATGTACAGTCCATACAGGGCAGACATTACTAATCCATCCCGCGGGGGACGCGCACATGTACAGTCCATACAGGGCAGACATTACTAATCCATCCTGCGGGGGGGGGCACACATGTACAGTCCGTACAGGGAAGACATTACTAATCCATCCTGCGGGGGGCGCACACATGTACAGTCCATACAGGGCAGACATTACTAATCCATCCTGCGGGGGGCGCACACATGTACAGTCCATACAGGGCAGACATTACTAATCCATCCTGCGGGGGGCACACACATGTACAGTCCATACAGGGCAGACATTACTAATCCATCCTGCGGGGGACGCACACATGTACAGTCCATACAGGGCAGACATTACTAATCCATCCCGCGGGGGACGCGCACATGTACAGTCCATACAGGGCAGACATTACTAATCCATCCTGCGGGGGGGGGGGCACACATGTACAGTCCGTACAGGGCAGACATTACTAATCCATCCTGCGGGGGGGGGGGGGGGGGCACACATGTACAGTCCATACAGGGCAGACATTACTAATCCATCCTGGTCACATAGGACTCCCCTGCTGTCCATTATCAGACCTCCCATGGTGTAAACCTACAACTCCCAGCATCCCTTCACCACTACTCCGGGGTGACACCCATCTAACCTGCTGATTAACCCTTTAATGACTTGTTAATCCAATTGGCTGTGACTAATTAAATGAATTAATAAGGGGGCGCTGCGCCTTCCTCTCCCCCGAGCTGCAGTTGTAGGTTTGGAAGCCGGGTCGGTAAGAGGCGACCATTAGTGTGGCTTCTCTGGGTTATTCTGTGACTTGTAGTCCCCTAGTCACTATTGGCGCCATCATGCCGAAGCGCCAGAACAAGATTTCGGATCTGGCGCTGGACTTAACCCCGTCCTCCCTGCATCTTCTGAAGAGGGCGCAGCTGCAGCAATACTGCAAGAAACTGGGCCTGAAAGGAATAGGAAAGGTGAGGGGCCGCGGGGAGGCGCGATGTGGGGGGAATAGTCCGGAGTTGTGCGGGTCGGGTCCAAAGGTCTCTGAGTTTTGGGGCAAAAAAAGCAATTGGCCCCCCCAAATGTTCACTGTCCACCGTTAACAAGAGGCGGCGGTAGAGCTGGCGATGGATGCACGCGGCCCCCCGCGGGGGCAGTGCCGGGCCAATGTAATGTGGCTAACAGATGGGTGGACGTAGAAATGTGGGAGCTGCAGAATGAAAGCGGAAACAGGGGTCCGATACAACTGTACCTGTGACCCCCCAACCCCGCAACACAAGGTCATGTGACTCCCGCCTCAGCACTGGGTGCTCCCCCACAACTTAACCCTTTCCTCCCTGCAGAATACAGACCTCATCCAGAGGCTGCAAGACCACTTAAAAAAAGGGGGGAACAGCGGCCAGGTGAGTAAATGTGCACCCTAAGCCCACCCAACTGAGCTGCTCCCATCACAAGGACTTTCCCCTGTAAGATGCATCTCCCTGTCCTGGTGTATCTAGCTGTCCCCGGCTGTAGCCCCCCCTTTCTCCCTCTCTCGCTCTCCCTGGGTGTAGCCCCCCGCTTCTCTCTCCTTGGGAGTAGCCCCCCCCGTTTCTCCCTCTCTCCCCCTGGCTGTAGCCCCCCCGTTTCTCTCTCTCTCTCCCCGGGTGTAGCCCCCCCGTTTCTCTCTCTCTCTCCCCGGGTGTAGCCCCCCGTTTCTCTCTCTCCCCGGGTGTAGCCCCCCCGTTTCTCTCTCTCTCTCTCTCTCTCTCTCTCCCCGGCTGTAGCCCCCCGTTTCTCTCTCTCTCTCCCCGGCTGTAGCCCCCCGTTTCTCTCTCTCTCTCCCCGGCTGTAGCCCCCCGTTTCTCTCTCTCTCTCCCCGGCTGTAGCCCCCCGTTTCTCTCTCCCCGGGTGTAGCCCCCCGTTTCTCTTTCTCTCCCCGGGTGTAGCCCCCCGTTTCTCTCTCTCTCTCTCCCCGGGTGTAGCCCCCCGTTTCTCTCTCTCTCTCTCCCCGGGTGTAGCCCCCCGTTTCTCTCTCTCTCTCTCCCCGGGTGTAGCCCCCCGTTTCTCTCTCTCTCTCCCCGGGTGTAGCCCCCCGTTTCTCTCTCTCTCTCCCCGGGTGTAGCCCCCCGTTTCTCTCTCTCTCTCCCCGGGTGTAGCCCCCCGTTTCTCTCTCTCTCTCTCCCCGGGTGTAGCCCCCCGTTTCTCTCTCTCTCTCTCCCCGGGTGTAGCCCCCCGTTTCTCGCGCTCTCCCCGGGTGTAGCCCCCCGTTTCTCGCTCTCTCCCCGGCTGTAGCCCCCCGTTTCTCTCTCTCTCCCCGGGTGTAGCCCCCCGTTTCTCTCTCTCTCCCCGGGTGTAGCCCCCCGTTTCTCTCTCTCTCCCCGGCTGTAGCCCCCCGTTTCTCTCTCTCTCCCCGGCTGTAGCCCCCCGTTTCTCTCTCTCTCCCCGGCTGTAGCCCCCCGTTTCTCTCTCTCTCCCCGGCTGTAGCCCCCCGTTTCTCTCTCTCTCTCCCCGGCTGTAGCCCCCCGTTTCTCTCTCTCTCCCCGGGTGTAGCCCCCCGTTTCTCTCTCTCTCCCCGGGTGTAGCCCCCCGTTTCTCTCTCTCCCCGGGTGTAGCCCCCCGTTTCTCGCTCTCTCCCCGGCTGTAGCCCCCCGTTTCTCGCTCTCTCCCCGGCTGTAGCCCCCCGTTTCTCGCTCTCTCCCCGGGTGTAGCCCCCCGTTTCTCGCTCTCTCCCCGGGTGTAGCCCCCCGTTTCTCGCTCTCTCCCCGGGTGTAGCCCCCCGTTTCTCGCTCTCTCCCCGGGTGTAGCCCCCCGTTTCTCGCTCTCTCCCCGGGTGTAGCCCCCCGTTTCTCGCTCTCTCCCCGGGTGTAGCCCCCCGTTTCTCGCTCTCTCCCCGGGTGTAGCCCCCCGTTTCTCGCTCTCTCCCCGGCTGTAGCCCCCCGTTTCTCTCTCTCTCCCCGGCTGTAGCCCCCCGTTTCTCTCTCTCTGCCTGTGTTGTGTGTGAATGTGACGTTTCTTGCACAGAAGTCTCCGCGGACGCCTCTACCGGACACACAGGACGGGACACAGGAAGAGCCGGCAGGTGAGACCCTCCAATTTTAGCTTTTACCTGGGGTGGGCGCCTTCCCAGCACTGCGCGGGTTAACACATCCTCAGGGTCACGTGGCTGTGATCTACCAATGAATCGCGTGTTCTCCACTCATCCCCCCCACCTCCTCCTGTACGCTTCCCCCTCTGACCAGCTGACGGCAGCCAATCAGCGTGAAGTATGACGTCACCAGTGTGGTGGCAGAGCCGTTGCTGGGGTAACGCAGGGGGATGTCGCTAGTGACGCTAAACGTGCTGTGCGCGCAGGGTTTCTCTTCACGTAACCTCCGTTAGACGTAAAGCCTGTGTCACATGACCTGAGAGTGTTGGTGTCACATGACTGATATGTATTTTATCCTGTCACATGACCTCTGATACAGCCTTAGTGTCACATGACATATATATCCAGTGTCACATGACCAGTGTAATATCACCCGCCCTCTCCTGTGTTCTGATGTCGCCGGCCGCCATATTTATTGTCTCCCAGTGTTTCCAGAAACTAAAATAGAAGAATTCCTCCCTCCTTATGTACCCGTGTGCCTTGTTTTTTTTTTCTCATGTCTAATGTATTTGTCTATATTTGCCCCGTATTTCACATGTACAGCGCCATGGAATAAATGGCGCTATAAAAATGAATAATAATAATAATAATAATTAGTGAAGGAATAATGGGGTTTCCCGTCTTGTCTTGCAGGGGGCCGGGGCTGGTGTGTGATCCATGGACAGGAGCTGACGACTGCTCTCTGGTATCAGCTGTCCCTACGCTGTGGTCGCGCCTGTGTGCCCCTCCGCGGCTCGTACGTCCCCCTGCACCTCGCCCCGTCCTCTACGCCCACCCCCCCGGGGCTCACCGACAACCTCATCTGTGAAGAATGCATGTCCAGGTGAGCGGCTGCACCGAACCCTCCCCGGTGACCCGGCGTGCTCGTGTGCAGAGCTGAGGGTTCGTTACTACAGCGGTGTCCGGGCCAGAGCACCCCGTGCCCCCTCCCGACCGTTTGTTACAATGTATCAGTGCAGGGAAAATACTTCATCTCTGCAGAGTTTCCATTCACTGACCGCGAGCAGAGATCTACAACTAGGGCGATAATGGAGGGTTAGGAAGCGGCAGAAGCCCCTCCAAGAGCCGCCGCGTCTCCTCATAGTGTGACCCCTCTGTGATTGTGTGTTACAGAAACCAGGAGAAAGACGATCGTCTTCAGCAGAAGTCAGTGCTGCAAGGTACCGGCCCCCGAGGGCCCCCATCTGCTCTCTGTATACATACCCGAGACCCCCCCATCCCAGTCCGTGCTCTGTATACACGCCCGAGACCCCCCATCCCAGTCTACTCTCTGTATACATGCCCGAGACCCCCCATCCCAGTCTACTCTCTGTATACACGCCCGAGACCCCCCATCCCAGTCTACTCTCTGTATACACGCCCGAGACCCCCCATCCCAGTCTACTCTCTGTATACATGCCCGAGACCCCCCATCCCAGTCTACTCTCTGTATACACGCCCGAGACCCCCCATCCCAGTCTACTCTCTGTATACATGCCCGAGACCCCCCATCCCAGTCTACTCTCTGTATACACACCCGAGACCCCCCATCCCAGTCTACTCTCTGTATACACGCCCGAGACCCCCCATCCCAGTCTACTCTCTGTATACACGCCCGAGACCCCCCATCCCAGTCTACTCTCTGTATACACGCCCGAGACCCCCCATCCCAGTCTACTCTCTGTATACACGCCCGAGACCCCCCATCCCAGTCTACTCTCTGTATACATGCCCGAGACCCCCCATCCCAGTCTACTCTCTGTATACACACCCGAGACCCCCCATCCCAGTCTACTCTCTGTATACACGCCCGAGACCCCCCATCCCAGTCTACTCTCTGTATACACGCCCGAGACCCCCCATCCCAGTCTACTCTCTGTATACAAGCCCGAGACCCCCCATCCCAGTCTACTCTCTGTATACACGCCCGAGACCCCCCATCCCAGTCTACTCTCTGTATACATGCCCGAGACCCCCCATCCCAGTCTACTCTCTGTATACACGCCCGAGCTCCCCCATCCCAGTCCGCGATCTGTATACACGCCCGAGCTCCCCCATCCCAGTCTGTGCTCTGTATACATGCCCGAGACCCCCCATCCCAGTCTACTCTCTGTATACATGCCCGAGACCCCCCATCCCAGTCTACTCTCTGTATACACGCCCGAGCTCCCCCATCCCAGTCCGCGATCTGTATACACGCCCGAGCCCCCCCATCCCAGTCTGTGCTCTGTATACACGCCCGAGCTCCCCCATCCCAGTCCGCGATCTGTATACACGCCCGAGACCCCCCATCCCAGTCTACTCTCTGTATACATGCCCGAGACCCCCCATCCCAGTCTACTCTCTGTATACACGCCCGAGCTCCCCCATCCCAGTCCGCGATCTGTATACACGCCCGAGCTCCCCCATCCCAGTCTGTGCTCTGTATACATGCCCGAGACCCCCCATCCCAGTCTACTCTCTGTATACATGCCCGAGACCCCCCATCCCAGTCTACTCTCTGTATACACGCCCGAGCTCCCCCATCCCAGTCCGCGATCTGTATACACGCCCGAGCCCCCCCATCCCAGTCTGTGCTCTGTATACACGCCCGAGCTCCCCCATCCCAGTCCGCGATCTGTATACACGCCCGAGACCCCCCATCCCAGTCTACTCTCTGTATACATGCCCGAGACCCCCCATCCCAGTCTACTCTCTGTATACACGCCCGAGCTCCCCCATTCCAGTCCGCGATCTGTATACACGCCCGAGCTCCCCCATCCCAGTCTGTGCTCTGTATACATGCCCGAGACCCCCCATCCCAGTCTACTCTCTGTATACATGCCTGAGACCCCCCATCCCAGTCTACTCTCTGTATACACGCCCGAGCTCCCCCATCCTAGTCCGCGATCTGTATACACGCCCGAGCCCCCCCATCCCAGTCTACTCTCTGTATACACGCCCGAGCTCCCCCATCCTAGTCCGCGATCTGTATACACGCCCGAGCCCCCCCATCCCAGTCTGTGCTCTGTATACACGCCCGAGCTCCCCCATCCCAGTCCGCGATCTGTATACACGCCCGAGACCCCCCATCCCAGTCTACTCTCTGTATACATGCCCGAGACCCCCCATCCCAGTCTACTCTCTGTATACATGCCCGAGACCCCCCATCCCAGTCTACTCTCTGTATACACGCCCGAGCTCCCCCATCCCAGTCCGCGATCTGTATACACGCCCGAGCCCCCCCATCCCAGTCTGTGCTCTGTATACACGCCCGAGCTCCCCCATCCCAGTCCGCGATCTGTATACATGCCCGAGCCCCCCCATCCCAGTCTACTCTCTGTATACATGCCCAAGCCCCCCCATCCCAGTCTGCTCTCTGTATACATGCCCGAGACCCCCCATCCCAGTCTACTCTTTGTATACACGCCCGAGCCCCCCCATCCCAGTCTGCGCTCTGTATACACGCCCAGGCCCCCCCATGCCAATCTTCGCTCCATATACACGCCCGAGCCCCCCCATCCCAGTCTGTGCTCTGTATACACGCCCGAGCCCCCCCATCCCAGTCTGTGCTCTGTATACACGCCCGAGCCCCCTCATCCCAGTCTGTGCTCTGTATACACGCCCGAGCTCCCCATCCCAGTCTGTGCTCTGTATACACGCCCGAGCCCCCCCATCCCAGTCTGTGCTCTGTATACACGCCCGCGCCCCCCATCCCAGTCTACTCTCTGTATACACGCCCGAGACCCCCCAATCCCAGTCTGTGCTCTGTATACGTGCCCGCCCGAGCCCCCCCATCCCAGTCCGCGCTCCGTATGCACACCTGGGCCTCTCTCCTGTCCTGCTCCGTAAACATGCCCGAGCCCCCCCATCCCGCTCCGTGCTCTGTATACACGCCTGAGCGCCCCCATCCTGGTCTGCTCTCCATATACACGCCCGAGCCCCCCATCCCAGTCTGTGCTCTGTATACACGCCCGAGCCCCCCCATCCCGATCCTCGCCCCCATCCTGGTCTGCTCTCCATATACACGCCCGAGCCCCCCCATCCCGCTCCGTATACACGCCTGAGCGCCCCCATCCTGGTCCGCGCTCCATATACACGCCCGGGCCTCGCTACCATCCCACTCCGCTATCTATAGAGTGGTGCCCAGCAGTGAAGCAGGAATCGGTGAGGACTGACACCGCGGGTGCAGGAGGGACAGGTGTCTCATTCTGTAGTGTCCTTTCAGTACAACAAGTAATGAAGTAGAAGTAAAGGTCTTATGGGGGAAAGAAATCTTCCACCTCCCAGGGTAATAATGTCTGGGGTGATGTGGATGGATGGGCTTCTCCCCTCCTCAGGTTGGGACTATTGTTCTGGGGGTCCAGCGCTGCTGCTTATATGTAATAGAATGATTAAGAATTGTATCTGATGAAGCGGACCCCCGATGTCTCCACAATAAAACACTTCACGCCACTGCTGGAGCCGGTGTTCTTACAATTGACAAAACTGGTTCTCAGGAACTAATGGGGGCGTCTCCGTGTCCTCGGGGCGGTCACCTGGCACGTATGTGTACACTGGGGTCATGGACAGGAAATAACATTCATTTCTACTTTCAGATAAATCTTGCCCCGACCTCAGCCTGCAGAAGTCTGGAGCTGTGAGGTGAGTGCCGGCTCTGTCCCTCGCTCCCTCTGTACAAACGCATCACCTGGACCGCTTGTCTGTTCTCTCTGCAGAGCATCTCGCTCCCGTAACAGGTCCGGACGATTCCAGCCCCAAGAAGATCCAGAGTACGCCCGCAGGGTAAGAGGCAGCTCCCCACTGAACCTCATACGTGTCCGTTGAAGCGATGAACATTTTTCTAATACAAAGCTCCACATTCTGCCTCACTACGCTCACCACTAGGGGGAGCTCATTACATACAGACTTATACAGCCACCACTAGGGGGAGCTCTCTGCATACAGACTTATACAGCCACCATTAGGGGGAGCTCACTACCTACAGATTTATACAGCCACCACTAGGGGGAGCTCACTACATACAGATTTATACAGTCACCACTAGGGGGAGCTCACTACATACAGATTTATACAGCCACCACTAGAGGGAGCTCACTACATACAGATTTATACAGCCACCACTAGAGGGAGCTCACTTTATGCAAATTTATACAGACACGGCTAGGGGGAGCTCACTACATACAGATTTATACAGTCACCACTAGAGAGAGATCACTACATACGGATTTGTACATCCACCACTAGGAGGAGCTCACTACATACAGATTTATATAGCCACCACTAGAGGGAGCTCACTACATACAGATTTATACAGTCACCACTGGGGGAGCTCACTACATACAGATTTATACAGCCACCACTAGGGGGAGCTCACTACATACAGATTTATACAGCCACCACTAGAGGGAGCTCACTTTATGCAAATTTATACAGCCACGGCTAGGGGGAGCTCACTGCATACAGATTTATACAGTCACCACTAGAGAGAGATCACTACATACAGATTTATACAGTCACCACTAGAGAGAGATCACTACATACGGATTTGTACAGTCACCACTGGGGGAGCTCACTACATACAGATATATACAGTCACCACTAGAGGGAGCTCACTACATACAGATTTATACAGCCACCACTAGGGTGGAACTCACTACATACAGATTTATACAGCCACCACTAGGGGGAGCTCACTACATACAGATTTATACAGTCACCACTGGGGGAGCTCACTACATACAGATTTATACAGACACCACTAGGGAGAGCTCAATACATACAGATTTATACAGACACCACTAGAGGGAGCTCACTACATACAGATTTATACAGTCACCACTAGGGGGAGCTCACTACATACAGATTTATACAGCCACCACTAGAGGGAGCTCACTACATACAGATTTATACAGCCACCACTAGGGGGAACTCAGTACATATAGATTTATATATACAGCCACCACTAGGGTGGATCTCACTACATAGATTTATACAGCCACCACTAGAGGGAGCTCACTACATACAGATTTATACAGTCACCACTGGGGGAGCTCACTACATACAGATTTTATCACCAGCTCTTGCGTCTTTCAGGTGGACGAGCTTCTTAATCAGATGGCAACTGGACAAGTAGATTCCCAGAAAGTCCTGCAGTCCATCCGCCCGGCCGTCATGCATTCCCCTCTTGGGAAGCAGGAACAAAGCCCCATCCCCATTAACCCATAACAAATCCCTGGAAGAGAGTATTTCTTAAGTAATGAAATTCATGTATTTATATTTTTTACCTTTGCGCCATTTTGCTGTTTTTAATGCATTTATACATAAAGTGGCAAATAAACGATTTATGGAATTGTTTTTAGTTAGTGGCTGTAATAACTGAAAAGACGCGGGTGGTCACATCCATAAGAGTCCGTCATTCCAGGTCATAGCTACGTCATCACCCATCCATCCATCCATCCATCCATCCATCCATCCATCCATCCATCCATCATCGTATTCACCATTGATTCCATGGTCTGTACATGAGGGTTACATACAACCACAGATCTCACTTGCAGTAAGCATACTAACAATGACAGACTGGTAAAGAGGGAAGATGTTCCTACCCCTCCGGGCTTACATTCTACAGGATGGTGGGGAAGGAGACCGTAGGGATTGTGGTTGCTCCGGTGGTGGTGAGGTGGCCATGTGGTCATTTCAGGTTGTCGCTTCCTTGAAGAGATGGGTTTTCAGATTCTGTCTGAAGGATCCAAATGTGGTGGATAGTCAGACGTGTTGGGGCACAGAATTCCAGAGGATGGGGGATATTTAGGAGAAGTCTTGGAGACGATTGGGTGAGGAACAAATAATTGCAGAGGGGAGAAGCGGAGGAGTAGCGAGGAGAGAGATTAATCAGTTGGGCAGCAAAGTTACGGATGGACTGGAGAGGTGCCAGAGTGTTAGGGAGGCCACAGAGGAGGATGTTGCAGTTGTCGAGGTGGGAGATGATTGAGGGTTGGAGAAAGGAGGAATTTTCTAAATATTTTTGAGTTGGGGGGAGACAGGAGGTGTGGTTTGAAGGACAGGGCAGAGGCAAGGGTTACTCCCAAGGCAGTGGATTTCCGGTAAGGGGGAAATTGTGATGTTATTTATGGTGATAGATCTGATGGGGGACTTAGGTGAGATGGAGGAAAGATAATGAGTTCAGATTTGTCAACATTGAGGTTGAGGAAGCGAGAGAAGGAGGATATGGCTGATAGACACTCTGGGATTCTGGACAGCAAAGAGGTGACATCTGGGCCAGAGATGAATTTGAGTTGTCCCAGGCCAAGCGTATAGATTGAGACAAGTAGGGGTCCTAAGACAGAGCCTTGAGGGACTCCAACAGAGAGCGGGTGGGATGAGGAGGTAGTGTGGGACCGGGAAGTGCTAAATGTGCGGTCGGAAAGGTATGAGGAGATCCAGGATAGGGCGAGATCCTTTATGCCAAAGTAAGAGAGGATCTGTAGTGGGAGGCAGTGGTCAGCTGTGTCGAAGGCAGAGGACAGGTCTAGAAGGAGGAGTACAGAGTATTGTCCGTTAGGTTTGGCTGTAATTTGTTAGTAATTTTGTCAGGACAGTCTCGGTGGAGTGGTGGGGACGGAAACCAGATTGTAGGTTGTGAAAGAGAGAGTTATGAGAAGTGGGAGGAAAGTTCAGCGTGGACATAGCGGTTGGGGCGAGTGATGGCTTTTTGAGGATAGGTGTGATCGTGACATGTTTGAAAGCAGGAGGGAAGGTGCAAGAAATAAATGATAATGTTGAAGAGGGTTAGGGACGAGATAAGTGTGGTGGTGAGGTTGGGGGAGGAGGTGGGATGGGGTCAAGTCCACAAGTGGTAAGGTGTGATTTGTACAGGAGAAGAGTTAAGCTCTCCTTCAGTGATGTTGGAGAGGGAGGTTATGGGGTTTGGGCATTGGTCTGGTATACAAAGGGGTTGTGGTGGTTGAACAATGAAGACTTGCCTTGTTTGGTCGATCTGATTTTTCAAGTGTGTGGCAAAGTCCTCTGTAGAGATGAGGGAGGTTGGAGGGGGCAGTGGGGGGCGGAGGAGGGAGTTGAATAACTGATTTGTCACACTTTGCCATGCACAAGAGGGGCGACCACGTCAATAGCTGATGTGAGTGCCATTGTAGAAAGCAGTGTCTGTCATGGTGTGAGGATATGGACGCTGGTGGTAGAAGAGTCATGGAGTGTGCGAGTGTCTAGATGTGCGAGGTTCCTGCGGGGTGCGCATGTTGCTGGACATTGGTGGCAGGTGAGGAGGACAGGGATGAGAAGGTGAGTAGATGGTGGTCAGATAAAGGGAGAGGGGAGGTGGTGAAGTTAGATTGGGAGCAGAGACGGGTGAAGACCAGGTCTAATGTATGTCCGCTTGTGGGTGGCTGAGGAGGACCACTGAGTAAGTCCAAAAGGTGAAGGGACAGGAGTTTGGACCGGCTGGTGTCAGTAGGGATGTTGAAGTCATCCATGAAGGTGGTGGGAATGTGAGCAGAGAGAAAGTAAAGCAGCCAGGTGGAGAATTGGCCAAAGGCAGTGGCCCGGAGGTCGGTATATGACGGCCACTGGACGGTTGTACGGAGAGTAGGTACGGACAGAGTGGACGGTAGAGGTGGGATTGGGCCAAAGGTGCAGTGGACCCACTCCTCCACCAAACCTGTTACCAGGGAGAGGAGTGTGGACAAAGTGGAGGCCGCCGTAGCACAGCGCAGCCAGCGTCGGAGGGTGTCAGCCATGTTTCGGTGAGGCCCAGGCAGGAAGGATTGCGAGAGGTAAAGGTCATGAATCGCATGAAGCTTGTTGCAGACGGAGCGGGCTTTCCAAAGTGCTCCAGAGAGAGTGAGCAGGGGGTGCACGTCAGGGACACTGGTTTTTTACGTAAGAGATTGTGGCCAATGAATGAGAGGTATCTGCTGAGGGGGTCTGGATTGGGAGAAATGTCGCCAGCAGTGAGGAGTAGGAGAGTGGCCAGCCTGTTCTGTGTTAGTAAGGGAGATGTGATGTTGAGGAGCAGGTCAGCAGAGTGAGGAGCAGGTCAGCAGAGGAGGTCAGGTGGGGAGGTCAGGGGTCAATTCCCCCTATGGGCCCCAGACACACCAGTCCGACCCTATACGTTTCCCACCCGCCCACTAGTCATGTCAGGAGCCGGAAAGCAGCGGCTCTTCTGCGCCATCCACTACACACCAGAGGGTCACTCACCCTCTCCTGGTGAGCACAGCGCCGTACTCCCAGTGTGGCCGCGCTCACTACTGCAACTTTCCACAAAAAACACACAGTATTATTTGTTTTTTTTACAAATCTCGCTCTTTATTGCCTGAAAATAAAGCCAGTTTAAGAAGCGGAGCTGGAAGTGACACAGACGGCCAGCACGGAGGGAGATTTCGGCATTTCTCAAGGCGCCGTGGCGGCCATGTTTGAATCTCCCGGACAAAGTGAACTTAAACTCATGAAGGAAAAGAGAGACAGACAGAAGTTGTGATGGGCACCGGAGCCATCACTCTGATCCCCTCCGCGATGGTTGGTAGGAAACGGGGCAGGTGAACAAATCTGGACCCCTGGGTGCTGGAGTATTTAATGGCGATGTGAGCAGCTCCCGCTAGAGCACAGACATTGCAGTATTACTTTGGCACAAATGACATTTACAAGGGTGGGCGGTCACATTATGGGTTCATGAAAGATGGCGGCGGGTGGGGGTGAAGGCACAGAGTTTTAAACAGACGAGTCACCTGACACTAATAATGAAGCGGTTCTGGGCGGCCATTTTCTTGGAGACCAAGAAGCAAAGTTTGTATAATTCAAATAAATCCCTGATTATATATATATATTTTTTTTTACATTTCTCCTTTTTTTTTATTTTGTAAAAAGGGGTTCATTCAAAACAGGCACAAAATGAAAATTACCCCGATGAAAAAAAAAAAATTAGAAATGAATGTTTTTACAACCACAATAATTTAGCGGATGGAGATTAAGAAGCGCGACGTGACGGCACGATACGATATTAGGAAAGAAAAGATGATGGGCTATAATACAGGATTTCGCTAGTGTCCTGTCCATTACTGTGCTATTACAAGGGTCCGCCAGCAATCATGGTCTTCCCCAAGATGGCGGCCCATGGGCGCAGTTCAAAGCCCCTTCCCTCCCACCCCCCAGCCCTAAGTGTTTATAACTCTGTGGGTAATGGTGACAGATCACATGATGGACGGTCGATCGCAGGGTGAGGGGCTGTGCAGCTTGTGATTGCAATCGGGAAAGTAAGACCCTCGATCCGTGCAGAGTGGGATATATCCCTCCTCGTGTATTCCCCCACCCGCCCATAGTCGTACCCACAATGAAGCCCATCTTCAGATCGACACTTCATACTCCCGGGTATCCTGAAAGAGAATGAGACGTCACTAGATTCTGCCGCACATGGCCGACCTCGAGCTGCGGTAGGGTCAGTGGTTACGGTATTGGCACCTGTGGGGTCTTACGGTAACAGCCTTTCCCACCCACCATGTTGGCCACTCTGGAGTCTGGGAGAGCCAGGTGACTACTCATAGCCCCGTGGTCACCCACTTTTCGCACACTTACCCCAGCCTCATATAATGGATTGTTAAAATCGGACTCCACAGTGATGGGGCTGTAGGAATGGGAGGCCGGGAAAGAAAATCCAAACAGGGACTTCCCTTGAAACCTGCGCCAGAACGAGATAGAGAGATCAAGGCTAAGGGTCATATTGAACAAGGAAGAGTCTTAAAGGGCAACTCCATCTAACGTGATCTTGCCCTTTAAGAAGAAGCCACACCCCCTCATTACATGTATTTGCATAAAATGTGTAAATAAATGTTAGGCAGAGTTCGTTTTCCTTATATGTATATGGATGCAGATTTGGAATGAAACGTATTGTGTCCTCAGCAAAAGGGGCGGGGCCGGGACTATTCATGGGATAGGACGGTTGTCACCAGCAGGAGGACGACCAATCCCGCCACTCACTTGGTGTAGTAGATGTAGATTCCACCAATCAGCAGGATAACCAGGATGATGGGCAGGAAAATGGCCAGCGCAATGTTGCCGCCCTCCATCTGGTGGGAGGGGTCTGTCGTTTGGGCGACTAGAAGAGAAAGAAATTATGGTTGTATATCTCGGAAAAGGGGGGCACTTACTTATTTTGGATGTAGGGGGCACCAACCTCATGAAGATGATGATGGGTAATGGTCGGGTGGTGATTGGCACAAGACATAAGCAAATGATGGGGGGGTGACATTTATGGGGGTGACGGGATTAAGTGTGCGGGGAGGTCACGACAGACGGCGCGTGTTCACACCTTCCAGCTTCCTGTCGTCCAGGAGCTCCTCGTATGCAACTGAAAGAGAAACGATAAGGTGAGTGCCGAGCGCAGGCGACAAGCCGGCAGGGGGCGGCGGTGGGAAGACGGCACTCACTTTTGCAAAGAGGAGGTTGGTTCGTCCATTGGGATGGGTGCCCGGGAACACAGATAATGGTCACCTCACCGATCAGCTCGAAGCCCTCATAGCAGAAGAAGCGGAGCGCCTCCCCAGCCTGGTAGTGGTGTTTATAGAGGGTCTGGTAGCCATTCTCCGGGACGCCGGGGTTGAGACACGGCTCGTACTTCACTACAAAAATTTGAGACAACAAGTGATATGTACCTGGACGTATGGTTAGAAGCCTCCCCAGTGCACAGTGCCACCTTCTGGCGATAGAAGCCTATGGACAAGGTAAATTATGCTTCCTGGTTCCTCGGGGGTGGGCTGAGTCTGGTGAGCTGTAGTATTGGTAGAACTATAAAGCTCAGCACAAGCTCTGCTGTAACACATTCAGCTCTCAATGTTTTGTTCTCACTCTAATCACTTGCCACTGGATTTACAAGTAGAAATATACGGGAGTTTGAACAAGCTCAAAGCTACGAACAGTGAGAGCCCTGATTAGGAAAACTGCTCTAAAAGTCGCGGGCTGGTGATTATGTGAGATTTATAACAGCAGCATGTCAGGAGCTGAGAAGAAGGTGAGCAAATAAGTACTGTATAGAAATCAAGTGACTGGAAAGAGGCTGGGATGTTAGGAGTTAACTCCTCTCTTGGAATGTAGCTACTGGTGGTGGCCGAGCTCCTCAGAAACCAGCTGTACACCATGAAAGATAAAAGCTCTCACAGCAGCACAATGACAACAGATAGAAAAAGCAAATCAATTGCAAACGTACTTATTTTCATCCTGTATGAGAATACCCATCTACAGACGGCCGTCTCTTTTATAATAACAGTATATAATGAGGAGGCCGTGTCAGGTGATCGCTCTCAGCCAGCCATGTAGCATGCACCTACTTTTCGCCCCTTGATAGTAGTATTGGGGGCTGGAGTATCTGCATTAAGCAGCTCCATAGCTTTGCCTTTCTTACTTACAGACACATTTGGGGATCCTGTCGCTCCACTTGGGGGTTCCGGTGTCCCGGTTGTAACAGGTCAGGATTTCGCTTCCTTCCAACGTGTAGCCTTCACTGCAGGAATAATGGACGTGAGAGCCAATGGGAAACCGAGGGTCGAATGCCCTGCGGACGCCGTTTGCGATCTCCCCGGGGTCGGCACAGTTTAGGACTATAAGAAGAATGAGAGCCGGTCATCACAGGGGCCCCAGTTCTTAGGGTCTTGTTCGGTGATTGGCGGGCTCCGTCACTCACTCTTTTCGCAGGTGGGAGGGGCATTGCTCCAGGACAGGTCCCACTGGCAGGTTAGTATGTCTGATCCGATGATGTCATACCCGGGTTCACACTGATAGGTCACCACTGTGCCGCGGATGAGATCGGGGTGTGAGGACGTCTTCCACCCAGACTGGATTTCGGGTAAAGCCGAGCACGTGTCGTTCCGTGGCACCTCTAGGGAGAAGAGGAAAGATCTGGAACTATCTGTACGTCATGTGCAGATACAGCCACATCCAGACAGGAGAAACACTGAGGGGGCAACAATCAGACCCCAGGAACCAAAGAAAGGATCGGGGCACGAGGCCTAAAGAACAACAGGTGAAGCCTCCATCGGTCTAATGCTCCAGTCACATCCAGAGCTGCACTCACAGACGGAGTATGAGATGTGATAATGAATGGTGGACGGGGTGAGCGCGGTCATGGACCATCTCTACCTTTGAAATGTATGATGAATCCCTGGCTCAGGCTGAACACGGGGTCATTGGGGTCGGACTGGAACTGTAGGGTCACATCATTGGCGGAAGAGAAGAGGTTAAACCGCTGGTGAACACCCATGTACTGTCCCAGGACCCGCGCCGTGAGGTCGTCACCATCATAGACCGTCAGGGCATCACTGCGGCGGATGTTCAGTCTGCGCGGAACAAAGTACAATGCGGTCAGCATGGCGGCCTGTGGTGTATGGATCCGACAACATGAAGGAGAAGATGTGACTCACAGCTGTATCGTGGGCTCACTATGTGCGCATTGTGCGTGTATTGTATATGTATTTTGTGTATATAGTGTGTATGGTGTGTATTACGTGTGTATCATGTGTACATTGTGTGTGTATTGTATACGTATCTTGTGTATATCATGTGTATTATGTGTGTATGGTGTGTATTACGTGTGTATCATGTGTACATTATGTGAGTGTATGGGGTGTACAATACGTGTGTATGATATGTATATTGTGTGTGTATGGTATGTACAGGGCTTGGACAAAATAATGGAAACACCTGGAAACATCAACAAAAGTTAGTTTAATCTGGTGTAGGTCCACCTTTTGCGGTGATTACAGCCTCAATTCTCCGAGGTATGGATTCATACAAGGTGTGAATTGTTTCCAAAGGAATTTTAGCCCATTCTACAGTTATAAACCCTCCAGTTTTCTGAGCGACGATGGCGGCGGAAATCGACGTCTAACTTGAATCTCTAAAATCGACCATAAATGCTCAATAATGTTGAGGTCTGGGGATTGTGGGGGCCAGATGAGAGGCTCAACTTCATTAGAATGTTCCTCGTGCCATGCTTTAACGATTCTAGCTGTATGAATTGGTGCATTATCATCCTGAAAGATGGCGTTCCCCTCCGGGAACAGTGCTTGAACCATTGGATGCACTTGGTCGCCCAAAATGCCTAAATAATCTCGGCTGTTAATTCTTCCATGAAGGGATATCACTGGCCCGGCGGATCTCCACGAAATAGCACCCCAGATCATCACAGAACCTCCACCATGTTTTACGGTTGGGAGAAGGCAGTCTGGATGGAATGCTTCTTTCGGCTGTCTCCAAGCGTACACTCGGCCGGAGGTCGGAAATAGGGTAAACGATGATTCGTCTGAGAATATCACGATTCCACTGCTCGAGGACCAATTCTGGAGGTTTCTACACCACTCTAAACACTTGGAAACATTTGTCATTGAGAGCAGCGGTTTTCTAATTGCAGCTCTTCCATGGAATCCAGATTTGTGCAGCTCCCGACAAACAGTTTTCGTGGAAACTGGGTTCTGTAGGTGTTCATTGAGCTCAGCAGTGATTTTCAGGGCCGTGGTCTTGCGATCCTCTCTCACAATTTGCTTTAGAGTCCGACGTTCTCTCTCAGTCAACTTGGACTTTTGGCCGGACCTGTGCTTTGCTGCGGACGTTTTTCCTTCTATTTCAAACGCAGTCATTACTTTGGAGACAGTACCTCTTGACACGCCGGGCACTTTGTTACACTAGCGCCCGCCATACGAGCACCAACAATTTGGCCTCTTTGACAATCTGAGAGGTCTGCCATTGGTATCAGGTTCTCATCAATGTACTTACAATTATGCAAAACAAACAGTTAATTTACATACACATATCACATAACACAAATAATCAACTACAAAACATTACCATATGTCACGGTTTGCATGTGTATCACATGTTCGAAGGTTATGATGCCAAAACGTTAGGTGTTTCCATTATTTTGTCCAACCCCTGTATGTCATGTGCACATTATGTCTATATCATGGCTGTGGCGATTAGGCTTCAGACTCCTCACATTTCTATCTCCAGCAGCACCCGCCGGTCCTCCTGCACATGGATGCCCCATACACAGTCCTGGCCCTTTGCGTAATTCTGGGGCCAATCAGGAGACAGGATCACCCCGGCTGGTTCAGAGATCTCTCCTCCACACAGAGCTGATAGACAGAAGAGAGGAGATGCCACAATGTTCCATCCATTATATACATTGTATCAATAAAAGGGCCAAGGACAAATAAAAGCTGACACTGGGGGTACAGGATGATGACACTGACACTGGGGGTACAGGATGATGACACTGACACTCGGGGTACAGGATAATGACACTGACACTGGGGGTACAGGATAATGACACTGACACTGGGGGTACAGGATAATGACACTGACACTCGGGGTACAGGATAATGACACTGACACTCGGGGTACAGGATAATGACGCTGACACTCGGGGTACAGGATAATGACACTGACACTCGGGGTACAGGATAATGACACTGACACTCGGGGTACAGGATAATGACACTGACACTGGGGGTACAGGATAATGACACTGACACTCGGGGTACAGGATAATGACACTGACACTCGGGGTACAGGATAATGACGCTGACACTCGGGGTACAGGATAATGACGCTGACACTGGGGGTACAGGATAATGACACTGACACTGGGGGTACAGGATAATGACAGTGACACTTGGGGTACAGGATAATGACACTGACACTCGGGGTACAGGATAATGACACTGACACTCGGGGTACAGGATAATGACACTGACACTCGGGGTGCAGGATAATGACACTGACACTGGGGGTACAGGATAATGACACTGACACTGGGAGTACAGGATAATGACACTGACACTGGGGGTACAGGCTAATGACACTCGGGGTACAGGATAATGACACTGACACTGGGGGTACAGGATAATGACACTGACACTGGGGGTACAGGATAATGACACTGACACTGGGGGTACAGGATAATGACACTGACACTCGGGGTACAGGATAATGACACTGACACTCGGGGTACAGGATAATGACGCTGACACTCGGGGTACAGGATAATGACGCTGACACTGGGGGTACAGGATAATGACACTGACACTGGGGGTACAGGATAATGACAGTGACACTTGGGGTACAGGATAATGACACTGACACTGGGGGTACAGGATAATGACACTGACACTCGGGGTACAGGATAATGACGCTGACACTGGGGGTACAGGATAATGACACTGACACTGGGGTACAGGATAATGACGCTGACACTGGGGGTACAGGATAATGACACTGACACTGGGGTACAGGATAATGACACTGACACTGGGGGTACAGGATAATGACGCTGACACTCGGGGTACAGGATAATGACGCTGACACTGGGGGTACAGGATAATGACACTGACACTCGGGGTACAGGATAATGACGCTGACACTGGGGGTACAGGATAATGACGCTGACACTCGGGGGTACAGGATAATGACACTGACACTGGGGGTACAGGATAATGACACTGACACTGGGGGTACAGGATAATGACGCTGACACTGGGGGTACAGGATAATGACACTGACACTGGGGGTACAGGATAATGACGCTGACACTCGGGGTACAGGATAATGACACTGACACTGGGGGTACAGGATAATGACACTGACACTGGGGGTACAGGATAATGACACTGACACTGGGGTACAGGATAATGACACTGACACTGGGGGTACAGGATAATGACGCTGACACTCGGGGTACAGGATAATGACGCTGACACTGGGGGTACAGGATAATGACACTGACACTTGGGGTACAGGATAATGACACTGACACTCGGGGTACAGGATAATGACACTGACACTCGGGGTACAGGATAATGACACTGACACTCGGGGTACAGGATAATGACACTGACACTCGGGGTACAGGATAATGACTCTGACACTGGGGGTACAGGATAATGACACTGACACTGGGGGTACAGGATGATGACACTGACACTCGGGGTACAGGATAATGACACTGACACTCGGGGTACAGGATAATGACTCTGACACTGGGGGTACAGGATAATGACACTGACACTCGGGGTACAGGATAATGACACTGACACTGGGGGTACAGGATAATGACACTGACACTGGGGGTACAGGATAATGACACTGACACTGGGGGTACAGGATAATGACGCTGACACTCGGGGTACAGGATAATGACACTGGGGGTACAGGATAATGACACTGACACTGGGGGAACAGGATAATGACACTGACACTGGGGGTACAGGATAATGACGCTGACACTCGGGGTACAGGATAATGACACTGACACTCGGGGTACAGGATAATGACACTGACACTGGGGGTACAGGATAATGACACTGACACTGGGGGTACAGGATAATGACACTGACACTGGGGGTACAGGATAATGACACTGACACTGGGGGTACAGGATAATGACACTGACACTGGGGGTACAGGATAATGGCACTGACACTCGGGGTACAGGATAATGACACTGACACTCGGGGTACAGGATAATGACACTGACACTGGGGGTACAGGATAATGACACTGACACTGGGGGTACAGGATAATGACACTGACACTCGGGGTACAGGATAATGACACTGACACTGGGGGTACAGGATAATGACACTGACACTCGGGGTACAGGATAATGACACTGACACTCGGGGTACAGGATAATGACACTGACACTCGGGGTAGAGGATAATGACACTGACACTCGGGGTACAGGATAATGACACTGACACTGGGGGTACAGGATAATGACACTGACACTCGGGGTAGAGGATAATGACACTGACACTGGGGGTACAGGATAATGACACTGACACTGGGGGTACAGGATAATGGCACTGACACTCGGGGTACAGGATAATGACACTGACACTCGGGGTACAGGATAATGACACTGACACTCGGGGTACAGGATAATGACACTGACACTCGGGGTACAGGATAATGACACTGACACTGGGGGTACAGGATGATGACACTGACACTGGGGGTACAGGATAATGACACTGACACTCGGGGTACAGGATAATGACACTGACACTGGGGGTACAGGATAATGACACTGACACTGGGGGTACAGGATAATGACACTGACACTCGGGGTACAGGATAATGGCACTGACACTCGGGGTACAGGATAATGACACTGACACTCGGGGTACAGGATAATGACACTGACACTGGGGGTACAGGATAATGACACTGACACTGGGGGTACAGGATAATGACGCTGACACTCGGGGTACAGGATAATGGCACTGACACTCGGGGTACAGGATAATGACACTGACACTCGGGGTACAGGATAATGACACTGACACTGGGGGTACAGGATAATGACACTGACACTGGGGGTACAGGATAATGACGCTGACACTCGGGGTACAGGATAATGACACTGACACTCGGGGTACAGGATAATGACGCTGACACTTGGGGTACAGGATAATGACACTGACACTGGGGGTACAGGATAATGACACTGGGGGTACAGGATAATGACGCTGACACTGGGGGTGCAGGATAATGACACTGACACTCGGGGTACAGGATAATGACACTGACACTGGGGGTACAGGATAATGACACTGACACTCGGGGTACAGGATAATGACGCTGACACTCGGGGTACAGGATAATGGCACTGACACTCGGGGTACAGGATAATGACACTGACACTCGGGGTACAGGATAATGACACTGACACTCGGGGTACAGGATAATGACGCTGACACTTGGGGTACAGGATAATGACACTGACACTGGGGGTACAGGATAATGACACTGGGGGTACAGGATAATGACGCTGACACTGGGGGTGCAGGATAATGACACTGACACTCGGGGTACAGGATAATGACACTGACACTCGGGGTACAGGATAATGGCACTGACACTCGGGGTACAGGATAATGACGCTGACACTCGGGGTACAGGATAATGGCACTGACACTCGGGGTACAGGATAATGACACTGACACTGGGGGTACAGGATAATGACACTGACACTGGGGGTACAGGATAATGACACTGACACTGGGGGTACAGGATAATGACACTGACACTGGGGGTACAGGATAATGACACTGACACTGGGGGTACAGGATAATGACGCTGACACTCGGGGTACAGGATAATGACACTGACACTCGGGGTACAGGATAATGACGCTGACACTCGGGGTACAGGATAATGACACTGACACTGGGGGTACAGGATAATGACACTGGGGGTACAGGATAATGACGCTGACACTCGGGATACAGGATAATGACACTGACACTGGGGGTACAGGATAATGACACTGACACTGGGGGTACAGGATAATGACGCTGACACTGGGGGTGCAGGATAATGACACTGACACTCGGGGTACAGGATAATGACGCTGACACTCGGGGTACAGGATAATGACACTGACACTGGGGGTACAGGATAATGACACTGGGGGTACAGGATAATGACGCTGACACTGGGGGTACAGGATAATGACACTGACACTCGGGGTACAGGATGATGACACTGACACTCGGGGTACAGGATAATGACGCTGACACTGGGGGTACAGGATGATGACACTGACACTCGGGGTACAGGATAATGACACTGACACTGGGGGTACAGGATGATGACACTGACACTGGGGGTACAGGATGATGACACTGACACCGGGGGTACAGGATAATGACGCTGACACTGGGGGTGCAGGATAATGACACTGACACTCGGGGTACAGGATAATGACGCTGACACTCGGGGTACAGGATAATGACACTGACACTGGGGGTACAGGATAATGACGCTGACACTGGGGGTGCAGGATAATGACACTGACACTCGGGGTACAGGATAATGACGCTGACACTCGGGGTACAGGATAATGACACTGACACTGGGGGTACAGGATAATGACACTGGGGGTACAGGATAATGACGCTGACACTGGGGGTACAGGATAATGACACTGACACTGGGGGTACAGGATAATGACGCTGACACTGGGGGTACAGGATAATGACACTGACACTCGGGGTACAGGATAATGACACTGACACTCGGGGTACAGGATAATGACACTGACACTCGGGGTACAGGATGATGACACTGACACTCGGGGTACAGGATAATGACGCTGACACTGGGGGTACAGGATGATGACACTGACACTCGGGGTACAGGATAATGACGCTGACACTGGGGGTACAGGATAATGACACTGACACTGGGGGTACAGGATAATGACACTGACACTCGGGGTACAGGATAATGACTCTGACACTGGGGGTACAGGATGATGACACTGACACTCGGGGTACAGGATAATGACGCTGACACTCGGGGTACAGGATAATGACACTGACACTGGGGGTACAGGATGATGACACTGACACTGGGGGTACAGGATAATGACTCTGACACTGGGGGTACAGGATAATGACTCTGACACTGGGGGTACAGGATAATGACACTGACATCCGGGGTACAGGATAATGACACTGACACTCGGGGTGCAGGATAATGACACTGACACTGGGGGTACAGGATAATGACTCTGACACTCGGGGTACAGGATAATGACTCTGACACTGGGGGTACAGGATGATGACACTGACACTCGGGGTACAGGATAATGACGCTGACACTCGGGGTACAGGATAATGACACTGACACTCGGGGTACAGGATAATGATACTGACACTGGGGGTACAGGATGATGACACTGACACTGGGGGTACAGGATAATGACTCTGACACTGGGGTACAGGATAATGATACTGACACTGGGGGTACAGGATGATGACACTGACACTGGGGGTACAGGATAATGACTCTGACACTGGGGGTACAGGATAATGACTCTGACACTGGGGGTACAGGATAATGACACTGACACTGGGGGTACAGGATAATGACACTGACACTCGGGGTGCAGGATAATGACACTGACACTGGGGGTACAGGATAATGACACTGACACTCGGGGTACAGGATAATGACACTGACACTGGGGGTACAGGATAATGACACTGACACTCGGGGTACAGGATAATGACACTTGGGGTACAGGATAATGACACTGACACTCGGGGTACAGGATAATGACACTGACACTGGGGGTACAGGATAATGACTCTGACACTCGGGGTACAGGATAATGACACTGACACTGGGGGTACAGGATAATGACTCTGACACTCGGGGTACAGGATAATGACACTGACACTGGGGGTACAGGATAATAGCGCTGACACTCGGGGTACAGGATAATGACGCTGACACTGGGGGTACAGGATAATGACACTGACACTGGGGGTACAGGATAATGACACTGACACTCGGGGTACAGGATAATGACACTGACACTGGGGGTACAGGATAATGACACTGACACTCGGGGTACAGGATAATGACACTGACACTCGGGGTACAGGATAATGACACTGACACTGGGGGTACAGGATAATGACACTGACACTCGGGGTACAGGATAATGACACTGACACTCGGGGTACAGGATAATGACACTGACACTGGGGTACAGGATAATGACACTGACACTTGGGGTACAGGATAATGACACTGGGGGTACAGGATAATGACACTGACACTGGGGTACAGGATAATGACACTGACACTGGGGGTACAGGATAATGACACTGACACTCGGGGTACAGGATAATGACACTGACACTGGGGGTACAGGATAATGACACTGACACTCGAGGTACAGGATAATGACGCTGACACTGGGGGTACAGGATAATGACACTGACACTGGGGGTACAGGATGATGACACTGACACTGGGGGTACAGGATAATGACTCTGACACTGGGGGTACAGGATAATGACACTGACACTCGGGGTACAGGATAATGACACTGACACTCGGGGTACAGGATAATGACACTGACACTGGGGGTACAGGATAATGACACTGACACTGGGGGTACAGGATGATGACACTGACACTCGGGGTACAGGATAATGACACTGACACTCGGGGTACAGGATAATGACACTGACACTGGGGGTACAGGATAATGACACTGACACTGGGGGTACAGGATAATGACACTGACACTGGGGGTACAGGATAATGACGCTGACACTCGGGGTACAGGATAATGACACTGACACTGGGGGTACAGGATAATGACACTGACACTGGGGGTACAGGATAATGACACTGACACTCGGGGTACAGGATAATGACACTGACACTCGGGGTACAGGATAATGACACTGACATTCGGGGTACAGGATAATGACACTGACACTGGGGGTACAGGATAATGACTCTGACACTGGGGGTACAGGATAATGACACTGACACTCGGGGTACAGGATAATGACACTGACACTCGGGGTACAGGATAATGACACTGACACTGGGGGTACAGGATAATGACACTGACACTGGGGGTACAGGATAATGACGCTGACACTTGGGGTACAGGATAATGACACTGGGGGTACAGGATAATGACACTGACACTGGGGTACAGGATAATGACACTGACACTTGGGGTACAGGATAATGACACTGACACTGGGGGTACAGGATAATGACGCTGACACTGGGGGTACAGGATAATGACACTGACACTGGGGGTACAGGATAATGACACTGACACTCGGGGTACAGGATGATGACGCTGACACTGGGGGTACAGGATAATGACACTGACACTCGGGGTACAGGATAATGACACTGACACTGGGGGGTACAGGATAATGACACTGACACTGGGGGTACAGGATAATGATACTGACACTGGGGGTACAGGATAATGACACTGACACTGGGGGTACAGGATAATGACGCTGACACTGGGGGTACAGGATAATGACACTGACACTGGGGGTACAGGATAATGACACTGACACTCGGGGTACAGGATGATGACGCTGACACTGGGGGTACAGGATAATGACACTGACACTCGGGGTACAGGATAATGACACTGACACTGGGGGGTACAGGATAATGACACTGACACTGGGGGTACAGGATAATGACACTGACACTGGGGGTACAGGATAATGACACTGACACTGGGGGTACAGGATAATGACACTGACACTCGGGGTACAGGATGATGACGCTGACACTGGGGGTACAGGATAATGACACTGACACTGGGGTACAGGATAATGACACTGACACTCGGGGTACAGGATAATGACACTGACACTGGGGGTACAGGATAATGACGCTGACACTGGGGGTACAGGATAATGACGCTGACACTCGGGGTACAGGATAATGACACTGACACTCGGGGTACAGGATAATGACACGGACACTCGGGGTACAGGATAATGACACTGACACTGGGGGTACAGGATAATGACACTGACACTGGGGGTACAGGATAATGACACTGACACTGGGGGTACAGGATAATGACACTGACACTGGGGGTACAGGATAATGACACTGACACTCGGGGTACAGGATAATGACACTGACACTCGGGGTACAGGATAATGACACTAACACTGGGGTACAGGATAATGACACTGACACTGGGGTACAGGATAATGACACTGACACTGGGGGTACAGGATAATGACACTGACACTCGGGGTACAGGATAATGACACTGACACTGGGGGTACAGGATAATGACACTGACACTGGGGGTACAGGATAATGACACTGACACTGGGGTACAGGATAATGACACTAACACTGGGGTACAGGATAATGACACTGACACTGGGGTACAGGATAATGACACTGACACGGGGGGTACAGGATAATGACACTGACACTGGGGGTACAGGATAATGACGCTGACACTGGGGGTACAGGATAATGACACTGACACTCGGGGTACAGGATAATGTCACTGACACTGGGGGTACAGGATAATGACACTGACACTGGGGGTACAGGATAATGACGCTGACACTCGGGGTACAGGATAATGACGCTGACACTGGGGGTACAGGATAATGACACTGACACTGGGGGTACAGGATAATGACACTGACACTGGGGGTACAGGATAATGACACTGACACTCGGGGTACAGGATAATGACACTGACACTCGGGGTACAGGATAATGACACTGACACTGGGGGTACAGGATGATGACACTGATACTGGGGGTACAGGATAATGACACTGACACTGGGGGTACAGGATAATGACGCTGACACTGGGGGTACAGGATAATGACACTGACACTCGGGGTACAGGATAATGACGCTGACACTGGGGGTACAGGATGATGACACTGATACTGGGGGTACAGGATAATGGCACTGACACTCGGGGTACAGGATGATGACACTGACACTCGGGGTACAGGATAATGACACTGACACTCGGGGTACAGGATAATGACGCTGACACTCGGGGTACAGGATGATGACACTGACACTTGGGGTACAGGACAATGACACTGACACTGGGGTACAGGATAATGACACTGACACTGGGGGTACAGGATAATGACACTGACACTCGGGGTACAGGATGATGACACTGACACTCGGGGTACAGGATAATGACACTGACACTGGGGTACAGGATAATGACACTGACACTTGGGGTACAGGATAATGACACTGGGGGTACAGGATAATGACACTGACACTGGGGTACAGGATAATGACACTGACACTGGGGGTACAGGATAATGACACTGACACTCGGGGTACAGGATGATGACACTGACACTCGGGGTACAGGATAATGACACTGACACTCGGGGTACAGGATAATGACACTGACACTCGGGGTACAGGATAATGACACTGACACTTGGGATACAGGATGATGACACTGACACTGGGGGTACAGGATAATGACACTGACACTCGGGGTACAGGATAATGACACTGACACTCGGGGTACAGGATAATGACACTGACACTGGGGGTACAGGATAATGACACTGACACTGGGGGTACAGGATAATGACTCTGACACTGGGGGTACAGGATAATGACACTGACACTGGGGGTACAGGATAATGACACTGACACTGGGGGTACAGGATAATGACACTGACACTCAGGGTACAGGATAATGACACTGACACTGGGGGTACAGGATAATGACACTGACACTGGGGGTACAGGATAATGACTCTGACACTGGGGGTACAGGATAATGACACTGACACTGGGGGTACAGGATAATGACACTGACACTGGGGGTACAGGATAATGACACTGACACTCAGGGTACAGGATAATGACACTGACACTCGGGGTACAGGATAATGACACTGACACTGGGGGTACAGGATAATGACACTGACACTGGGGGTACAGGATAATGACACTGACACTCAGGGTACAGGATAATGACACTGACACTGGGGGTACAGGATAATGACACTGACACTGGGGGTACAGGATAATGACACTGACACTCAGGGTACAGGATGATGACACTGACATGTTGGGTAGTACAGTGACATTTTTCGGTACAGGACACTGGCACTATAGGGCACATGGCACACAGCCTTGACATTGGGATGCGGTTCTTTTTTCCTTACGTAACGTTGATTTTTCTTAGGTTTCATCTCTTGTAGTTGTGTAAGAGTTAATCGGGAGCCCTACATTAGTTACCATGGCAACTGGTAACTTGTCATCGCCGCGGCCCAGCCTTCACGCCTCACACAGGGTGAGGTACGTGTGGAGAGCCGCCACGTGATGGAGCATCGCGCACACAAGTGTCCTAATATCAGGGGCGTCAGGGACGGGCGATGGGAGCCCACCATAACCTGTACATGTCTGATCACACCAGCAGAGGGCAGCACGGGGCGGCCTGTGGTCAGGGGTCAGACATGGCGGCACAGTGGGGGTGACCTCTAGGGGTAAGGTCCCTGGTTATCCGCCTGGTGTGGGCTGCAGGGTGATTATGGCGGGTGTGGGGGTCTCTTACCTTTGCACACAGGCTCGCTCTCATTCCAGTGGGGGTCGGTGGGGTCCACGCACTCTATGACAGGGGGCCCCTGTTCCAGCATGTACCCCGCATTACATGAAAAGGAGACCAGGGTCCCTGGGGAGAAGAGGGGGTCCGTGGTGCTGAAATTACCATGGGCCAGGAACGGTTCGTAACATCGAGTCTCTGAGAACACTGCAGAGAAAGAGCGGTAAAGAAATGAACCACCAGAGGGCGCGGGTGTACTACTACCCCCAGCAGGGCAAGACGATGACTCAGAACTTGAGAAAAATTGGAATTTTTCCTTTCCAGTCACATCCAGAGCTGCACACAGTCCGCTGCCCTGCTGTTAGCTCCCAGGATCTCACCCCTTGCTGCTGATGATCCACGCTGACTGTGCCCCGATGTACACACACGTTTTGTACAGTAGTTTGATGCGAAATCTGCAGCCGTGCAGTGGAAACGTGACGCAGCTTTAGATGTAACCGGAGTAAGACTAGTAATGAATATTCACAAGGAGTACACAGTGTGTACAGTCACCTTCATAGCGCAGGCTGAGCAGCAGGGGGACGGCCGGGTTCTCAGACACGAGCTCGATGTACAGGGACTGCGCGTCACTCAGGAGACCTCTCTCCGGGGCATCGTCTATATCGGAATCATAGATGAGGGGCGACAAAGTGGAGCTTCCAGAGTGAACGACCAACCTGAGGGGAGACGGAGGGGTCACATATAGACATCCCGAGCACCGAGCTGGAGACATGAGGGGTAACAGGACATCGTAACTGACCTGTCGTTGTCCTCGTCTAGAGAGACCCTCTCAAAGTGCAGGTGAAGCCGCTGAGCCTCGGACGCCTCAATCAGCCAATGACAGCTCAGGTTGTTTCCGTGATGCGTGGTGACATCAGGAGAGACGATACGTCCGACGGTGGCATTACGTATAACACCCCCACAGGTCGCTGCACGAGAGACGTAACAATGTAAACCACCACGTAATGTTTCCTCAGTATATCCTGTATTGATCCCGAGTTACATACAGTGCGGGAAATAAGTATTGGATCCATCGCTGATTTTGTAAGTTTGCCCACTGACAGAGACATGAGCAGTCTATAATATTAAGGGTAGGTTAATTTTAACATTGAGAGATAGAATATCGAAAATAAAATCCAGAAAATCACATTGTATAAATTATATAAATGTATTTGCATTTTGCAGTGAGAAATAAGTATTTGACCCCCTACCAACCATTAAGAGTCCTGGCTCCTACAGGCCAGTTAGCCGCTCCTAATCACCTCGTTACCTGCATTACAGAGAGCTGTTACATAGTCACCTTTATAAAAGACTCCTGTCCACAGACTCAATCAAAAAAACATGATTTCTTTATTGTGAACAAACACCAAAATGAGGGTATCACCGCAGTGTTTCAAGGTAGGTAACGTTTCGACCCACAGGGTCTTTCTCAAACCTTACTGAAACAAAAACAAAAATATACATGGTATCACAAAATCTGGACATAGAATATATAACAAGACATATATTACAAGAGCAATATTTACAAATACAAAGTCCCTATATAGTAGAAATTGATGTTACGTCGCCATAGTAATAGACAGGAAGGCTTCAACGTTAGGGTAGGATTTGGTCAGGATGGACCAATGTTTCTGGATGATGGTATAAATTTTAGGCATTATCGGATGGTGTGTATGGACGAATGTAACCCTTTCTCTGGTAGGGGCAGTGGGTGATATCGAGGGAGATTCAACCGCTCTAGCTTTCTCTTTAGTAAGGAGTTCCTGAGGATATTGTCTGTTTTTAAATTCTACAGGTAATACGACCGCGCCCTTTTCCCTGCTGCAAACTTATAGCCTCCATCAGTGTATTCACCGCTATGGCTTTCTTTCTTCATAGCCCCTAACGGGACTCCTGCATCTCTACAGGGATTTGTGCCCTCTTCTTGGTATCTACCACTGAAAGGTTAGTCTCTTACCTCTAGTAGCATCCACCACCGGGGTAGCCCTTATTCTCATGTATATTTGTGCATCCGGGCATTATGTTTATTTGATATTGTCTTTAATTACATCTGAAATACTGGCTTATTTTATGGTTCCCCATATCTCTCAATGATATTGCTTCCACGGCAAACCCCGCTTATGTGGCTTGTTTGCCACGCTGATGTCCCTAGGGTACTTCACCGCCAGGACTACGTCCAATGACAACCCTGATGCCTCCAATCAATGTATCCGTCTTGTTGTATCCTGTATTCCAGTCGCCCTGTCTATTACTATGGCGACGTAACATCAATTTCTACTATATAGGGACTTTGTATTTGTAAATATTGCTCTTGTAATATATGTCTTGTTATATATTCTATGTCCAGATTTTGTGATACCATGTATATTTTTGTTTTTGTTTCAGTAAGGTTTGAGAAAGACCCTGTGGGTCGAAACGTTACCTACCTTGAAACACTGCGGTGATACCCTCATTTTGGTGTTTGTTCACAATAAAGAAATCATGTTTTTTTGACTAACGATAATTCTAAAAATTCCTTTATTGAGTGCGACTGTTGTTGTACAGGATTATAGTCTGGAGTATCCCTCCATGTTCAGTCCGCACCAGCACTAGCGAGAGTGCACGTCTTGTTCTTCACCACAGACTCAATCAGTCAGACTCTGACCTCTACAACATGGGCAAGACCAAAGAGCTGTATAAGGATGTCAGGGACAAGATCCTGGACCTGCACAAAGCTGGAATGGGCTACAAAACCATAAGTAAGACGCTGGGTGAGGAGGAGACAACTGTTGGTGCAATAGTAAGAAAATGGAAGCAATACAAAATGACTGTGAATCGACATCGATCTGGGGCACCATGCAAAATCTCACCTCGTGGGGTATCCTTGGTCATGAGGAGGGTGAGAGATCAGCCTAAAACTACACGGGGGGAACTTGTTAATGATATCAAGGCAGCTGGGACCACAGTCACTAAGAAAACCATTGGTAACACATTACGCCGTAAGGATTTAACCTGAAGTGCTCGCAAGGTTCCCTGCTCAAGAAGACACATGTGCAGCCCGTCTGAAGTTTGCCAATAAACACCTGGATGATTCTGTGAGTGACTGGGAGAAGGTGCTGTGGTCAGATAAGACAAACATTGAGGTCAAGGGCATTAACTCAACTCGCCGTGTTTGGAGGGAGAGAAATGCTGCCTATGACCCAAAGAACACCATCCCCACTGTCAAGCATGCAGGTGGAAACATTATGTTTTGGGGGTGTTTCTCTGCTAAAGGCACAGGACTACTTCACCGCATCAATGGGAGAATGGATGGAGCCATGTACCGCAAAATCCTGAGTGACAACTGCCTTCCCTCCGCCAGGACATTAAAAATGGGTTGTGGCTGGGTCTTAGAGCAAGACAATGACCCAAAACATACAGCCAAGGCAACAAGGGAGCGGCTCAAAAAGAAATACATTAAGGTCATGGAGTGGCCTAGCCAGTCTCCAGACCTTCATCCCATATAAAACATGGAGGGAGATGAAGCTCCGAGTTGCCAAGCGACAGCCTCAAAATCTTAATAATTTAGAAATGATCTGCAAAGAGGAGTGGAGCAAAATTCCTCCTGACATGTGCGCAAACCTCATCATCAACTACAAAAACGTCTGACTGCTGGGCTTGCCAACAAGGGTTTTACCACCAAGTATTAAGTCTTGTTTACCAGAGGGATCAAATACTTATTTCTCACTGCAAAATGCAAATACATTTATAAAATTTATACAATGTGATTTTCTGGATTTTATTTTTGATATTCTATCTCTCAATGTTAAAATTAACCTTCCCTTAAAATTATAGACTGCTCATGTCTCTCAGTGGGCAAACTTACAAAATCAGTAAGGGATCAAATACTTATTTCTCCCACTGTACTATGTTAGGCTGCTTTCACACTAGCGTTGGCACAGGGCCGTAGCTATGCGTCGGCCCGACATGCTGACGCGCGTTGTGAAAATAATGCCCGACGTGGGCAGCGGAAGCAGCCTTACGACGCTTCCGCTGCCCCATTCTAAGGTCCGGGGAGGAGGGGGCGGAGTTTCGGCCGCATATGCACGGTCGAAAATGGCGGACTCCATGCACAAAAAAAGTTACATGTAACGTTTTTTGTGGCGGCGGTCCGCCAAAACACGACGGTTGCGACGTGTGGCCATACGTCGCAATGCGTCGCTAATGTTAGTCTATGGGGAAAAAAAGCATCCTGCAGACAACTATTCAGGATGTGTTTTTTCTCCTAAACAACGCATTGCGACGTACAGCCAACAACGCTAGTGTGAAAGTAGCCTTACTCTCCAGAGCTGCACTCACTATTCTGCTAGTGCAGTAACTGTGTACAAATTTTCTCACCTGTGCAGACTGGGGGTTTTCCACTCCATTGAGGGCGGGTGATATTGAGACAGACAAGTGAATCTGCACCTTTCAGTGTGAACCCAGGAGCACAGTGAAAGTTAGCGGATCCTCCGGGATGGAGGTCTGTGACGGTGACTTCGCCATTTTCCGGTCGAGGTGGAAACACACAGCTCAGGACATAAGCTGCAAAAAAAGAAATAACAATTACCTTTGCAATGACAACAATCAATCTACAAGTATAGTGAGACATCAGCCATGATCTTATACAGTATGTACAAGAATATAACTACTATAATACTGCCCCTATGTACAAGAATATAACTACTATAATAC
Source organism: Ranitomeya variabilis (assembly GCF_051348905.1). Classification (NCBI taxonomy): domain Eukaryota; kingdom Metazoa; phylum Chordata; class Amphibia; order Anura; family Dendrobatidae; genus Ranitomeya; species Ranitomeya variabilis. The sequence goes on from NC_135238.1 coordinate 10,327,542, forward strand.
TGCCCCTATGTACAAGAATATAACTACTATAATACTGCCCCTATGTACAAGAATATAACTACTATAATACTGCCCCTATGTACAAGAATATAACTACTATAATACTGCCCCTATGTACAAGAATATAACTACTATAATACTGCCCCTATGTACAAGAATATAACTACTATAATACTGCCCCTATGTACAAGAATATAACTACTATAACACTGCTCCTATATACAAGAATATAACTACTATAATACTGCCCCTATGTACAAGAATATAACTACTATAATACTGCCCCTATGTACAAGAATATAACTACTATAATACTGCTCCCTATGTACAAGAATATAACTACTATAATACTGTCCCTATATACAAGAATATAACTGCTATAATACTGCCCCCTATGTACAAGAATATAACTACTATAATACTGCTCCTATGTACAAGAATATAACTACTATAATACTGCCCCTATGTACAAGAATATAACTACTATAATACTGCCCCTATGTACAAGAATATAACTACTATAATACTGCCCCTATGTACAAGAATATAACTACTATAATACTTCTCCATTGTACAAGAATATAACTACTATAATACTGCTCCTATGTACAAGAATATAACTACTATAATACTGCTCCTATGTACAAGAATATAACTACTATAATACTGCCCCTATGTACAAGAATATAACTACTATAATACTGCTCCTATGTACAAGAATATAACTACTATAATACTGCCCCTATGTACAAGAATATAACTACTATAATACTGCCCCTATGTACAAGAATATAACTACTATAATACTGCCCCTATGTACAAGAATATAACTACTATAATACTGTCCCTATGTACAAAAATATAACTACTATAATACTGCCCCTATGTACAAGAATATAACCACTATAATACTGCCCCTATGTACAAGAATATAACTACTATAATACTGCCCCTATGTACAAGAATATAACTACTATAACACTGCCCCTATGTACAAGAATATAACTACTATAATACTGTCCCTATGTACAAAAATATAACTACTATAATACTGCCCCTATGTACAAGAATATAACTACTATAATACTGCCCCTATGTACAAGAATATAACTACTATAATACTGCCCCTATGTACAAGAATATAACCACTATAATACTGCCCCTATGTACAAAAATATAACTACTATAATACTGCTCCTATGTACAAGAATATAACTGCTATAATATTGCCCCAATGTACAAGAAGATAACTACTATAATACTGCCCCTATGTACAAGAATATAACTACTATAATGCTGCTCCTATGTACAAGAATATAACTACTATAATACTGCTGCTATGTACAAGAATATAACTACTATAATACTGCCCCCCATGTACAAGAATATAACTACTATAATACTGCTCCTATGTACAAGAATATAACTACTATAATGCTGCTCCTATTTACAAGAATATAACTACTATAATACTGCTCCTATGTACAAGAATATAACTACTATAATGCTGCTCCTATTTACAAGAATATAACTACTATAATACTGCTCCTATGTACAAGAATATAACTACTATAATACTGCCTCTATGTACAAGAATATAACTACTATAATACTGCTCCCTAGGTACAAGAATATAACTACTATAATACTGCTCCCTAGGTACAAGAATATAACTACTATAATACTGCTCCTATGTACAAGAATATAACTACTATAATACTGCCCCTATGTACAAGAATATAATTACTATAATACTGCTCCTATGTACAAGAATATAACTACAATAATACTGCCCCTATGTACAAGAATATAACTACTATAATACTGCCCCTATGTACAAGAATATAACTACTATAATACTGCCCCTATGTACAAGAATATAACTACTATAATACTGCCCCTATGTACAAGAATATAACTACTATAACACTGCTCCTATATACAAGAATATAACTACTATAATACTGCCCCTATGTACAAGAATATAACTACTATAATACTGCCCTATGTAGAAGAATATAACTACTATAATACTGCTCCCTATGTACAAGAATATAACTACTATAATACTGCCCCTATGTACAAGAATATAACTACTATAATACTGCCCCTATGTACAAGAATATAACTACTATAATACTGCCCCTATGTACAAGAATATAACTACTATAATACTGCCCCTATGTACAAGAATATAACTACTATAATACTTCTCCATTGTACAAGAATATAACTACTATAATACTGCTCCTATGTACAAGAATATAACTACTATAATACTGCTCCTATGTACAAGAATATAACTACTATAATACTGCCCCTATGTACAAGAATATAACTACTATAATACTGCCCCTATGTACAAGAATATAATTACTATAATACTGCTCCTATATACAAGAATATAACTACTATAATACTGCTCCTATGTACAAGAATATAACTACTATAGTACTGCCCCTATGTACAAGAATATAACTACTATAATACTGCCCCCTATGTACAAGAATATAACTACTATAATACTGCCCCTATGTACAAGAATATAACTACTGTAATACTGCCCCTATATTCAAGAATATAACTACTATAATACTGCTCCTATGTACAAGAATATTACCACTATAATACTGCCCCTATGTACAAGAATATAACTACTATAATACTGCCCCTATGTACAAGAATATAACCACTATAATACTGCCCCTATGTACAAAAATATAACTACTATAATACTGCTCCTATGTACAAGAATATAACTGCTATAATATTGCCCCAATGTACAAGAATATAACTACTATAATACTGCCCCTATGTACAAGAATATAACTACTATAATGCTGCTCCTATGTACAAGAATATAACTACTATAATACTGCTGCTATGTACAAGAATATAACTACTATAATACTGCCCCCATGTACAAGAATATAACTACTATAATACTGCTCCTATGTACAAGAATATAACTACTATAATGCTGCTCCTATTTACAAGAATATAACTACTATAATACTGCTCCTATGTACAAGAATATAACTACTATAATGCTGCTCCTATTTACAAGAATATAACTACTATAATACTGCTCCTATGTACAAGAATATAACTACTATAATACTGCTCCTATGTACAAGAATATAACTACTATAATACTGCCCCTATGTACAAGAATATAATTACTATAATACTGCTCCTATGTACAAGAATATAACTACTATAATACTGCCCCTATGTACAAGAATATAACTACTATAATACTGCCCCTATGTACAAGAATATAACTACTATAATACTGCCCCTATGTACAAGAATATAACTACTATAATACTGCCCCTATGTACAGGAATATAACTACTATAATACTGCCCCTATGTACATGAATATAACTACTATAATACTGCCCCTATGTACAAGAATATAACTACTATAATACTGCCCCTATGTACAAGAATATAACTACTATAATACTGCCCCTCTATACAAGAATATAACTACTATAATACTGCCCCTATGTACAAGAATATAACTACTATAATACTGCTCCTATATACAAGAATATAACTACTATAATACTGCCCCCTATGTACATGAATATAACTACTATAATACTGCTCCTATATACAAGAATATAACTACTATAATACTGCTCCTATATACAAGAATATAACTACTATAATACTGTCCCCTATGTACAAGAATATAACTACTATAATACTGCCCCCTATATACAAGAATATAACTACTATAATACTGCTCATATGTACAAGAATATAACTACTATAATACTGCCCCTATGTACAAGAATATAACTACTATAATACTGCCCCTATGTACAAGAATATACCTACTATAATACTGCCCCCTATGTACAGAAATATAACTACTATAATACTGCTCCTATGTATAAGAATATAACTACTATAATACTGCCCCTATGTACAAGAATATACCTACTATAACACTGCCCCTATGTACAAGAATATAACTACTATAATACTGCTCCTATGTACAAGAATATAACTACTATAATACTGCCCCTACGTACAAGAATATAACTACTATAATAATGCCCCTATGTACAAGAATATACCTACTATAATACTGCCCCTATGTACAAGAATATAACTACTATAATACTGCTCCTATGTACAAGAATATAACTACTATAATACTGCCCCTATGTACAAGAATATACCTACTATAACACTGCCCCTATGTACAAGAATATAACTACTATAATACTGCTCCTATGTACAAGAATATAACTACTATAATACTGCCCCTATGTACAAGAATATAACTACTATAATACTGCCCCTACGTACAAGAATATAACTACTATAATACTGCCCCTATGTACAAGAATATAACTACTATAATACTGCTCATATGTACAAGAATATAACTACTATAATACTGCCCCTATGTACAAGAATATACCTACTATAATACTGCCCCCTATGTACAGGAATATAACTACTATAATACTGCTCCTATGTATAAGAATATAACTACTATAATACTGCCCCTATGTACAAGAATATACCTACTATAACACTGCCCCTATGTACAAGAATATAACTACTATAATACTGCTCCTATGTACAAGAATATAACTACTATAATACTGCCCCTATGTACAAGAATATAACTACTATAATACTGCTCCTATGTACAAGAATATAACTACTATAATACTGCCCCTATGTACAAGAATATAACTACTATAACACTGCTCCTATATACAAGAATATAACTACTATAATACTGCCCCTATGTACAAGAATATAACTACTATAATACTGCCCTATGTAGAAGAATATAACTACTATAATACTGCTCCCTATGTACAAGAATATAACTACTATAATACTGCCCCTATGTACAAGAATATAACTACTATAATACTGCCCCTATGTACAAGAATATAACTACTATAATACTGCCCCTATGTACAAGAATATAACTACTATAATACTGCCCCTATGTACAAGAATATAACTACTATAATACTTCTCCATTGTACAAGAATATAACTACTATAATACTGCTCCTATGTACAAGAATATAACTACTATAATACTGCTCCTATGTACAAGAATATAACTACTATAATACTGCCCCTATGTACAAGAATATAACTACTATAATACTGCTCCTATGTACAAGAATATAACTACTATAATACTGCCCCTATGTACAAGAATATAACTACTATAATACTGCCCCTATGTACAAGAATATAACTACTATAATACTGCCCCTATGTACAAGAATATAACTACTATAATACTGCCCCCTATGTACAAGAATATAACTACTATAATACTGCCCCTATGTACAAGAATATAACTACTGTAATACTGCCCCTATATTCAAGAATATAACTACTATAATACTGCTCCTATGTACAAGAATATTACCACTATAATACTGCCCCTATGTACAAGAATATAACTACTATAATACTGCCCCTATGTACAAGAATATAACCACTATAATACTGCCCCTATGTACAAAAATATAACTACTATAATACTGCTCCTATGTACAAGAATATAACTGCTATAATATTGCCCCAATGTACAAGAATATAACTACTATAATACTGCCCCTATGTACAAGAATATAACTACTATAATGCTGCTCCTATGTACAAGAATATAACTACTATAATACTGCTGCTATGTACAAGAATATAACTACTATAATACTGCCCCCCATGTACAAGAATATAACTACTATAATACTGCTCCTATGTACAAGAATATAACTACTATAATGCTGCCCCTATTTACAAGAATATAACTACTATAATACTGCCCCTATGTACAAGAATATAACTACTATAATGCTGCTCCTATGTACAAGAATATAACTACTATAATGCTGCCCCTATTTACAAGAATATAACTACTATAATACTGCTCCTATGTACAAGAATATAACTACTATAATACTGCCCCCCATGTACAAGAATATAACTACTATAATACTGCTCCTATGTACAAGAATATAACTACTATAATGCTGCCCCTATTTACAAGAATATAACTACTATAATACTGCTCCTATGTACAAGAATATAACTACTATAATACTGCCCCCCATGTACAAGAATATAACTACTATAATACTGCTCCTATGTACAAGAATATAACTACTATAATGCTGCCCCTATTTACAAGAATATAACTACTATAATACTGCTCCTATGTACAAGAATATAACTACTATAATGCTGCTCCTATTTACAAGAATATAACTACTATAATACTGCTCCTATGTACAAGAATATAACTACTATAATACTGCTCCTATGTACAAGAATATAACTGCTATAATATTGCCCCAATGTACAAGAATATAACTACTATAATACTGCCCCTATGTACAAGAATATAACTACTATAATACTGCCCCTATGTACAAGAATATAACTACTATAATGCTGCTCCTATGTACAAGAATATAACTACTATAATACTGCTGCTATGTACAAGAATATAACTACTATAATACTGCCCCCCATGTACAAGAATATAACTACTATAATACTGCTCCTATGTACAAGAATATAACTACTATAATGCTGCTCCTATTTACAAGAATATAACTACTATAATACTGCTCCTATGTACAAGAATATAACTACTATAATGCTGCTCCTATTTACAAGAATATAACTACTATAATACTGCTCCTATGTACAAGAATATAACTACTATAATACTGCTCCTATGTACAAGAATATACCTACTATAATACTGCCCCTATGTACAAGAATATAACTACTATAATACTGCTCCTATGTACAAGAATATACCTACTATAATACTGCCCCCTATGTACAGGAATATAACTACTATAATACTGCTCCTATGTATAAGAATATAACTACTATAATACTGCTCCTATGTACAAGAATATAACTACTATAATACTGCCCCTATATACAAGAATATAACTACTATAATACTGCCCTCTCTATACAGGAATATAACTACTATAATACTGCCCCTATGTACAAGAATATACCTACTATAATACTGCCCCTATGTACAAGAATATAACTACTATAATACTGCTCATATGTACAAGAATATAACTACTATAATACTGCCCCTATGTACAAGAATATACCTACTATAATACTGCCCCCTATGTACAGGAATATAACTACTATAATACTGCTCCTATGTATAAGAATATAACTACTATAATACTGCCCCTATGTACAAGAATATACCTACTATAACACTGCCCCTATGTACAAGAATATAACTACTATAATACTGCTCCTATGTACAAGAATATAACTACTATAATACTGCCCCTACGTACAAGAATATAACTACTATAATAATGCCCCTATGTACAAGAATATACCTACTATAATACTGCCCCTATGTACAAGAATATAACTACTATAATACTGCTCCTATGTACAAGAATATACCTACTATAATACTGCCCCCTATGTACAGGAATATAACTACTATAATACTGCTCCTATGTATAAGAATATAACTACTATAATACTGCTCCTATGTACAAGAATATAACTACTATAATACTGCCCCTATATACAGGAATATAACTACTATAATACTGCCCCTATGTACAAGAATATAACTACTATAATACTGCCCCTATGTACAAGAATATAACTACTATAATACTGCCCCTATGTACAAGAATATAACTACTATAATACTGCCCCTATGTACAAGAATATAACTACTATAATACTGCTCCTATGTACAAGAATATACCTACTATAATACTGCCCCCTATGTACAGGAATATAACTACTATAATACTGCTCCTATGTATAAGAATATAACTACTATAATACTGCTCCTATGTACAAGAATATAACTACTATAATACTGCCCCTATATACAGGAATATAACTACTATAATACTGCCCCTATGTACAAGAATATAACTACTATAATACTGCCCCTATGTACAAGAATATAACTACTATAATACTGCCCCTATGTACAAGAATATAACTACTATAATACTGCCCCTATGTACAAGAATATAACTACTATAATACTGCTCCTATGTACAAGAATATAACTACTATAATACTGCCCCTATGTACAAGAATATAACTACTATAATACTGCTCCTATGTACAAGAATATAACTACTATAATACTGCCCCTATGTACAAGAATATAACTACTATAATACTGCCCCTATGTACAAGGATATACCTACTATAATACTGCCCCCTATGTATAGGAATATAACTACTATAATACTGCTCCTATGTATAAGAATATAACTACTATAATACTGCCCCTATGTACAAGAATATACCTACTATAACACTGCCCCTATGTACAAGAATATAACTACTATAATACTGCTCCTATGTACAAGAATATAACTACTATAATACTGCCCCTACGTACAAGAATATAACTACTATAATAATGCCCCTATGTACAAGAATATACCTACTATAATACTGCCCCTATGTACAAGAATATACCTACTATAATACTGCCCCTATGTACAAGAATATAACTACTATAATACTGCTCCTATGTACAAGAATATACCTACTATAATACTGCCCCCTATGTACAGGAATATAACTACTATAATACTGCTCCTATGTATAAGAATATACCTATTATAATACTGCCCCTATGTACAAGAATATAACTACTATAATACTGCTCCTATGTACAAGAATATACCTACTATAATACTGCCCCCTATGTACAGGAATATAACTACTATAATACTGCTCCTATGTATAAGAATATAACTACTATAATACTGCTCCTATGTACAAGAATATAACTACTATAATACTGCCCCTATATACAAGAATATAACTACTATAATACTGCCCCTATGTACAAGAATATAACTACTATAATACTGCCCCTATGTACAAGAATATAACTACTATAATACTGCCCCTATGTACAAGAATATAACTACTATAATACTGCCCCTATGTACATGAATATAACTACTATAATACTGCCCCTATGTACAAGAATATAACTACTATAATACTGCTCCTACGTACAAGAATATAACTACTATAATAATGCCCCTATGTACAAGAATATACCTACTATAATACTGCCCCTATGTACAAGAATATAACTACTATAATACTGCTCCTATGTACAAGAATATAACTACTATAATACTGCCCCTATGTACAAGAATATAACTACTATAATACTGCTCCTATGTACAAGAATATAACTACTATAATACTGCTCCTATGTACAAGAATATAACTACTATAATACTGCCCCTATGTACAAGAATATAACTACTATAATACTGCTCCTATGTACAAGAATATAACTACTATAATACTGCTCCTATGTACAAGAATATAACTACTATAATACTGCCCCTATGTACAAGAATATAACTACTATAATACTGCCCCTACGTACAAGAATATAACTACTATAATAATGCCCCTATGTACAAGAATATACCTACTATAATACTGCCCCTATGTACAAGAATATAACTACTATAATACTGCTCATATGTACAAGAATATAACTACTATAATACTGCCCCTATGTACAAGAATATACCTACTATAACACTGCTCCTATGTACAAGAATATAACTACTATAATACTGCCCCTATGTACAAGAATATAACTACTATAATACTGCCCCTACGTACAAGAATATAACTACTATAATAATGCCCCTATGTACAAGAATATACCTACTATAATACTGCCCCTATGTACAAGAATATAACTACTATAATACTGCTCATATGTACAAGAATATAACTACTATAATACTGCCCCTATGTACAAGAATATACCATTCTATAATACTGCCCCCTATGTATAGGAATATAACTACTATAATACTGCTCCTATGTATAAGAATATAACTACTATAATACTGCTCCTATGTACAAGAATATAACTACTATAATACTGCCCCTATATACAAGAATATAACTACTATAATACTGCCCCTATGTACAAGAATATAACTACTATAATACTGCCCCTATGTACAAGAATATAACTACTATAATACTGCCCCTATGTACAAGAATATAACTACTATAATACTGCCCCTATGTACAAGAATATAACTACTATAATACTGCTCCTATGTACAAGAATATAACTACTATAATACTGCCCCTATGTACAAGAATATAATTACTATAATACTGCTCCTATGTACAAGAATATAACTACTATAATACTGCCCCTATGTACAAGAATATAATTACTATAATACTGCTCCTATGTACAAGAATATAACTACTATAATACTGCCCCTATGTACAAGAATATAACTACTATAATACTGCCCCTATGTACAAGAATATAACTACTATAATACTGCCCCTATGTACAAGAATATAACTACTATAATACTGCCCCTATGTACATGAATATAACTACTATAATACTGCCCCTATGTACAAGAATATAACTACTATAATACTGCCCCTACGTACAAGAATATAACTACTATAATAATGCCCCTATGTACAAGAATATACCTACTATAATACTGCCCCTATGTACAAGAATATAACTACTATAATACTGCTCCTATGTACAAGAATATACCTACTATAATACTGCCCCCTATGTACAGGAATATAACTACTATAATACTGCTCCTATGTATAAGAATATAACTACTATAATACTGCTCCTATGTACAAGAATATAACTACTATAATACTGCCCCTATATACAAGAATATAACTACTATAATACTGCCCCTATGTACAAGAATATACCTACTATAATACTGCCCCTATGTACAAGAATATAACTACTATAATACTGCTCATATGTACAAGAATATAACTACTATAATACTGCCCCTATGTACAAGAATATACCTACTATAATACTGCCCCCTATGTACAGGAATATAACTACTATAATACTGCTCCTATGTATAAGAATATAACTACTATAATACTGCCCCTATGTACAAGAATATACCTACTATAACACTGCCCCTATGTACAAGAATATAACTACTATAATACTGCTCCTATGTACAAGAATATAACTACTATAATACTGCCCCTACGTACAAGAATATAACTACTATAATAATGCCCCTATGTACAAGAATATACCTACTATAATACTGCCCCTATGTACAAGAATATAACTACTATAATACTGCTCCTATGTACAAGAATATACCTACTATAATACTGCCCCTTATGTACAGGAATATAACTACTATAATACTGCTCCTATGTATAAGAATATAACTACTATAATACTGCTCCTATGTACAAGAATATAACTACTATAATACTGCCCCTATATACAGGAATATAACTACTATAATACTGCCCCTATGTACAAGAATATAACTACTATAATACTGCCCCTATGTACAAGAATATAACTACTATAATACTGCCCCTATGTACAAGAATATAACTACTATAATACTGCCCCTATGTACAAGAATATAACTACTATAATACTGCTCCTATGTAAAAGAATATAACTACTATAATACTGCCCCTATGTACAAGAATATAACTACTATAATAATGCCCCTATGTACAAGAATATAACTACTATAATACTGCCCCTATGTACAAGGATATACCTACTATAATACTGCCCCCTATGTATAGGAATATAACTACTATAATACTGCTCCTATGTATAAGAATATAACTACTATAATACTGCCCCTATGTACAAGAATATACCTACTATAACACTGCCCCTATGTACAAGAATATAACTACTATAATACTGCTCCTATGTACAAGAATATAACTACTATAATACTGCCCCTACGTACAAGAATATAACTACTATAATAATGCCCCTATGTACAAGAATATACCTACTATAATACTGCCCCTATGTACAAGAATATAACTACTATAATACTGCTCCTATGTACAAGAATATACCTACTATAATACTGCCCCCTATGTACAGGAATATAACTACTATAATACTGCTCCTATGTATAAGAATATACCTACTATAATACTGCCCCCTATGTACAGGAATATAACTACTATAATACTGCTCCTATGTATAAGAATATACCTATTATAATACTGCCCCTATGTACAAGAATATAACTACTATAATACTGCTCCTATGTACAAGAATATAACTACTATAATACTGCCCCTATGTACAAGAATATACCTACTATAACACTGCCCCTATGTACAAGAATATAACTACTATAATACTGCTCCTATGTACAAGAATATAACTACTATAATACTGCCCCTACGTACAAGAATATAACTACTATAATAATGCCCCTATGTACAAGAATATACCTACTATAATACTGCCCCTATGTACAAGAATATAACTACTATAATACTGCTCCTATGTACAAGAATATACCTACTATAATACTGCCCCCTATGTACAGGAATATAACTACTATAATACTGCTCCTATGTATAAGAATATACCTATTATAATACTGCCCCTATGTACAAGAATATAACTACTATAATACTGCTCCTATGTACAAGAATATAACTACTATAATACTGCCCCTATGTACAAGAATATAACTACTATAATACTGCCCCTAAGTACAAGAATATAACTACTATAATACTGCCCCTATGTACAAGAATATAACTACTATAATACTGCTCCTATGTACAAGAGTATAACTACTATAATACTGCCCCTATGTACAAGAATATAATTACTATAATACTGCTCCTATGTACAAGAATATAACTACTATAATACTGCCCCTATGTACAAGAATATAATTACTATAATACTGCTCCTATGTACAAGAATATAACTACTATAATACTGCCCCTATGTACAAGAATATAACTACTATAATACTGCCCCTATGTACAAGAATATAACTACTATAATACTGCCCCTATGTACAAGAATATAACTACTATAATACTGCCCCTATGTACATGAATATAACTACTATAATACTGCCCCTATGTACAAGAATATAACTACTATAATACTGCTCCTACGTACAAGAATATAACTACTATAATAATGCCCCTATGTACAAGAATATACCTACTTTAATACTGCCCCTATGTACAAGAATATAACTACTATAATACTGCTCCTATGTACAAGAATATAACTACTATAATACTGCCCCTATGTACAAGAATATAACTACTATAATACTGCTCCTATGTACAAGAATATAACTACTATAATACTGCCCCTATGTACAAGAATATAACTACTATAATACTGCTCCTATGTACAAGAATATAACTACTATAATACTGCTCCTATGTACAAGAATATAACTACTATAATACTGCCCCTATGTACAAGAATATAACTACTATAATACTGCCCCTATATACAAGAATATAACTACTATAATACTGCCCCTATGTACAAGAATATAACTACTATAATACTGCTCATATGTACAAGAATATAACTACTATAATACTGCTCCTATGTATAAGAATATAACTACTATAATACTGCTCCTATGTACAAGAATATAACTACTATAATACTGCTCCTATGTACAAGAATATAACTACTATAATACTGCCCCTATGTACAAGAATATAACTACTATAATACTGCCCCTACGTACAAGAATATAACTACTATAATAATGCCCCTATGTACAAGAATATACCTACTATAATACTGCCCCTATGTACAAGAATATAACTACTATAATACTGCTCCTACGTACAAGAATATAACTACTATAATAATGCCCCTATGTACAAGAATATACCTACTTTAATACTGCCCCTATGTACAAGAATATAACTACTATAATACTGCTCCTATGTACAAGAATATAACTACTATAATACTGCCCCTATGTACAAGAATATAACTACTATAATACTGCTCCTATGTACAAGAATATAACTACTATAATACTGCCCCTATGTACAAGAATATAACTACTATAATACTGCTCCTATGTACAAGAATATAACTACTATAATACTGCTCCTATGTACAAGAATATAACTACTATAATACTGCCCCTATGTACAAGAATATAACTACTATAATACTGCCCCTATATACAAGAATATAACTACTATAATACTGCCCCTATGTACAAGAATATAACTACTATAATACTGCTCATATGTACAAGAATATAACTACTATAATACTGCTCCTATGTATAAGAATATAACTACTATAATACTGCTCCTATGTACAAGAATATAACTACTATAATACTGCTCCTATGTACAAGAATATAACTACTATAATACTGCCCCTATGTACAAGAATATAACTACTATAATACTGCCCCTACGTACAAGAATATAACTACTATAATAATGCCCCTATGTACAAGAATATACCTACTATAATACTGCCCCTATGTACAAGAATATAACTACTATAATACTGCTCATATGTACAAGAATATAACTACTATAATACTGCTCATATGTACAAGAATATAACTACTATAATACTGCTCCCTATGTACAAGAATATAACTACTATAATACTGCTCATATGTACAAGAATATAACTACTATAATACTGCCCCTATGTACAAGAATATAACTACTATAATACTGCTCATATGTACAAGAATATAACTACTATAATACTGCCCCTATGTACAAGAATATACCTACTATAACACTGCCCCTATGTACAAGAATATAACTACTATAATACTGCTCCTATGTACAAGAATATAACTACTATAATACTGCCCCTATGTACAAGAATATAACTACTATAATACTGCCCCTACGTACAAGAATATAACTACTATAATACTGCCCCTATGTACAAGAATATAACTGCTATAATACTGCTCCTATGTACAAGAGTATAACTACTATAACACTGCTCCTATGTACAAGAATATAACTACTATAATACTGCTCCCTATGTACAAGAATATAACTACTATAATACCGCTCCTATGTACAAGAATATAACTACTATAATACTGCTCCTATATACAAGAATATAACTGCTATAATACTGCCCCTATGTACAAGAATATAACTACTATAATACTGTCCCTATGTACAAGAAAATAACTACTATAATACTGCTCCTATGTACAAGAATATAACTACTATAATACTGCTCCCTATGTACAAGAATATAACTACTATAATACCGCTCCTATGTACAAGAATATAACTACTATAATACTGCTCCTATATACAAGAATATAACTGCTATAATACTGCCCCTATGTACAAGAATATAACTACTATAATACTGCTCCTATGTACAAGAATATAACTACTATAATACTGCCCCTATATGCAGTGATTAGTGGACCGGTGACTATGATATGGAGCGGGCTGTGATAAATATTTTACCTTGGTATCGCAATTTAAATGCTCCGGGGCTGGTGGCGCGGTAAGTCTGGAACCGTACTGCAATGTGATTGGTTGGACTGCGGATCACCTGGCCCTCAGCCATCAGCGTCTCATTGGCCAGCAGGAAGCGGTGATCTTCCTCTAACCCCTCCACGCTCAGCGCCTCCTCCTTGGACAGGTTTAGCTTCTCCACCTGGAAACATTTGATATAAATCTTTAAACCATTAACCCCGAGTCGTCTCCTCTCAGGTTGAGGACGACTGTCACATTTGGGGCCCCAGGGTTGTGGGGAAGCAGTGACAACCCTCGCGGGGTGTGAGGTGACGGCCATGTTGGTTGTCACCCTGCTGAGGACAGAACAGAGGTCCCGCCGCTGATCGCACTCACCCGGATCTCCACGCCGTACCCCATGTACACGGCCACGCTGTAGGTGCAGTCCAGGCCGCCGAAGAAGCTTCCCCCCGAATACTCCGGAGCCTCCAGGATTCCTTCCAGCTCCGAGATGTTATTATTACAGAGAACTGCAGAGAAGGGGACAGAAAACCACAAGTCCCATCATACACAACCCGGACGCTGTCAGGGCACGCTGGGAGTTGTAGTTCATCCTCACCTGGGCTGTGCACAGTGGTAACGGTGGTGGTGGTGATCAGGGTGGTCGTGGTCTCTTCCTCGCCTTCTGCAGACGGGCCTGGACCTCCTGTTGGTGCTGGAGATGGAGGCGTCAATGTGCTGAGGGGTGGAGGAAGGGAGAATGTCCCTCCGATGGCCGTGGTGAGGACCCCGGAGGTCTCGCTGACCCCTGCAGGGGCCAGTTCGTCCGTCAGGGACACAGGGGCGGCCCGGGTGGGCACAGACGTTGTACCTGGGGATGATATAACATAGGAATCATTATACCGACACTCACTTCACTTCTCTGGTACTGCCCCTGAGGAACAACAGGTCCCCCACAAGTGACCCCATTTTGGAAACTAGACCCCCCCAAGGAACTTATCCAGATGCATAGTGAGCACTTTAAACCCTCAGGTGCTTCACAAATTGATCCGTAAAAATGAAAAAGTACTTTTTTTTTTTCACAAAAAAATTATTTTAGCCTCAATTTTTTCATTTTCACATGGGCAACAGGATAAAATGGATCCTAAAATTTGTTGGGCAGTTTCTCCTGAGTACACCGATACCTCACATGTGGGGGTAAACCACTGTTTGGGCGCACGGCAAGGCTCGGAAGGGAAGGCGCGCCATTTGACTTTTTGAATGGAAAATTAGCTCCAATCGTTAGCGGACACCATGTCGCGTTTGGAGAGCCCCTGTGTGCCTAAACAGTAGAAACCCCCCACAAGTGACCCCATTTTGGAAACTAGACCCCCCCAAGGAACTTATCTACATGCATAGTGAGCACTTTAAACCCCCAGGTGCTTCACAGAAGTTTATAACGCAGAGCCATGAAAATAAAAAATAATTTTTCTTTCCTCAAAAAATGATTTTTTTAGCCTGGAATTTTTTATTTTCCCAAGGGTAACAGGAGAAATTGGACCCCAAATGTTATTGTCCAGTTTGTCCTGAGTATGCTGATACCCCATATGTGGGGGTAAACCACTGTTTGGGCACATGCCGGGGCTCGGAAGTGAAGTAGTGACGTTTTGAAATGCAGACTTTGTTGGAATGCTCTGCGGGCGTCACATTGCGTTTGCAGAGCCCCTGATGTGCCTAAACAGTAGAAACCCCCCACAAGTGACCCCATTTTTGAGACTAGACCTCCAAAGGAACTTATCTAGATGTGTGGTGATCACTTTGAACCCCCAAGTGCTTCACAGAAGTTTATAACGCAGAGCCGTGAAAATAAAAAAATCATATTTCTTTCCTCAAAAATAATTTTTTAGCCCACAATTGTTTATTTTCTCAAGGGTTACAGGAGAAATTGGACCCCAAAAGTTGTTGTCCAGTTTCTCCTGAGTATGCTGGTACCCCATATGTGGGGGTAAACCACTGTTTGGGCGCACGTTGGGGCTCGGAAGGGAGAGAGCACCATAGGACTTTTTCAACGCAAGATTGGCTGGAATCAATGGTGGTGCCATGTCACGTTTGGAGACCCGCTGTGTGCCTAAACTGTGGAAAACCCTCAATTCTAACTCCAACACTAACCCCAACACACCCCTAACCCTAATCCCAACCCTAACCACAACCCTAACCCCAACACACCCCTAACCCTAGTCTTAACCCTAATTTCAACCCTAACTCTAATTCCACCCCTAACCCTAATCCCAACCCTAACCACAACACACCCCTAACTCTAGTCTCAACCCTAATTCCAACCCTAACTCTAATTCCAACCCTAACCCTAAGGCTATGTGCCCACGTTGCGGATTTGTGTGCGGATTTTTCGCACCGTTTTTGAAAAATCTGCAGGTAAAACGCACTGCACTTTACCTGTGGATTTACCGCGGATTTCCAGTGGTTTTTGTGTGGATTTCACCTGCAGATTCCTATTATGGAGCAGGTGTAAAACGCTGCGGAATCCGCAGAAAGAATTGACATGCTGCGGAAAATACAACGCAGCGTTTCCGCGCTGTATTTTCCGCACCATGGGCACAGCGGATTTGGTTTTCCATAGGTTTATGTGGTACTGTAAACGTGATGGAAAACTGCTACGAATCCGCAGCGACCAATCCGCTGCGGATCCGCAGCCAAATCCGCACCATGTGCACGTAGCCTAATTCTAACCCTAATTCCAACCCTAGCCCTAATTCTAACCCTAACAGCAACCCTAACCCTAATTCTAACCCTAATTCTAACCCTAAACCTAATTCAAACCCTAGCCCTAAGTGCAACCCTAGCACTAAGTGCAACCCTAACCCTAAGTGCAACCCTAACCCTAAGTGCAACCCTAAGTGCAACCCTAACCCTAAGTGCAACCCTAACCCTAAGTGCAACCCTAAGTGCAACCCTAGCCCTAAGTGCAACCCTAGCCCTAAGTGCAACCCTAGCCCTAAGTGCAACCCTAGCCCTAAGTGCAACCCTAGCCCTAAGTGCAACCCTAACCCTGAGTGCAACCCTAACCCTAAGTGCAACCCTAAGTGCAACCCTGTCATGATCTCCATGGCCAGAGAACATAGCATAAGCCTATATAGGAACAAGCTCTTGGAAGATGGTAACTGTACTGACCATGAACTAAACCTACCGCACAACTAGAAGTAGCCAGGTAGCATGTCCTACTTTTTATCCCTATATGCCCAGCGCCGGCCGGAGAACTAAATAATGCTAGCAGAGGGAAATATAAGACCTGACTCACCTCTAGAGAAATGCCCAAAAAGGAGACAGAGGCCCCCCACATATATTGGCGGTGATTTTAGAAGAAATAACAAACGCAGCAGGAAAATAGATTTTAGCAAATTTGAGGTCCGCTTTCTAGATAGCAGAAGACAGAAAGCACACTTTCATGGTCAGTAGAAAACCCTAACAAAACACCATCCAGAAATTACTTTAGGACTCTGGCATTAACTCATAATACCAGAGTGGCAATTCCTGATCAACAAGAGCTTTCCAGACACAGTAACGAAACTGCAGCTGTGAACTGGAACCAAAACACAAAAACAAACATGGACGAAGGTCCAACTTATCTAGGAGATGTCTGGGAGCAGGAACAAGCACAGAGAGGCTTCTGATAACATTGTTGACCGGCAAGCAACTAACAGAGAAGCCAGATTATATAGCGACACCCAGATCTGATGAGAACAGGTGAACAGGAAAGATGATGACACAAGTTCAATTCCACCAGTGGCCACCGGGGGAGCCCAGAATCCAAATTCACAACAGTACCCCCCCCTCAAGGAGGGGGCACCGAACCCTCACCAGAACCACCAGGGCGATCAGGATGGGCCCTATGAAAGGCACGAACCAGATCGGAGGCATGAACATCAGATGCATTCACCCAAGAATTATCCTCCTGGCCGTATCCCTTCCACTTGACCAGATACTGGAGTCTCCGTCTGGAAACACGGGAGTCTAGGATTTTCTCCACAACATACTCCAACTCACCCTCCACCAACACCGGAGCAGGAGGCTCAACGGAAGGCACAACCGGTGCCTCATACCTGCGCAATAACGACCGATGAAAAACGTTATGAATAGAAAAGGATGCAGGGAGATGACGATGGACGAATATGTCCCTTTTCCAAGGACTCCTTTATATATTCTCGCATAGCAGCATGTTCAGGCACAGACAGATTAAATAAACGACCCTTTGGATATTTACTACCCGGAATTAAATCTATAGCACAATCGCACTCACGGTGCGGAGGTAGTGAACCCAGCTTGGGTTCTTCAAAGACGTCACGATACTCAGACAGGAACTCAGGGATTTCAGAGGGAATAGATGATGAAATGGAAACCAAAGGTACGTCCCCATGAGTCCCCCTACATCCCCAGCTCAACACAGACATAGCTCTCCAGTCAAGGACTGGGTTGTGAGACTGCAGCCATGGCAATCCTAGCACCAAATCATCATGTAGATTATACAGCACCAGAAAACGAATAATCTCCTGGTGATCCGGATTAATACGCATAGTTACTTGTGTCCAGTATTGTGGTTTATTATTAGCCAATGGGGTGGAGTCAATCCCCTTCAGAGGAATAGGAGTCTCCAAAGGCTCTAAATCATACCCACAACGATTGGCAAATGACCAATCCATAAGACTCAAAGCAGCGCCAGAGTCGATATAGGCGTCCGTGGTAATAGATGACAAAGAGCAAATCAGGGTCACAGACAAAATAAATTTAGACTGTAAAGTGCCAATGGAAACAGATTTATCAAGCTTTTTAGTACGCTTAGAGCATGCTGATATAACATGAGTAGAATCCCCACAATAGAAACACAACCCATTTTTCCGTCTAAAATTCTGCCGCTCGCTTCTGGACAGAATTCTATCACACTGCATGCTTTCTGGCGTCTTCTCAGTGGACACCGCCAGATGGTGCACTGGTTTGCGCTCCCGCAGGCGCCTATCGATCTGAATGGCCATTGTCATGGACTCATTCAGACCCGCAGGCACAGGGAACCCCACCATAACATCCTTAATGGCATCAGAGAGACCCTCTCTGAAAGTAGCCGCCAAGGCACACTCATTCCACTGAGTAAGCACAGACCATTTACGGAATCTTTGGCAGTAAATTTCAGCTTCATCTTGCCCCTGCGATAGGGACATCAAAGTTTTTTCTGCCTGAAGTTCCAAATGAGGTTCCTCATAGAGCAGCCCCAAGGCCAGAAAAAACGCATCCACATTGCGCAACGCAGGATCCCCTGGTGCCAATGAAAAAGCCCAGTCTTGAGGGTCGCCACGGAGCAAGGAAATCACAATCCCAACCTGCTGTGCAGGGTCTCCAGCAGAACGAGATTTCAGGGACAAAAATAACTTACAATTATTTCTAAAATTCTGAAAGCCAGATCTATTCCCCGAGAAAAATTCCGGCAAAGGAATTCTCGGCTCAGATACCGGAGCATGAACAACAAAATCTTGCAAACTTTGTACTTTCGTGGCGAGATTATTCAAACCTGCAGTTACACTCTGAAGATCCATTATAAACAGGTGAACACAGAGCCATTCAAAGATTAGAAGGAGAGAGAAAAAAAAGAAAGACTGCAGCATAGACAGACTGGCAAGTGATCCAATCAAGAGCACAAAAAAAAAAAAAAAAAAACTCTCAGCAGACTTCTTATTTCTCTCCTTTCTCAGCCAAGGATTTTAACCCTTTACGGGCCGGTCAAACTGTCATGATCTCCATGGCCAGAGAACATAGCATAAGCCTATATAGGAACAAGCTCTTGGAAGATGGTAACTGTACTGACCATGAACTAAACCTACCGCACAACTAGAAGTAGCCAGGTAGCATGTCCTACTTTTTATCCCTATATGCCCAGCGCCGGCCGGAGAACTAAATAATGCTAGCAGAGGGAAATATAAGACCTGACTCACCTCTAGAGAAATGCCCAAAAAGGAGACAGAGGCCCCCCACATATATTGGCGGTGATTTTAGAAGAAATAACAAACGCAGCAGGAAAATAGATTTTAGCAAATTTGAGGTCCGCTTTCTAGATAGCAGAAGACAGAAAGAACACTTTCATGGTCAGTAGAAAACCCTAACAAAACACCATCCAGAAATTACTTTAGGACTCTGGCATTAACTCATAATACCAGAGTGGCAATTCCTGATCAACAAGAGCTTTCCAGACACAGTAACGAAACTGCAGCTGTGAACTGGAACCAAAACACAAAAACAAACATGGACGAAGGTCCAACTTATCTAGGAGATGTCTGGGAGCAGGAACAAGCACAGAGAGGCTTCTGATAACATTGTTGACCGGCAAGCAACTAACAGAGAAGCCAGGTTATATAGCGACACCCAGATCTGATGAGAACAGGTGAACAGGGAAGATGATGACACAAGTTCAATTCCACCAGTAGCCACCGGGGGAGCCCAGAATCCAAATTCACAACACAACCCTAAGTGCAACCCTAACCCTAAGTGCAACCCTAAGTGCAACCCTAAACCTAAGTGCAACCCTAACCCTAAGTGCAACCCTAAGTGCAACCCTAGCCCTAAGTACAACCCTAGCCCTAAGTGCAATCCTAGCCCTAAGTGCAACCCTAAGTGCAACCCTAACCCTAAGTGCAACTCTAACCCTAAGTGCAACCCTAAGTGCAACCCTATCCCTAAGTGCAACCCTATCCCTAAGTGCAACCCTAACCCTAAGTGCAACCCTAAGTGCAACCCTAACCCTAAGTGCAACCCTAACCCTAAGTGCAACCCTAACCCTACCCCTAACGGAAAAACAAAAATAAATATATTTTCTGTATTTTATTATTGTCCCTACCTATGGGGGTGATAAAGGGGGGGGTTATTTACTATTTTTTTTATTTTGATCACTGTGATAGAACCTATCACAGTGACCAAAATGTACAGGGAACGAATCTGCCGGTCGGCAGATTTGGCGGGCGCACTGCGCATGCGCCCGCCATTTTCCAAGATGGCGGCGCCCATGCGAGAAGACTGAGGACACCAGGAGGGACACCGGGACTAGGTAAGTATGGGGGGTGCGATCAGACAGCGGGGGGGACGGAGGGGAGGACGGGGGAGGGTCGGAGGGGAGAGGAAGGCGCATAGGACAGGACGGAGGGGTACGGAACACTGACGGCGGCTGCAGATCGCCGCTGTCAGTCGGTGGGGGGGCCAGATCGGGGTCTCCAGCCATGGCCGATGCTATTGCAGCATCGGCCATGGCTGGATTGTAATATTTCACCAATTTTCATAGGTGAAATATTACAGATTGCTATGATTGGCTGTTTCACTTTCAACAGCCAATCAGAGCGATTGTAGTCACGGGGGCGCGAAGCCACCCCCCCTTGGTGTAGTACCACTCCCCCTGTCCCTGCATGTCGGGTGAAATTGGAGTTAACCCTTTCACCCGGCCTGCAGGGACGCGATCCGACCATGACGCATATGCTGCATCACAGGTCGGATTGGCACAGGTTTTCATGACGCATACGCTGCGTCAAAGGTCGGGAAGGGGTTAAATTCAACATGACATAGGAGCAGGGGTCTGAATAGACTGTGGTGGGTGTATGGTCATGGAGCCCCATAAATGGAGGGGCCATTTTTCTTTCTTCTCATGCAGCACAGACAGTGAGCCAGCAGGGGGCAGTCACAAGGTGTAACGTCCTGTATACAGAGCATTGTTGGCCTGCAGCTTTGGATGTGACTGGAGGATATGATATGGTGTAACTAAGCAATGTAGATCTGACCTGTGAAATGAGGTGCGGCCCCCCATGTACCGACCCCGCTATACCTGACTCGGTGCTGTACATGTGCTCCCCCTCCCCCACGTGTCACACTGATTGATGCCCCCCTGCAGATCTGATCTGTGTTTCGCTGCTCCTCGGGGACCCCCGCTGTTTGACCTATGGATTTTTTAATTACGTGACCGCCTCAGGACGCAGATACGGATCTTCATCGCCGGAGATCGATACCCGGGAGCCTCTCCTGGAATGATTCCTCCCACCAGTGACCACAATCTGCTCCCGTGGACGTATTCATACAAGATGCCCCCTCCAATATGGCCGCCGTGACAGCTCGGGCAGTGGTCGTCCCCTAGCATCTCCTTGGTATATACCGCTCCTGGGCTGACAGAATACAGAACAGGTGGCGTAGCACATGGGATCAGACTGTAGTCGTAACCGTGGAGACACATAGGCCTGCACAGGTGCTGTAGACACAGAACGACAATACATATTCAACCCCAGGCATATTTTATGGGAGTATTAGTCAGCGACTAGTGTGAGTGTCGGCGGATCTTCATGCTCCAACATGAGGCCATGGGTGATCCCTGCTGATCATTGGCGCACACCGTCCCTCAGTCCGAACCTCAGAACGGAGGGGCTGACACCCACCGTCACCATTTCTGGTATTTTTATTGAGGACCAGTCAGCCATGTCCGCTTTGGTAAATTCTTGCATTCCCTGAGGAATAACAGATCCATGGCAGCTTTTCTCATAAACATCATAAGTTTAAACTGACAAATAGGCGTTGCCATTCCTCTTATCAGAGGGGTGTGTCCCTACTCAGACAGCACTGATTGGGCAGTCTCAGGCTGGATAATGACATATATGTATAACGACAATGAAAGGCTCAGCGTTGGGACCTATGCGCTAACGATCCGCGGTGGTCACGGCTCCTCCCACAAGTGACATCACCTTTAATGACCCGAGCTGATCCCACACTATTACACATAGCAAGTTTGGTGATTTTATACTTATTGGGTCCATATAACAGTCATTTACCCATTATAACACAGAAGAATAACACAGCCCCTCCAAGAGTGTCCAGTGCAATATGCAAAATATCCGTAATCCAACACTGCGCCCTGACCTGTCCACAGGGCATGAAAATGACCAGACACCCTTCACAAGAAATCCTCAGCCATTGCACGGACCGCATTGTTATGTCGGGAATACTACATCCTTTATTGGTTATATTACGAGGTTACCATATTGCTGCGCCAATGTCTGTGGTGCCATATCAAGGGATATTGTCCTTTATGTTAGCCACGTTACCTCACACCACAGATCCAGTGGGAGATTACCAAATTTTGCTCTCTCCGAAGGTTGGCGGTATCTTGATATTGCAACTACAACCCCTGGCAAAAATTATGGAATCACTAAATTATCTGGGAAAAATTATGGAATCATGAAAAACAAACAAACACTCTGTCAAGGACCTACACTCCGTGGTGTCACTAATTTGTCACGTGCCCGCTCTCAGCACGCGACTTGGGTTGTGCCTGCGAGGGTTAATCTATCTCCCCTCTCTCAGTCCAGCATTCAACCTCTGTCCTATGCTGTAATGGGAGCATAAATCACACACCGACCCAGGCCACACACCGAATAGACGGGCGATGAGTCCCGGAAATATTAATACTAATACTGTCTACCACTCATAAGGCTCACACACCGTAGGCTATGGATTCGTTAGAACATTCAAGGTTCAACTTGTTAAAGTTTTATACTTTAATACAAAAAGGTTCAGTGCTTACAGTAAGAAAAAGGTATAAAAATATGATAAGAAAAAGGCATACAACTTATGCAAAACAGCATAGCATAAACAGGAGAAAACTTACAGAAATCATCTAACTTGGTAGTCTGATTTCTGCTCCCTGAGGGGGGGTGAATATGGAGTTGGTGGAACACATTAGCTTCGGCTGCCCTCACATGTGAACACGATTCTAGGTATACAAGTCTAATTTATAGGTTTGGTCTGGAGGTCAGATTTCTAGACCAGCCCCTCAGGTTAATATCATAATTGCTTGTTTTTGATTGGACCACGGCCGCGCTACCAATGAATATATTATTTTCTCTTGAGATCCTTTGTGTAAACGTTCTCACAGAGATAGTATCAGGCCGTAATTGACATCTCTCTTCCAAAAGCTAGGAGGTGTCAAATGTTACCTTTCTTCTTTGTCCTAGCTAGACCCCCTCGTGAGATTTGGAGGCAAAAGTCTACTTGTCCCAGGAAAATATATATTAACACCTGGGTGAGACATGCAGCCTTCAGGACAGATGTTCCTAGTCACACAATACCTATACATAAGGTCACTGCACACACATATATATCTATATATATAATTGTCTAAGGGTATTTCTGTCTGTCTGTCCTGGAAATCCCGCGTCTCTGATTGGTCGAGGCCGCCAGGCCTCAACCAATCAGCGACGGGCACAGTATCGACGTAGATGTCATAATGGTTGCCATGGCGACGATGATGTCATAAATGTTGCCTCGACCAATCAGCGACGGGCACAGTCTGCCGTGAATTCTGGAATCATCATTGTCCATATACTATGGGGACATGCATATTCTAGAATACCCGATGTGTTAGAATCGGGCCACAATCTAGTCTATATATATAATTGTCTAAGGGTATTTCTGTCTGTCTGTCCTGGAAATCCCGCGTCTCTGATTGGTCGAGGCCGCCAGGCCTCAACCAATCAGCGACGGGCACAGTATCGACGTAGATGTCATAATGGTTGCCATGGCGACGATGATGTCATAAATGTTGCCTCGACCAATCAGCGACGGGCACAGTCTGCCGTGAATTCTGGAATCATCATTGTCCATATACTATGGGGACATGCATATTCTAGAATACCCGATGTGTTAGAATCGGGCCACAATCTAGTCTATATATATAATTGTCTAAGGGTTTTTCTGTCTGTCTGTCTGTCCTGGAAATCCCGAGTCTCTGATTGGTCGAGGCCGCCAGGCATCGACCAATCAGCGACGGGCACAGCATGGCGACAATGATGTCATAAAGGTTGCCTTGACCAATCAGCGACGGGCACAGTCTGCCACGAATTCTGGAATCATCATTGTCCATATACTAAGGGGACATGCATATTCTAGAATACCCGATGCGTTAGAATCGGGCCACAGTCTAGTATATATATATATATATATATATATATATATATATATATATATATATATACAGTTAGGTCCATATATATTTGGACAGAGACAACATTTTGCTAATTTTGGTTATGGACATTACCACAATGGATTTTAAACAAAACAATTCAGATGCAGTTGAGGTTCAGACTTTCAGCTTTCATTTGAGGGGATCCACATTAAAATTGGATGAAGGGTTTAGGAGTTTCAGCTCCTTAACATGTGCCACCCTGTTTTTAAAGGGACCAAAAGTAATTGGACAATTGACTCCAAGGCTATTTCATGGACAGTTGTGGGCAATCCCTTCGTTATGTCATTCTCAATTAAGCAGATAAAAGGCCTGGAGTTGATTTGAGGTGTGGTGCTTGCATTTGGAAGGTTTTGCTGTGAAGTAAACATGCGGTCAAAGGAGCTCTCCATGCAGGTGAAACAAGCCATCCTTAAGCTGCGAAAACAGAAAAAAACCATATCCAAATCTACCATAAAGAGAAGACTGCATGAAAGTAACTACAGAGGGTTCACTGCACGGTGCAGCCACTCATAAGCATCAAGAAGAAAAAGGCTAGACTGGACTTTGCTAAAAAACATCTAAAAAAGCCAGCACAGTTCTGGAAGAACATTCTTTGGACAGATGAAACCAAGATCAACCTCTACCAGAATGATGGAAAGAGAAAAGTATGGCGAAGGCGTGGTCCAGCTCATGACCCAAAGCATACCACATCATCTGTAACACGGCGGAGGCAGTGTGATGGCTTGGGCATGCATGGCTGCCAGTGGCACTGGGTCACTAGTGGTTATGGATGATGTGACACAGGACAGAAGCAGCCAAATGAATTCTGAGGTATTCAGAGCCGCCATACTGTGTGCTCAGATCCAGCCAAATGCAGCCAACCTGGTTGGTTGTCGTTTCATACTACAGATGGACAATGACCCAAAACATAAAGCCAAAGCAACCCCGGAGTTTATTAAAGCAAAGAAGTGGAATATTCTTGAATGGCCAAGTCAGTCACCTGATCTCAGCCCAATTGAGCCGCATCTCACTTGTTAAAGACTAAACTTCAGACAGAAAGGCCACAAACAAACAGCAACTGAAAACCACCGCAGTGAAGGCCTGGCTGAGCATCAAAAAGGAGGAAACACAGCGTCTGGTGATGTCAACGAGTTCAAGACTTCAGGCAGTCATTGCCAACAGAGGGTTTTCAACCAAGTACTAGAAATGAACATTTTATTTAAAATTATTGAATCTGTCCAATTACTTTTGGTCCCTTTAAAAACAGGGTGGCACATGTTAAGGAGTTGAAACTCCTAAACCCTTCATCCAATTTTAATGTGGATCCCCTCAAATGAAAGCTGAAAGTCTGAACTTCAACTGCATCTGAATTGTTTTGTTTAAAATTCATTGTGGTAATATCTATAACCAAAATTAGAAAAAGTGTTGTCTCTCTCCAAATATATATGGACCTAACTGTATATATATATATATATATATATATATATATATATATATATATATATATATATAATGTTACTGTAAAAGTCAGAAGGTCGGTAAAAGCTAGGATTTACCGGTCAATCTGGACATTCACCGAGGCCGTCGGTAAAAGCTCAAAATGAAAAGTAAAATTGGACTTTTACCGGTGAAGTCTTGGTAAATGTTAACATTTCTCAACAGCGTTGGTAAAAGTCAGATGTATTCCATATAAACGAACGATTTTGGACTTTTACCTGGGCGATTTGGTAAATCTTTACATTTACCAGCGTGTGATGGTTAACCCCTTTACCCCCAAGGGTGGTTTGCACGTTATGGACCGGGCCAATTTTTACAATTCTGACCACTGTCCCTTTATGAGGTTATAACTCTGGAACGCTTCAACGGATCCCAGTGATTCTGACACTGTTTTCTCGTGACATATTGTACTTCATGATAGTGGTAAAATTTCTTTGATATTACCTGCGTTTATTTGTGAAAAAAAAGGAAATTTGGCGAAAATTTTGAAAATTGCGCAATTTTCCAACTTTGAATTTTTGTGCAATTAAATCACAGAGATATGTCACACAAAATACTTAATAAGTAACATTTCCCACATGTCTACTTTATATCAGCACAATTTTGGAACCAAATTTTTTTTTTGTTAGGGAGTTATAAGGGTTAAAAGTTGACCAGCAATTTCTCATTTTTACAACACCATTTTGTTTAGGGACCACATCTCATTTGAAGTCATTTTGAGGGGTCTATATGATAGAAAATACCCAAGTGTGACACCATTCTAAAAACTGCACCCCTCAAGGTGCTCAAAACCACTTTCAAGAAGATTATTAACCCTTCAGGTGTTTCACAGGAATTTTTGGAATGTTTAAATAAAAATGGACATTTAACTTTTTTTCACAAAAAATTTACTTCAGCTCCAATTTGTTTTATTTTACCAAGGATAACAGGAGAAAATGGACCCCAAAAGATGTTGTACAATTTGTCCTGAGTACGCCGATACCCCATATGTGGGGGTAAACCATTGTTTGGGCGCATGGCAGAGCTCGGAAGGGAAGGAGCGCCGTTCGACTTTTCAATGCAAAATTGACAGGAATTGAGATGGGACGCCATGTTGCGTTTGGAGAGCCCCCGATGTGCCTAAACATTGAAACCCCCCACAAGTGACACCATTTTGGAAAGTAGACCCCCTAAGGAACTTATCTAGAGGTGTGGTGAGCACTTTGACCCACCAAGTGCTTCACAGAAGTTTATAATGCAGAACCGTAAAAATAAAAAATCATTTTTTTTCACAAAAATTATCTTTTCGCCCCCAATTTTTTATTTTCCCAAGGGTAAGAGAAGAAATTGGACCCCAAAAGTTGTTGTACAATTTGTCCTGAGTACGCTGATACCCCAAATGTGGGGGTAAACCACTGTTTGGGCGCATGGGAGAGCTCGGAAGGGAAGGTGCGCCGTTTGACTTTTCAATGCAAAATTGACAAGAATTGAGATGGGACGCCATGTTGCGTTTGGAGAGCCACTGATGTGCCTAAACATTGAAACCCCCCACAAGTGACACCATTTTGGAAAGTAGGGCTTCACAGAAGTTTATAATGCAGAGCCTTAAAAATAAAACAAAATTTTTTTCCCACAAAAAATATTTTTTAGCCCCTAGTTTTGTATTTTTCCGAGGGTAACAGGAGAAATTGGACCCCCAACGTTGTTGTCCAATTTGTCCTGAGTGCGCTGATACCCCATATGTCGCGGGGAACCACTGTTTGGGCACATGGGAGGGCTCGGAAGGGAAGTAGCGCCATTTGGAATGCAGACTTAGATGGAATGGTCTGCAGGCGTCACATTGCGTTTGCAGAGCCCCTAATGTACCTAAACAGTAGAAACCCCCCACAAGTGCCACTATTTTGGAAAGTAGACCTCCTAAGGAACTTATCTAGATGTGTTGTGAGAGCTTTGAACCCCCAAGTGTTTCACTACAGTTTATAACGCAGAGCCGTGCAAATAAAAAAATTTTTTTTCCACAAAAATTATTTTTTAGCCCTCAGTTTTGTATTTTTCCAAGGGTAACAGGAGAAATTGGACCCTAAATATTGTTGTCCAATTTGTCCTGAGTACGCTGATACCTGATATGTGGGGGGGGGGGACCACCGTTTGAGCGCATGGCAGAGCTCGGAAGGGAAGGAGCATCATTTGGAATGCAGACTTCGATGGATTGGTCTGCAGGCGTCACATTGCGTTTGCAGAGCCCCTAATGTACCTAAACAGTAGAAACCCCCCACAAGTGACCCCATATTGGAAACTAGACCCCCCAAGGAACTTATCTAGATGTGTTGTGAGAACTTTGAGCCCCCAAGTGTTTCACTACAGTTTATAACGCAGAGCCGTAAAAAAAATAAAAAATCTTTTTTTTTCCCACAAAAATTATTTTTTAGACCCCAGTTTTGTATTTTCCCAAGGGTAACAGGAGAACTTGGACCCCAAAAGTTGTTTTCCAATTTGTCCCGAGTACGCTGATACCCCATATGTTGGGGTAAACCCCTGTTTGGGCGCACGGGAGAGCTCGGAAGGGAAGGAGCACTGTTTTACTTTTTCAACGCAGAATTGGCTGGAATTGAGATCAGATGCCATGTCGCGTTTGGAGAGCCCCTGATGTGCCTAAACAGTGGAAACCCCCCAATTATAACTGAAACCCTAATGCAAACACACCCCTAACCCTAATCCCAACGGTAACCCTAACCACACCTCTAACCCAGATACACCCCTAACCCTAATCCGAACCGTAAATGTAATCCAAACCCTAACTGTAGCCTTAACCCTAGCCCCAACCCTAACCCTAGCCCTAGCCCTAACCCTAGCCCTAACCCTAGCCCTAACTCTAATCCTAACCCTAACCCTAGCCCTAACCCTAATCCTAACCCTAGCCCCAACCCTAGCCCTAGCCTTAACCCTAACCCTAACTCTAGCCCTAACCCTAATCCTAACCCTAACCTAATGGGAAAATGGAAATAAATACGTTTTTTTAATTTTTTTATTTTTCCCTAACTAAGGGAGTGATGAAGGGGGGTTTGATTTACTTTTCTAGCGGGTTTTCTAGCGGATTTTTATGATTGGCAGCCGTCACACACTGAAAGACGCTTTTTATTGTAAAAAATATCTTTTGCGTTACCACATTTTGAGAGCTATAATTTTTCCATATTTGAGACCACAGAGTTATCCGAGGTCTTGTTTTTTGCGGGACGAGTTGACGTTTTTATTGGTAACATTTTCGGGCACGTGACATTTTTTGATCGCTTTTTATTCCGATTTTTGTGAGGCAGAATGACCAAAAACCAGCTATTCATAAATTTCTTTTGGGGGAGGCGTTTATACCGTTCCGCGTTTGGTAAAATTGATAAGGCAGTTTTATTCTTCGGGTCAGTACGATTACAGCGATATCTCATATATAACATTTTTTTATATTTGGCGCTTTTATACGATAAAAACTATTTTATAGAAAAAATAATTATTTTGGCATCGCTTTATTCTGAGGACTATAACTTTTTTATTTTTTTGCTGATGATGCTGTATGGCGGCTCTTTTTTTGCGGGACAAAATGACGCTTTCAGCGGTACCATGGTTATTTATATCTGTCTTGTTGTTCACGTTTTATTCCACTTTTTATTCGGCGGTATGATAATAAAGCGTTGTATTTTGCCTCGTTTTTTGGGTTTTTTTTTCTTACGGTGTTTACTGAAGGGGTTAACTAGTGGGACAGTTTTATAGGTTGGGTCGTTACGGACGCGGCGATACTAAATATGTGTACTTTTATTGTTTGTTTGTTTTTATTTAGATAAAGAAATGTATTTATGGGAATAATATATATATTTTTTTTTTCTTTAGTTAGGAATTTTTTTTTATTTTTTTTTTACACATGTGGAATTTTTTTTAAAACTTTTTTACTTTGTCCCGGGGGGGACATCACAGATCGGTCATCTGACAGTTTGCACAGCACTCTGTCAGATCACTGATCTGCCTCACAGCACTGCAGGCTTACCAAGCGCCTGCTCTGAGCAGGAACTCGGTAAGCCACCTCCCTCCCTGCAGGACCCGGATGCCGCGGCCATCTTGGATCCGGGACCTGCAGCGAGGAAGGAGGTAGGAGACCCTCGGAGCAACGCGATCACATCGCGTTGCTCTGGGGGTCTCAGGGAAGCACGCAGGGAGCCCCCTCCCTGCGCGATGCTTCCCTGTACCGCCGGCACACCGCGATCATGTTTGATCGCGGTGTGCCGGGGGTTATTGTGCTGGGAGCGGTCCGTGACCGCTCCTGGCACATAGCGCCGGATGTCAGCTGCAATAGGCAGCTGACACCTGGCCGCGATCGGCCGCGCTCCCCCCGTGAGCGCGGCCGATCGCGCTGGATGTACTATTCCGTCCTTGGGAAGTAGGGCCCACCCCACATGGACGGAATAGTACGTCCAATGACAGAAAGGGGTTAAAGTAACTCTGACTCTGACCAGCAGATGATGGTGGTAAAAGTTAACTAAACACACTTTTTATTACACCCTTCTCAGCTACATTTACCAAGAAGCCGTGGTAAATGTGCACATTTACCAACTGCGCTTGGTTAAAGTCAGATGTTCCATCTTCACACCAGATATTTCTGACTTTTACCAACGCTGTTGAGAAATGTTAACATTTACCAAGACTTCACCGGTAAAAGTCCAATTTTACTTTTCATTTTGAGCTTTTACCGACGGCCTTTGAGCTTTTACCGATGGCCTCAGTGAATGTCCAGATTGACCGGTAAATCCTAGCTTTTACCGACCTTCTGACTTTTACAGTAACATATATATATATATATATATATATATATATATATATATATATATATATACACTCACTGGCCACTTTATTAGGTACACCTGTCCAACTTCTTGTTAACACTTAATTTCTAATCAGCCAATCACATGGCGGCAACTCAGTGCATTTAGGCATGTAGACATGGTCAAGACAATCTCCTGCAGTTCAAACCGAGCATCAGTATGGGGAAGAAAGGTGATTTGAGTGCCTTTGAACGTGGCATGGTTGTTGGTGCCAGAAGGGCTGGTCTGAGTATTTCAGAAACTGCTGATCTACTGGGATTTTCACGCACAACCATCTCTAGGGTTTACAGAGAATGGTCCGAAAAAGAAAAAAAATCCAGTGAGCGGCAGTTCTGTGGGCGGAAATGCCTTGTTGATGCCAGAGGTCAGAGGAGAATGGGCAGACTGGTTCGAGCTGATAGAAAGGCAACAGTGACTCAAATCGCCACCCGTTACAACCAAGGTAGGCCTAAGAGCATCTCTGAACGCACAGTGCGTCGAACTTTGAGGCAGATGGGCTACAGCAGCAGAAGACCACACCGGGTACCACTCCTTTCAGCTAAGAACAGGAAACTGAGGCTACAATTTGTACAAGCTCATCGAAATTGGACAGTAGAAGATTGGAAAAACGTTGCTTGGTCTGATGAGTCTCGATTTCTGCTGCGACATTCGGATGGTAGGGTCAGAATTTGGCGTAAACAACATGAAAGCATGGATCCATCCTGCCTTGTATGGAGCATCTTTGGGATGTGCAGCCGACAAATCTGCGGCAACTGTGTGATGCCATCATGTCAATATGGACCAAAATCTCTGAGGAATGCTTCCAGCACCTTGTTGAATCTATGCCACGAAGAATTGAGGCAGTTCTGAAGGCAAAAGGGGTCCAACCCGTTACTAGCATGGTGTACCTAATAAAGTGGCCGGTGAGTGTATATATATACTGTATATATACACACATATTTCACCACACACTCCAACACATCACTAGTATTTTGTTGCACCGCCTCTGGCTTTTCTAACAGCTTGCAGTCTCTGAGGCCTGGACTTAATGAGGGTCACACAGGACTCTTCATCAATCTGCCTCCAATCTTCTCTGATTGCTGTGGCCAGATCAGCTTTGCAGGTTGGAGCCTTGTCATGGACCATTTTCTCCAACTTCCACCAAAGATTTTCTATTGGATTGAGCTCCGGACTATTTGCAGGCCATGACATTGACCTTATGTGTCTTTTTTCAAGGAATGTTTTCACAGTTTCTCTATGGCAGGATGCATTATCATCTTGAAAAATGATTTCATCATCCCCAAACATCCTTTCAATTGATGAGATAAGAAAAGTGTCCAAAATATCAACATAAACTTGTGCATTTATTGAAGATGTAATTTCACCACAGTCCACGATTGCTTTTCCTTAGCCCAGTGTAACCTTTTTTTTCTGTTTAGGTGTTAATGATGGCTTTCGTTTAGCTTTTCTGTATGTAAATCCCATTTCCTTCAGGCGGTCTCTTACAGTTTGGTCACAGACGTTGGCTCCAGTTTCCTCCCATTCGTTCCTCATTTGTTTTGTTGTGCATTTCCTGTTTTGGAGACATATTGCTTTAAGTTTCTGGTCTTGACGCTTTGATGTCTTCTTTGGTCTACCAGTATGTTTGCCTTTAACAACCTTCCCATGTTGTTTGTATTTGGTCCAGATTTTAGACACAGCTGACTGTGAACAACCAACATCTTTTGCAACATTGCGTGATGATTTACCCTCTTTTAAGAGTAAGATAATCTTCTCTTTTGTTTCAATTGACATCTCTCGTGTTGGAGCCATGATTCATGTCATTCCTCTTGGTGCAACAGTTCTCCAAGGTGTGATCACTCCTTTTTAGATACAGACTAACGAGCCGATCTAAATTGATGCAGGTGTTATTTTTGGGTATGAAAATGTACAGGGTGATTCCATAATTTTTTCCTCAGAATTGAGTGATTCCATAATTTTTCCCCTATGCTTGGTTAAAAAGAAAAGTAACCATTACTGACTACCACATTTTTTGTTCTGCATTTCTTTTAGTGTTTCTTAAAGCCAGAAAGTTGCCATTTGAAATGACTGTAGTTTTGTGCCATGTCTGTGATCTGCTTTTTTCCTACAAAATGTAACAACTAAATGAACATCCTCCAAGGCCGATGATTCCATAATTTTTGCCAGGGATTGTGTATCTGCAGGTACAATTGAATGTAATGGTGGAGCAAAGAGCTGTCCGATTCCTGCTCCACCATTGAGCCTGCACATGCCCTTGGCATCATCTGACGCTCAGCACAGAAGGAGTGATGACATAACTAGATGGTGTCTGCTGTGCTGAGCGTCACTGTGCATAAAACCACTCAGCTCTGCTCTGCTCACCATGGGAGCACTGTGGGGGCATCATACTGTGTGGGGAGAAATCATGGGGGCATCATACTGTGTGGAGGGAAATCATGGAGGCGTCATACTGTGTGGAGGGAAATCATGGAGGCGTCATACTGTGTGGAGGGAAATCATGGAGGCATCATGCTGTGTGGAGGGAAATCATGGAGGCGTCATACTGTGTGGAGGGAAATCATGGAGGCATCATGCTGTGTGGAGGGAAATCATGGGGGCATCATACTGTGTGGAGGGAAATCATGGAGGCGTCATACTGTGTGGAGGGAAATCATGGAGGCGTCATACTGTGTGGAGGGAAATCATGGAGGCATCATGCTGTGTGGAGGGAAATCATGGGGGCATCATACTATGTGAAGGGAAATCATGGGGGCATCATGCTGTGTCGAGGGAAATCATGGGGGCATCATGCTGTGTGGAGGGAAATCATGGGGGCATCATGCTGTGTGGAGGGAAATCATGGGGCATCATACTGTGAGGAGGGAAATCATGGGAGCATTATACTATGTGGCGGGAAGTCATGTGGCGGGAAAATATAAATGATCTAGATTAGGGAACTGAAGGTAAACTGATCAAATTTGCAGACGATGCAAAGCTAGGAGGGATAGCTGACACTAGATAAGACCGGAAAGCATTCAGAAGGATTTAGTTAAGCTTGAACAATGGGCAGCGACTAATAGAATGGTATTTAACATTGAGAAATGCAAGATTCTACATCTGGGCAAGAAAAACGAAAATTACATCTACAAGATGGGAGGAATAGAACTAAGCAACAGCACATGTGAGAAAGACTTGGGTATACTAATAGATGACAGACTGCACATGAGTCAACTGTGTGATGCAGCAGCAAAAAGGCAAACACAGTTCTAGGATGTATTAAGAGAAGCATAGAGTCTAGATTACGTGAAGTAATTACCCTCCTCTACTCCTCCTTGGTCAGGCCTCATCTGGATACTGTGTTCAGGTCTGGGCACCACATTTTAAAAAAGACATTGAAAAACTGGAGCAAGTTCAGTGAAGAGCGACCATGATGGTGAGCGGACTGCAAAATATGTCCTACGAGGAACAGTTAAATGATCTGGGAATGTTTAGCTGCAAAAAAGAACTCTAAGAGGAGACTTAATAGCTGTCTACAAATATCTGAAGGGCTGTCACAGTGTAAAGGGATCATCCTTATTCTCATTTGTGCATGGAAACATGAGAAGCAATGGGATGAAACTGAAAGGGAGAATATACAGATTAGATATTAGAAAAAACGTTTTGACAGTGATGGTGATCAATGAGTGGAACAGGCGGCCACGAGAGCTGGTGAGTTCTCCTACAATGGAAGTCTTCAGAGGCTGGAAAGACAGTCATGGTTTAGTGAATCCTGCATTGAGCAGGGCGTTGGACACGAGGATCCTGTAGGTCCCTTCCAACTCTAACATTGTATGATAACCACATGTGAGGGACAAGAACATAACTGTGTGAAAAGGACAAGCAGATAACCATCTGTGAGGTCAAGTAGAAAACCGCATGTTAGGGCTAAGAAGAAAAACAACTGTTAGGGGAGAGCAGATAACTGTGTGAGAGGGACATGTAGATAATTGTCTGTGAGTGCCAACGAAATAACCATCTGTGAGGGCCAAGGATAAAATGTCTATGACTGGCAGTAAGATAATGTGAGGGGCAAGGAGATCACCAGCTATGATGAGTGAGGAAATAACTGTGTGAGAGGTAAAAGAAGGGCCAGGAGTTAACGTCCTGTGAGGAGTGAGGAGAAAATCTCTTGTGAGGGCAAAGGAGAAAACCACCTGTAGTGGCTGAGGAGATAACTGCCTGTGAGGATTGTGGAGAAAAACGTCTCTGAGGGAAAAGAAGATAACAGTGTGAAAGGGACAAGGAGATAACTGTCTGTCAGGGCCAAAGAGGAAGCTGCATGTGAGGGGCAAGGAGGTAACCGCCTGTGAGGAGCGAAAAGATAGCTGTGTGAGAGGGTCAAGGAAATAATAGTCTGTGAGGAGATAACCGCCTGTGAGGGGCAAAGATAAAACCACCTGTGAGGGGCGAGGAGATAACCGCCTGTGATTGGTGAGGTGATAACTGTGTGAGATGTACAAGGAGATAACAGTCTGTGAATGGCGAGGATATAACCTCCTATCAGGAGCGAGAAGAAAAACGCTTGTAAGGGCCAAGGAGAAAACTGCTTGGTCTGTCCCGGTATCAGGGCACCTGCATCGCTGACTTTCGGTTTATTATATCTGTGTCTGCCCCCTGAGGAACCGTATGACGGGGAAACGCGTCGGGGCGTTATACCTACAGCTAAGTGTCTCCTTTAGGGAGAATATCTTTCTCACTGGCTGTCTATGTTAGCACTTGAATATCTTTTTTTTTGGTCTAGCATATTGCACTAGCATAAACACTGAATACTGGCTATTGGCACCTGTATGTGATTCTATATGCAGCGCTATTACATGGGTTAGTCAAAAATATCATCTGTATACTGCCGGCTGGCTATTTGTACTCCATTATATATGCAATGTTGGTATTTATATGTCTTCTTTGCCAGACAGTGTAGTTATGCATAGTCCTGTATCCGGACTGAACCAAGTCATTTGTATCTGTGTTCCTCTCCCTACTAAAAGTCTCATTATTGATATATAGGAGTACATTTTTGTGAGTACACACAAGGACAATTGTACACAATATTGGTTAGCTATTTTTGTTATATGCCTCTAGCACATTGTCCCTTAAGAGACCAGAAGTAGGGAGTTGGTCAATATTTATATAGTGTGCACCTTAGTTCTGCCTGCCTGCTCTTCCTTCATTTCTTTAAATTGCTTATTGTTTTCTCCCCTTTAGTTGGTAAGGTAATTTATAGGGCCAGCAGGGGATAGCCGTCGCGGAGTGGGGGCGCCAAATATACTATCAGGGTGCCAACCTCCACTGTTAGGTAGGGGCAGTAGGCTAGTGCAGGGATATCTACTAGGGTAGGTGCACCTATATATATCCCTTAATATTATAGTAATTTTTTCCGTTCTCACTGGGAAGTGGTATTTTTAACTATTTAATCAATAAAACTATATTTTTAAAGGGGACTTATATGTTACACGTTTTATCTCCCTTATATGTTATTTTTTCTTTCATGAGTATAGTGAGATGACAAGTGGTCACCAGATACTGATGATGGAGGAGACGGGCAGTCACCAGATACTGATGATGAAGGAGATGGGCAGTCACCAGTAACTGATGATGGAGGTGACGGGCAGTCAGCAGATATTGATGATGGAGGAGACGGGCGGTCACCAGATACTGATGATGGAGGTGACCAGACACTGATGATGGAGGTGACGGGCGATCACCAGATACTGATGATGGAGGTGACCAGACACTGATGATGGAGGTGATGGGCAGTCACCAGATACTGATGATGGAGGTGATGGGCAGTCACCAGATACTGATGATGGAGGAGACGGGCAGTCACCAGATACTGATGATGGAGGTGACCAGACACTGATGATGGAGGTGAAGGGCGGTCACCAGATACTGATGATGGAGGTGATGGGCAGTCACCAGATACTGATGATGGAGGAGACGGGCGGTCAGCAGATATTGATAGCATTTATATTTCTCGTTTGTTCATTCACTTTATATCTCACTCATTGATAGCAGTAATTTATTACCACTTCTATGTATGAAGCTTCCTACTTTGCAGCACTTTTTTGCCTAAACCTTTTGCACAGTCCTGTTTGTGTCTGGATTACACCCATCGTGGACACAATATGGCAGCGGACCCCAGGCCAGCCCCTCAGCAATGCTATGTAGACATGGTTTGGGCCCTCCCGGGACAGCTCTGGCAGCGCACTCGGCCTGTCCGGGGGCGTCCTTTACCCTCAGATCTCACAGCCGTCCCACTGATCATTGCTGTCCTTAGGTGGTCCGCACTTGTGTAATTCTGCCCCGGCGCGGAGGATTGATGTGAGCTCAGATATGGCGGCCAGCACTGTTCTGGCTTTTTTTGGATGGAAATCGCTGAAGAAAAGCAATCAGACTCTGTGCAGGCGGTAATGCAGGATCAAGCGGTAATGTGCAGCGGCGCCGTTGCCCTTAGCAACCACTCCCGCCATTACTCAGAGTGAAAGCTGCAATGGGATTGGCTGCCAGGAGCCGGATCTCTCACCTGTGAAGAATCCTTCCTGCCCCAAGAAATCCTTCTTCATGACGGCCTGATGCACCAGCTGCTCCAGGGACAGGGGGTCCGAGCGGCCCGGGGGAGGCATGTGCAGCAAATCGGGGGCTTCTGTGGCTTCATTGTCCAGTAGGGGAAGTCCTGAGGGAGGAACACAAAAACAGCGTCACTCCACGGAAATCCCACCACGAGTCGCCACAATCCCCCCACTGCGCACAGTGTACCACGCCGCGGCTCCAGCATTCTTCTGTGGATTTAGTCTAAACACTCACAAAAACTAGGCCTCAATGGCGCAAACACGAAGTATGGGCCCATAGCAACCAATCATATCGTAGCTTTCGTTTTATAATGTGCCCTAGGATAATATAAGCTGGAATCTGATTGGTTCTTATG
The DNA here is from genome assembly GCF_051348905.1 of Ranitomeya variabilis. Classification (NCBI taxonomy): domain Eukaryota; kingdom Metazoa; phylum Chordata; class Amphibia; order Anura; family Dendrobatidae; genus Ranitomeya; species Ranitomeya variabilis. The sequence goes on from NC_135238.1 coordinate 10,367,183, forward strand.
AGGAAACTCCTCCTTCTTCTCTACAATGGCCCCTAGCAACCAATCATGGCACAGCTTTCAATTCAAATCTACATTGGGAAAATGTAAACTGGAATCTGGTTGGTTGTTATGGGGAAACTGCTCTTACTCCTCTACAGTGGCCCATATCAGCCAATCATACCACAGCTTTCATATTCTAACCTGCAATGGGATAATGTAAGCTGTAATCTGATTGGCTGCTACAAGGAAACTCTTCCTACATCTATACTTCCATATGAAAGTAGTCCCCCTCCTCTATTACGTGTCATTAATGTCACTCAGTCATTTCTTAACTAAGAGTTGGGTGGCGGCACCCAGCACACCGCTTCTCCAGGCCCCTGCATGACAAAACTGCCTCATTGCAGGAAGTGGGGTGAGGGGCCAACCCGAGCCCCCAGTGACAATGACCCACTGTGGATGGCGCCAGCTGGGTCCCTCTTCACGGAACAATATGGCGACAGTGGTGGCCAATCGTGCGACAACCATTTGGTGGCTAATGACGGCCATATTGGTTGTCACCCAGCTCTCTTAGGCGCAGACATAGGATCGGGCCTGTAACACCCCGAGAAACGAGGACCACTCAGGGGCCAGTATGTGTAGATATGAGCCCTACAAATATGGGCCTACAATATGTCTGCTGCCGCGCACGGGACGCCGTTCCTAAATAATCCCATCCCCAGAATCGGGGAAATCGTGTCATATAATGTGACGGTATAATACAACGTAAGGGGATAGAATACAGAGTAGAGAAACATCAACGTCATTATGGAACAGAACATCATATATATATAATATGTAGTAAATATATAATAGGACAGAATACGATATAATATATATAATGGGATATAGGATAGAAAACAAGTTAATGGATAATAAAATACAATGGGACAGAATAAAATATATAATAGGACAGAACATCATATATATAATATGTAGTAAATATATAATAGGACAGAATATGATATAATATATATAATAGGATGGAAAACAATATTATGGATAATAAAATACAATGGGACAGAATAAAATATATAATAGGACAGAACATCATATATATAATATGTAGTAAATATATAATAGGACAGAATATGATATAATATATATAATAGGATAGAAAACAAGTTAATGGATAATAAAATACAATGGGACAGAATAAAATATATAATAGGACAGAATATAATATAAAATAATGGGGAAGAACAGGATATAATAAGATATAATATAATAGAACAGAACATAATATATATAATAGAATAGAAAACAATATAATGGATAATAAAATACAAAGGAACAGAACAAAATATAATATAATACAAAATTAAATAATGGGGCAGAATAAAATCTATATAATAGGACAGAATCTAATCTAATCTAATATAATATAATGGGTCATGAAATAATGGGGCAGAACATAATATATATTATAGAATAGAAAACGATATAATGCATAATAAAATACAATGGAACAGAACATAACATATATAATATGTAATAAATATATAATAGGACAGAACACGATATAATATCAAATAATGGAACAGAACATAATATATAATATATATAATAGGATAGAACACGATATAATGGATAATAAAATACAATGGAACAGAACATAATATAATACGATATAACAATGGGGCAGAACAGGATGTAATAAGATATAATGGAAGAGAACATAATATATATAATATAGGATAGAACACGATATAATGGATAATAAAATACAGAACATAATATATATATATAATAGGATAGAACACGATATAATGGATAATAAAATACAGAACATAATATAATACGATATAACATAATGGGGCAGAGGAGGATGTAATAAGATATAATGGAACAGAACATAATATATAATATATATAATAGGATAGAAAATGATATAATGGATAATAAAATACAATGGAACAGAGCATAATATAATATAATACAATATAGCATAATGGGGCAGAGGAGGATGTAATAAGATATAATGGAAGAGAACATAATATATATAATAGGATAGAACACGATGTCATGGATAATAAAATACAGAACATGATATAATACGATATAATGGGGCAGAGGAGGATCTCAGGAAACATGACGCCTGTGCGGCGAGCTGGCGGCAGAAGAGCGAGGCTAATGACGGCAGAGGAAGGTGGAGGCGAGAACATGACTGAGCAATGAGGTTGTGATCGAGGCGACACATTCGGGATGACCCTGATTAAATGTTCCGCAAACATGGTCGAATCCTAAAAAGATAACCCCACTCCTGGGAGCCGGGAGGAGCGAGACGTTACACTGTCTGCTCCACCGCGGTTAACCCCTTCTTCGCCGCGCCCAGGCCTCCGCCAGGCAGCCACATGCAGCCCAACCACGCAGGTGACATGGCCCCCGCCGGCCCGCTGTCCATTGTGCCCCATAGGCGCCCCCGTACACATCAGCACAGCATCTCTATGCTCCGCACACAGGAATGTCTCCTCCATCAGCCCAGCGCGCAGCGGAGCGCACACAATGGAAGACACTGGCCCCTTTTTTTTCCATATACGTTGCAGGCGATTGCCGGCCCCTATAGCCCCCGCGTGCCCCATAAATGCCCCCACAGCCCTTCTCCTATCATTTCATTCTGGATGTCTCTGACCAGCCCGTGCATCCTGCCTCCTGTATGTGGCGGGGGTGTACGGACGGCACTGCAGCACTCCGCGGCCATGCAGCTCACCTCTGACGGCGGCCAGGAGCAGCACGATGACGGAGCAGACGGCGTCCAGAGCCCGCATCCTGCCGCAGATCTACCCCAGACGGGGCTGTGTATCCAGGGAGACGGGGCAGATCTGCTCCCCGGCTGTGCTGTAGGATGCTGCTCCAGCAAACATGCACCTCCTTGTGTCTTATGGGAAAGGTGCAGCTCCTCGCTCCCACCTACAAGACGGAGCCCCCTCCTCTCTGGGTCTATGGGGGTGTCTGGGTGAGTCCGCAGGGCGCCGCTATGTGGGGGGCTGATGGCTGGAGGTGATGCTTTACCCAAGAGCTGGATCAATAGGAGTTGTCGGAGGGGAGTGGAGGGAGGGGGAGGGAGGGGAAACGTGCGGCCAGATGGGGCCCACACAAAACCTGCTCCCCCATGGGGACAAGGGCAGGGGTGTCGGCGTCAACCCTTTGGAGGCTAATTTACAAATAATATTTTTGTTTTATTTTTCTTTGCATTTACCCTGCACGTGATGCAGCATCGTTATCCCCCCTCCTGCTGCCTCCCCCCGGCCCCCGGCTTCATTATCTGCCCAGTAAAGAAAGGAGCCGGGCCCATTACTACAGCTGCGAGACCACCACAGCCAGGAAGGGCGGCCAGACGGGGGGCTCCCTGCAAGAAGGACAATGCCACACTGAGCCCCCCAGTGCAGGGAAAGTACTGGAGCTAATCTGTGGCGTCAGCACCAGGACTGGTGGAAATTCTGGGAGTAGTAGTCCTCCAGCTATAGGAATATGACAGATCAGCACCAGGACTGGTGGACATTCTGGGAGTAGTAGTCCTCCAGCTATGGGAATATGACAGATCAGCACCAGGACTGGTGGACAGCTCCATCTACTCAGGACCCAGAGCCAGAGGACATTCTGGGAGTAGTAGTCCTCCAGCTATAGGACTATGACAGATCAGCACCAGGACTGGTGGACAGCTCCATCTACTCAGGGTCCAGAGCCAGAGGACATTCTGGGAGTAGTAGTCCTCCAGCTATAGGAATATGACAGATCAGCACCAGGACTGGTGGACAGCACCATCTACTCAGGGCCCAGAGCCAGAGGACATTCTGGGAGTATTAGTCCTCCAGCTATAGGAATGTGACAGATCAGCACCAGGACTGGTGGACAGCTCCATCTACTCAGGGTCCAGAGCTAGAGGACATTCTGGGAGTAGTAGTCCTCCAGCTATAGGAATATGACAGATCAGCACCAGGACTGGTGGACAGCTCCATTTACTCAGGGTCCAGAGCCAGAGACATTCTGGGAGTAGTAGTCCTCCTGCTACAGAAATATGACAGATCAGCACCAGGACTGGTGGACAGCTCCATCTACTCAGGACCCAGAGCCAGAGGACATTCTGGGAGTAGTAGTCCTCCAGCTATAGGAATATGACAGATCAGCACCAGGACTGGTGGACAGCTCCATCTACTCAGGGTCCAGAGCCAGAGGACATTCTGGGAGTAGTAGTCCTCCAGCTATAGGAATATGACAGATCAGCACCAGGACTGGTGGACTGCTTCATCTACTCAGGGTCCAGAGCCAGAGGACATTCTGGGAGTAGTAGTCCTCCTGCTATAGGAATATGACAGATCAGCACCAGGACTGGTGGACAGCACCATCTACTCAGGGCCCAGAGCCAGAGGACATTCTGGGAGTATTAGTCCTCCAGCTATAGGAATGTGACAGATCAGCACCAGGACTGGTGGACAGCTCCATCTACTCAGGGTCCAGAGCTAGAGGACATTCTGGGAGTAGTAGTCCTCCAGCTATAGGAATATGACAGATCAGCACCAGGACTGGTGGACAGCTCCATCTACTCAGGACCCAGAGCCAGAGGACATTCTGGGAGTAGTAGTCCTCCAGCTATAGGAATATGACAGATCAGCACCAGGACTGGTGGACAGCTCCATCTACTTAGGGTCCAGAGCTAGAGGACATTCTGGGAGTAGTAGTCCTCCAGCTATAGGAATATGACAGATCAGCACAAGGACTGGTGGACAGCTCCATCTACTCAGGGCCCAGAGCTAGAGGACATTCTGGGAGTAGTAGTCCTCCAGCTATAGGAATATGACAGATCAGCACCAGACTGGTGGACAGCTCCATCTACTCAGGGTCCAGAGCCAGAGGACATTCTGGGAGTGTAGTCCTCCAGCTATAGGAATATGACAGATCAGCACCAGGACTGGTGGACAGCTCCATCTACTCAGGGCCCAGAGCCAGAGGACATTCTGGGAGTAGTAGTCCTCCAGCTATAGGAATATGACAGATCAGCACCAGGACTGGTGGACAGCTCCATCTACTCAGGGCCCAGAGCCAGAGGACATTCTGGGAGTAGTAGTCCTCCAGCTATAGGAATATGACAGATCAGCACCAGGACTGGTGGACAGCTCCATCTGCTCAGGGCCCAGAGCCAGAGGACATTCTGGGAGTAGTAGTCCTCCAGCTATGGGAATATGACAGATCAGCACCAGGACTGGTGGACAGCTCCATCTACTCAGGGCCCAGAGCCAGAGGACATTCTGGGAGTAGCAGTCCTCCTGCTATAGGAATATGACAGATCAGCACCAGGACTGGTGGACAGCTCCATCTACTCAGGGCCCAGAGCCAGAGGACATTCTGGGAGTATTAGTCCTCCTGCTATAGGAATATGACAGATCAGCACCAGGACTGGTGGACAGCTCCATCTACTCAGGGCCCAGAGCCAGAGGACATTCTGGGAGTGGTAGTCCTCCTGCTATAGGAATATGACAGATCAGCACCAGGACTGGTAGACAGCTCCATCTACTCAGGGCCCAGAGCCAGAGGACATTCTGGGAGTAGTAGTCCTCCAGCTATAGGAATGTGACAGATCAGCACCAGGACTGGTGGACAGCTCCATCTCCTCATGACCCAGAGCCAGAAGACATTCTGGGAGTAGTAGTCCTCCAGCTATAGGAATATGACAGATCAGCACCAGGACTGGTGGACAGCTCCATCTACTCAGGACCCAGAGCCAGAGGACATTCTGGGAGTAGTAGTCCTCCAGCTATAGGAATGTGACAGATCAGCACCAGGACTGGTGGACAGCTCCATTTACTCAGGACCCATAGCCAGAGGACATTCTGGGAGTAGTAGTCCTCCAGCTATAGGAATATGACAGATCAGCACCAGGACTGGTGGACAGCTCCATCTACTCAGGGTCCAGAGCCGGAGGACATTTTGGGAGTAGTAGTCCTCCTGCTATAGGAATATGACACATCAGCACCAGGACTGGTGGACAGCTCCATCTATTCAGGACCCAGAGCCAGAGGACATTCTGGGAGTAGTAGTCCTCCAGCTATAGGAATATGACAGATCAGCACCAGGATTGGCGGTCAGCTCCATCTATTCAGGGCCCAGAGCCAGAGGACATTCTGGGAGTAGTAGTCCTCCTGCTATGGGAATATGACAGATCAGCACCAGGACTGGTGGACAGCTCCATCTACTCAAGGCCCATAGTCCAAAGACATTCTGGGATTAGTAGTCCTCCTGCTATAGGAATATGACAGATCAGCACCAGGACTGGTGGACAGCTCCATCTACTCAGGGCCCAGAGCCAGAGGACATTCTGGGAGTAGTAGTCCTCCAGCTATAGGAATATGACAGATCAGCACCAGGACTGGTGGACAGCTCCATCTACTCAGGGCCCAGAGCCAGAGGACATTCTGGGAGTGGTAGTCCTCCTGCTATAGGAATATGACAGATAAGCACCAGGACTTGTGGACAGCTCCATCTACTCAGGGCCCAGAGCCAGAGGACATTCTGGGAGTAGTAGTCCTCCAGCTATAGGAATGTGACAGATCAGCACCAGGACTGGTGGACAGCTCCATCTCCTCATGACCCAGAGCCAGATGACATTCTGGGAGTAGTAGTCCTCCAGCTATAGGAATATGACAGATCAGCACCAGGACTGGTGGACAGCTCCATCTACTCAGGACCCAGAGCCAGAGGACATTCTGGGAGTGGTAGTCCTCCAGCTACAGGAATGTGACAGATCAGCACCAGGACTGGTGGACAGCTCCATTTACTCAGGACCCATAGCCAGAGGACATTCTGGGAGTAGTAGTCCTCCAGCTATAGGAATATGACAGATCAGCACCAGGACTGGTGGACAGCTCCATCTACTCAGGGTCCAGAGCCGGAGGACATTTTGGGAGTACTAGTCCTCCTGCTATAGGAATATGACACATCAGCACCAGGACTGGTGGACAGCTCCATCTATTCAGGACCCAGAGCCAGAGGACATTCTGGGAGTAGTAGTCCTCCAGCTATAGGAATATGACACATCAGCACCAGGACTGGCGGTCAGCTCCATCTATTCAGGGCCCAGAGCCAGAGGACATTCTGGGAGTAGTAGTCCTCCTGCTATAGGAATATGACAGATCAGCACCAGGACTGGTGGACAGCTCCATCTACTCAGGGCCCAGAGCCAGAGGACATTCTGGGAGTAGTAGTCCTCCAGCTATAGGAATATGACAGATCAGCACCAGGACTGGTGGACACCTCCATCTACTCAGGGCCCAGAGCCAGAGGACATTCTGGGAGTAGTAGTCCTCCAGCTATAGGAATATGACAGATCAGCACCAGGACTGGTGGACAGCTCCATCTACTCAGGACCCAGAGCCAGAGGACATTCTGGGAGTGGTAGTCCTCCAGCTACAGGAATGTGACAGATCAGCACCAGGACTGGTGGACAGCTCCATTTACTCAGGACCCATAGCCAGAGGACATTCTGGGAGTAGTAGTCCTCCAGCTATAGGAATATGACAGATCAGCACCAGGACTGGTGGACAGCTCCATCTACTCAGGGTCCAGAGCCGGAGGACATTTTGGGAGTACTAGTCCTCCTGCTATAGGAATATGACACATCAGCACCAGGACTGGTGGACAGCTCCATCTATTCAGGACCCAGAGCCAGAGGACATTCTGGGAGTAGTAGTCCTCCAGCTATAGGAATATGACACATCAGCACCAGGACTGGCGGTCAGCTCCATCTATTCAGGGCCCAGAGCCAGAGGACATTCTGGGAGTAGTAGTCCTCCTGCTATAGGAATATGACAGATCAGCACCAGGACTGGTGGACAGCTCCATCTACTCAGGGCCCAGAGCCAGAGGACATTCTGGGAGTAGTAGTCCTCCAGCTATAGGAATATGACAGATCAGCACCAGGACTGGTGGACAGCTCCATCTACTCAGGGCCCAGAGCCAGAGGACATTCTGGGAGTAGTAGTCCTCCAGCTATAGGAATATGACAGATAAGCACCAGGACTTGTGGACAGCTCCATCTACTCAGGGCCCAGAGCCAGAGGACATTCTGGGAGGGTAGTCCTCCAGCTATAGGAATATGACAGATCAGCACCAGGACTGGTGGACAGCTCCATCTACTCAGGGTCCAGAGCCAGATGACATTCTGGGAGTAGTAGTCCTCCAGCTATAGGAATATGACAGATAAGCACCAGGACTGGTGGACAGCTCCATCTACTCAGGGCCCAGAGCCAGAGGACATTCTAGGAGTAGTAGTCCTCCAGCTATAAGAATATGACAGATCAGCACCAGCACTGGTGGACAGCTCCATCTACTGAAGGGCCCATAGTCAGAGGACATTCTGGGAGTTGTTGTCCTCCTGCTGTAGGAATATGACAGAACAGCACCAGGACTGGTGGACAGCTCCATCTACTCAGGGCCCAGAGCCAGAGACATTCTGGGAGTAGTAGTCCTCCTGCTATAGGAATATGACAGATCAGCACCAGGACTGGTGGACAGCTCCATCTACTCAGGGTCCAGAGCCAGAGGACATTCTGGGAGTAGTAGTCCTCCTGCTATAGGAATATGACAGATCAGCACCAGGACTGGTGGACACCTCCATCTACTCAGGGCCCAGAGCCAGAGGACATTCTGGGAGTAGTAGTCCTCCTGCTATAGGAATATGACAGATCAGCACCAGGACTGGTGGACAGCTCCATCTACTCAGGGCCCAGAGCCAGAGGACATTCTGGGAGTAGTAGTCCTCCTGCTATAGGAATATGACAGATAAGCACCAGGACTGGTGGACAGCTCTATCTACTCAGGGCCCAGAGCCAGAGGACATTCTGGGAGTAGTAGTCCTCCTGCTGTAGGAATGTGACAGATCAGCACCAGGACTGGTGGACAGCTTCATCTACTCAGGACCCAGAGCCAGAGGACATTCTGGGAGTAGTAGTCCTCCAGCTACAGAAATATGACAGATCAGCACCAGGACTGGTGGACAGCTCCATCTGCTCAGGGCCCAGAGCCAGAGGACATTCTGGGAGTAGTAGTCCTCCTGCTACAGAAATATGACAGATCAGCACCAGGACTGGTGGACAGCTCCATCTGCTCAGGGCCCAGAGCCAGAGGACATTCTGGGAGTAGTAGTCCTCCTGTTATAGGAATATGACAGATCAGCACCAGGACTGGTGGACAGCTCCATCTACTCAGGGTCCAGAGCCAGAGACATTCTGGGAGTAGTAGTCCTCCAGCTACAGAAATATGACAGATCAGCACCAGGACTGGTGGACAGCTCCATCTACTCAGGGCCCAGAGCCAGAGGACATTCTGGGAGTAGTAGTCCTCCTGCTATAGGAATATGACAGATCAGCACCAGGACTGGTGGACAGCTCCATCTACTGAAGGCCCATAGTCAGAGGACATTCTGGGAGTAGTAGTTCTCCTGCTATAGGAATATGACACATCAGCACCAGGACTGGTGGTCAGCTCCATCTACTCAGGGCCCATAGTCAGAGGACATTCTGGGAGTTGTAGTCCTCCTGCTGTAGGAATATGACAGATCAGCACCAGGACTGGCAGTCAGCTCCATCTACTCAAGGCCCATAGTCAGAGGACATTCTGGGAGTTGTAGTCCTCCTGCTGCAGGAATATGACAGATCAGCACCAGGACTGGTGGACAGCTCCATCTACTCAGGGCCCAGAGCCAGAGACATTCTGGGAGTAGTAGTCCTCCTGCTATAGGAATATGACAGATCAGCACCAGGACTGGTGGACAGCTCCATCTACTCAGGGCCCAGAGCCAGAGGACATTCTGGGAGTAGTAGTCCTCCTGCTGTAGGAATGTGACAGATCAGCACCAGGACTGGTGGACAGCTCCATCTACTCAGGGCCCAGAGCCAGAGGACATTCTGGGAGTAGTAGTCCTCCTGCTATAGGAATATGACAGATCAGCACCAGGACTGGTGGACAGCTCCATCTGCTCAGGGCCCAGAGCCAGAGGACATTGTGGGAGTAGTAGTCCTCCTGATATAGGAATACGACAGATCAGCACCAGGACTGGTGGACACCTCCATCTACTCAGGGCCCAGAGCCAGAGGACATTCTGGGAGTAGTAGTCCTCCTGCTATAGGAATATGACAGATCAGCACCAGGACTGGTGGACAGCTCCATCTACTCAGGGTCCAGAGCCAGAGGACATTCTGGGAGTAGTAGTCCTCCAGCTATAGGAATATGACAGATCAGCACCAGGACTTGCAGACAGCTCCTTCAGATCAACAAATCCGTTGAGGAACTGCAAGAAGCCGCTTGAAAACGACCATTTCTGGGACCAGTAGTACTTTGAGTTGCAGACATTGGCAGGATTAGATCCTATGCCAAAAATGTTATCTTAGAATTGTATGCATGCTGGTACATGTAGTACCTCCCTGGATCAGAGCTAGGTCAGGACTCGTGGATGATCTGTTAGAGAAGCAGCACATTAGAGGATGGCAGGACCTGTCACACTTCCAGTGGCCATGCTGTCAGCCGCCTCTTCTCTGGATAAACAAGGAAGGGCAAGCTGGGACTAGTAGTTCTGCAATACCCAGAACTTCACTATACCAACACCAGATCTAAGACAACTGTGCATCAGGCAAAGGAATAACAGACAACATCTGCAAGGTACAGGATGGACAGAGGGCCCATGGACGAGGTCAGGATATGCTGGTTCTTTTAGTTCTTCAAATGCCATGTGTGCAACATAAAAAAGAGCCAAAATAATGCTTATACCTGTAGTTCTACAGCATCCACTGTTTCCCCTGTTTATTTTGCCTTGATGGGGACTATAAAGTGTTTGAAGGCTTGCTGCAACTAGTAGTTCACAGGAAGGTAGCCCTTCAGATGACCAGCAGCAGAATTGAAGGGCACCAATATCTTAGCCTGGTGCTACCGGGAGGAGGCAGCCTGCAGATGAGACGTCTAGCTGTAAACCATCAGGTTAGCAGCACTAGGACATGACTGGTTAGGTGCCCGGGCCTTGGATGCCCCTTACCCTGGCACCGGCGGTCCCCTGCCCTGTTACTGGCTGCCCCCTGCCCTGTTACTGGCTGCCCCCTGCCCTGGCACAGGCTGCTCCCGGCCCTAGTACTGGCTGCCCCCTGCCCTGGCGTCGGCTGCCACCTGCCCTGGTACAGGCTTCAACTAGCTCTAGATGCCCACAGAATGCCCCTGCCCTGGCACAAGCTGCCTCGGCCCTGGTACTGGCTGCTCCCTGCCCTGGAATCGGCTGCCACCTGCCCCTTGTACAGGTTACCTTGGCTCAGGCTGCCCTCTGTCCTGGCACCAGCTGTGCCCTGCCCTGGCGCTGCCTTCCCCCAGCCCTGGATGCCCCCTACCCAGGCAAACAATGCCCCTGCCCTGGTACTGACTGCTCCCTGCCCTGGAATTAGCTGCCTCCAGCCCTGATACATTCTATCCTGGCTCAGACTGCTCCTGTGCCTGGCACCAGCTGTCCCCAGTCCTGGCATAGGCTGCCGTCAGCCCTGGATGCCCCCTAGCCAGGTAAAGAATGCCCCCTACCCTGGCACAGAATTCCCCCGCCCTCCTCCCTGTGCTTTGCATGTGATGGAATATTGATGATCTCCCTCCAGCACTGATTCTCCTTTGTCCACAGTTTTACCTCCATCTCCCCTCCCTCTTCTCTGTGGCTTCTCCATCATTCCTCACCTCCTGCACCCTCCCCCCCCCCATCTCTCCTCCTCCTCCTCCCTACTCTCTGCATTGCAGGCTCTGCTGGGCACTAGGAGGGGAAAGCACAATCAATACAAACATTGGAGGAGAACACAGACCCCACAAAATAAAGGAACCACAGAGCGGGGGAGACAACCATAGAGACAGGCCTAAAAGCCTAACACGCTGAGGGTGGTCCACACGGAGACCCTCACACACAAAGCACCCAACACACCGGGCACGTGAACTCAAGGAACAGGATCCACAGCAACGTCACCAATACATAATGCACACACATGGAACTACAAATACCAGCATGCATCTCCATGCATAAAACTATGACAAACACATTGTAGGTGCAACATCTTAATCATCTCATCACAAGGAAAGTTGCAGGGATTATATAATGGTAGTTATATTATTATACATAGGAGCAGTATTATAGTAGTTATATTCCTGTACATAGGGGCAGTATTATAGTAGTTATATTCTTGTACATAGGGACAGTATTATAGTAGTTATATTCTTGTATATAGGGGGCAGTATTATAGTAGTTATATTCTTGTGCATAGGAGCAGTATTATAGTAGTTATATTCTTGTATATAGGGGCAGTATTATAGTAGTTATATTCTTGTACATAGGAGCAGTATTATAGTAGTTATATTCTTGTAAATAGGAGCAGTATTATAGTAGTTATATTCTTGTACATAGGAGCAGTATTATAGTAGTTATATTCTTGTACATAGGGGGCAGTATTATAGTAGTTATATTCTTGTACATAGGAGCAGTATTATAGTAGTTATATTATTATACATAGGAGCAGTATTATAGTAGTTATATTCCTGTACATAGGGGCAGTATTATAGTAGTTATATTCTTGTACATAGGGGGCAGTATTATAGTAGTTATATTCTTGTACCTAGGGAGCAGTATTATAGTAGTTATATTCTTGTACATAGCGGCAGTATTATAGTAGTTATATTCTTGTACATAGGAGCAGTATTATAGTAGTTATATTCTTGTACATAGGAGCAGTATTATAGTAGTTATATTCTTGTACATAGGAGCAGTATTATAGTAGTTATATTCTTGTACATAGGGGCAGTATTATAGTAGCTATATTCTTGTACATAGGGGCAGTATTATAGTAGTTATATTCTTGTATATAGGAGCAGTATTATAGTAGTTATATTCTTGTACATAGGGGCAGTATTATAGTAGTTATATTCTTGTACATAGGGGCAGTATTATAGTAGTTATATTCTTGTATATAGGGGCAGTATTATAGTAGTTATATTCTTGTACATAGGAGCAGTATTATAGTAGTTATATTCTTGTACATAGGAGCAGTATTATAGTAGTTATATTCTTGTACATAGGAGCAGTATTATAGTAGTTATATTCTTGTACATAGGGGCAGTATTATAGTAGTTATATTCTTGTACATAGGAGCAGTATTATAGTAGTTATATTCTTGTACATAGGGGGCAGTATTATAGTAGTTATATTCTTGTACATAGGAGCAGTATTATAGTAGTTATATTATTATACATAGGAGCAGTATTATAGTAGTTATATTCCTGTACATAGGGGCAGTATTATAGTAGTTATATTCTTGTACATAGGGGGCAGTATTATAGTAGTTATATTCTTGTACATAGGGGGCAGTATTATAGTAGTTATATTCTTGTACCTAGGGAGCTGTATTATAGTAGTTATATTCTTGTACATAGCGGCAGTATTATAGTAGTTATATTCTTGTACATAGGAGCAGTATTATAGTAGTTATATTCTTGTTCATAGGGGCAGTATTATAGTAGTTATATTCTTGTACATAGGAGCAGTATTATAGTAGTTATATTATTATACATAGGAGCAGTATTATAGTAGTTATATTCCTGTACATAGGGGCAGTATTATAGTAGTTATATTCTTGTACATAGGGGGCAGTATTATAGTAGTTATATTCTTGTACATAGGGGGCAGTATTATAGTAGTTATATTCTTGTACCTAGGGAGCAGTATTATAGTAGTTATATTCTTGTACATAGCGGCAGTATTATAGTAGTTATATTCTTGTACATAGGAGCAGTATTATAGTAGTTATATTCTTGTACATAGGAGCAGTATTATAGTAGTTATATTCTTGTACATAGGAGCAGTATTATAGTAGTTATATTCTTGTACATAGGAGCAGTATTATAGTAGTTATATTCTTGTACATAGGGGCAGTATTATAGTAGTGATATTCTTGTACATAGGAGCAGTATTATAGTATTATAGTAGTTATATTCTTGTACATAGGAGCAGTATTATAGTAGTTATATTCTTGTACATAGGAGCAGTATTATAGTAGTTATATTCTTGTACATAGGAGCAGTATTATAGTAGTTATATTCTTGTACATAGGAGCAGTATTATAGTAGTTATATTCTTGTACATAGGGGCAGTATTATAGTAGTGATATTCTTGTACATAGGAGCAGTATTATAGTATTATAGTAGTTATATTCTTGTACATAGGAGCAGTATTATAGTAGTTATATTCTTGTATATAGGAGCAGTATTATAGTAGTTATATTCTTGTACATAGGGGCAGTATTATAGTAGTTATATTCTTGTACATAGGGGCAGTATTATAGTAGTTATATTCTTGTACATAGGAGCAGTATTATAGTAGTTATATTCTTGTACATAGGGGCAGTATTATAGTAGTTATATTCTTGTACATAGGGGCAGTATTATAGTAGTGATATTCTTCTACATAGGAGCAGTATTATAGTATTATAGTAGTTATATTCTTGTACATAGGAGCAGTATTATAGTAGTTATATTCTTGTATATAGGAGCAGTATTATAGTAGTTATATTCTTGTACATAGGGGCAGTATTATAGTAGTTATATTCTTGTACATAGGGGCAGTATTATAGTAGTTATATTCTTGTACATAGGAGCAGTATTATAGTAGTTATATTCTTGTACATAGGGGCAGTATTATAGTAGTTATATTCTTGTACATAGGGGCAGTATTATAGTAGTTATATTCTTGTACATAGGGGCAGTATTATAGTAGTTATATTCTTGTATATAGGAGCAGTATTATAGTAGTTATATTCTTGTACATAGGGGCAGTATTATAGTAGTTATATTCTTGTACATAGGGGCAGTATTATAGTAGTTATATTCTTGTATATAGGAGCAGTATTATAGTAGTTATATTCTTGTACATAGGGGGCAGTATTATAGTAGTTATATTCTTGTACATAGGGGCAGTATTACAGTAGTTATATTCTTATGCATAGGGGCAGTATTATAGTAGTTATATTCTTGTACATAGGGGCAGTATTATAGTAGTTATATTCTTGTACATAGGAGCAGTATTATAGTAGTTATATTCTTGTACATAGGGGCAGTATTATAGTAGTTATATTCTTGTACATAGGGGCAGTATTATAGTAGTGATATTCTTGTACATAGGGGCAGTATTATAGTAGTTATATTCCTGTACATAGGGGCAGTATTATAGTAGTTATATTCTTGTATATAGGAGCAGTATTATAGTAGTTATATTCTTGTACATAGGGGGCAGTATTACAGTAGTTATATTCTTATACATAGGAGCAGTATTATAGTAGTTATATTCTTGTACATAGGAGCAGTATTATCTATATATATAATTGTCTAAGGGTTTTTCCGTCTGTCTGTCTGTCTGTCTGTCTGTCTGTCTGTCCTGGAAATCCCACGTCTCTGATTGGTCGAGGTCGCAAGGCCTCGACCAATCAGCGACGGGCACAGCATGGTGACGATGATGTCATAATGGAAAACCCGCATCTCTGATTGGTCGAGGCCGCCAGGCCTCGACCAATCAGCGACAGGCACAGTATCGACGTAGATGTCATAATGGTTGCCATGGTGACGATGATGTCATAAAGGTTGCCTCGACCAATCAGCGACGGGCACAGTCTGCCGCGAATTCTGGAATCATCATTGTCCATATACTACGGGGACATGCATATTCTAGAATACCCGATGCGTTAGAATCGGGCCACAATCTAGTAGTAGATATATTCTTGTACATAGGGGCAGTATTATAGTAGTTATATTCTTGTACATAGGGGCAGTATTATAGTAGTTATATTCTTGTACATAGGAGCAGTATTATAGTAGTTATATTCTTGTAAATAGGAGCAGTATTATAGTAGTTATATTCTTGTACATAGGAGCAGTATTATAGTAGTTATATTCTTGTAAATAGGAGCAGTATTATAGTAGTTATATTCTTGTACATAGGAGCAGTATTATAGTAGTTATATTCTTATACATAGGAGCAGTATTATAGTAGTTATATTCTTGTACATAGGGGCAGTATTATAGCAGTTATATTCTTATACATTGGGGGCAGTATTATAGTAGTTATATTCTTGTACATGGTGCAGTATTATAGTAGTTATATTCTTGTACATAGGGGCAGTATTATAGTAGTTATATTCTTGTATATAGGAGCAGTATTATAGTAGTTATATTCTTGTATATAGGAGCAGTATTATAGTAGTTATACTCTTGTACATAGGAGCAGTATTATAGTAGTTATATTCTTGTACATAGGGGCAGTATTATAGCAGTTATATTCTTGTACATAGGGGGCAGTATTATAGTAGTTATATTCTTGTACATAGGGGCAGTAGTATAGTAGTTATATTCTTGTACATAGAGGGCAGTATTATAGTAGTTATATTCTTGTAGATAGGGGCAGTATTATAGTAGTTATATTCTTGTACATAGGGGGCAGTATTATAGTAGTTATATTCTTGTACATAGGGGCAGTATTATAGTAGTTATATTCTTGTACATAGGAGCAGTAGTATAGTAGTTATATTCTTGTACATAGAGGGCAGTATTATAGTAGTTATATTCTTGTAGATAGGGGCAGTATTATAGTAGTTATATTTTTGTACATAGGGGGCAGTATTATAGTAGTTATATTCTTGTACATAGGGGCAGTATTATAGTAGTTATATTCTTGTATATAGGAGCAGTATTATAGTAGTTATATTCTTGTACATAGGGGCAGTATTATAGTAGTTATATTCTTGTACATAGGGGCAGTATTATAGTAGTTATATTCTTGTATATAGGAGCAGTATTATAGTAGTTATATTCTTGTACATAGGGGGCAGTATTATAGTAGTTATATTCTTGTACATAGGGGCAGTATTACAGTAGTTATATTCTTATACATAGGGGTAGTATTATAGTAGTTATATTCTTGTACATAGGGGCAGTATTATAGTAGTTATATTCTTGTACATAGGAGCAGTATTATAGTAGTTATATTCTTGTACATAGGGGCAGTATTATAGTAGTTATATTCTTGTACATAGGGGCAGTATTATAGTAGTGATATTCTTGTACATAGGAGCAGTATTATAGTATTATAGTAGTTATATTCTTGTACATAGGAGCAGTATTATAGTAGTTATATTCTTGTATATAGGAGCAGTATTATAGTAGTTATATTCTTGTACATAGGGGCAGTATTATAGTAGTTATATTCCTGTACATAGGGGCAGTATTATAGTAGTTATATTCTTGTATATAGGAGCAGTATTATAGTAGTTATATTCTTGTACATAGGGGGCAGTATTACAGTAGTTATATTCTTATACATAGGAGCAGTATTATAGTAGTTATATTCTTGTACATAGGAGCAGTATTATCTATATATATAATTGTCTAAGGGTTTTTCCGTCTGTCTGTCTGTCTGTCTGTCTGTCTGTCTGTCCTGGAAATCCCACGTCTCTGATTGGTCGAGGTCGCAAGGCCTCGACCAATCAGCGACGGGCACAGCATGGTGACGATGATGTCATAATGGAAAACCCGCATCTCTGATTGGTCGAGGCCGCCAGGCCTCGACCAATCAGCGACAGGCACAGTATCGACGTAGATGTCATAATGGTTGCCATGGTGACGATGATGTCATAAAGGTTGCCTCGACCAATCAGCGACGGGCACAGTCTGCCGCGAATTCTGGAATCATCATTGTCCATATACTACGGGGACATGCATATTCTAGAATACCCGATGCGTTAGAATCGGGCCACAATCTAGTAGTAGATATATTCTTGTACATAGGGGCAGTATTATAGTAGTTATATTCTTGTACATAGGGGCAGTATTATAGTAGTTATATTCTTGTACATAGGAGCAGTATTATAGTAGTTATATTCTTGTAAATAGGAGCAGTATTATAGTAGTTATATTCTTGTACATAGGAGCAGTATTATAGTAGTTATATTCTTGTAAATAGGAGCAGTATTATAGTAGTTATATTCTTGTACATAGGAGCAGTATTATAGTAGTTATATTCTTATACATAGGAGCAGTATTATAGTAGTTATATTCTTGTACATAGGGGCAGTATTATAGCAGTTATATTCTTATACATTGGGGGCAGTATTATAGTAGTTATATTCTTGTACATGGTGCAGTATTATAGTAGTTATATTCTTGTACATAGGGGCAGTATTATAGTAGTTATATTCTTGTATATAGGAGCAGTATTATAGTAGTTATATTCTTGTATATAGGAGCAGTATTATAGTAGTTATACTCTTGTACATAGGAGCAGTATTATAGTAGTTATATTCTTGTACATAGGGGCAGTATTATAGCAGTTATATTCTTGTACATAGGGGGCAGTATTATAGTAGTTATATTCTTGTACATAGGGGCAGTAGTATAGTAGTTATATTCTTGTACATAGAGGGCAGTATTATAGTAGTTATATTCTTGTAGATAGGGGCAGTATTATAGTAGTTATATTCTTGTACATAGGGGGCAGTATTATAGTAGTTATATTCTTGTACATAGGGGCAGTATTATAGTAGTTATATTCTTGTACATAGGAGCAGTAGTATAGTAGTTATATTCTTGTACATAGAGGGCAGTATTATAGTAGTTATATTCTTGTAGATAGGGGCAGTATTATAGTAGTTATATTTTTGTACATAGGGGGCAGTATTATAGTAGTTATATTCTTGTACATAGGGGCAGTATTATAGTAGTTATATTCTTGTATATAGGAGCAGTATTATAGTAGTTATATTCTTGTACATAGGGGGCAGTATTATAGTAGTTATATTCTTGTACATAGGGGCAGTAGTATAGTAGTTATATTCTTGTACATAGGAGCAGAATTATAGTAGTTATATTCTTGTACATAGGAGCAGTATTATAGTAGTTATATTTTTGTACATAGGGGCAGTATTATAGTAGTTATATTCTTGTACATAGGGGCAGTATTATAGTAGTTATATTCTTGTACATAGGGGCAGTATTATAGTAGTTATATTCTTGTACATAGGAGCAGTATTATAGTATTTATATTCTTGTACATAGGAGCAGTATTATAGTAGTTATATTCCTGAACATAGGGGGCAGTATTATAGTAGTTATATTCTTGTACATAGGGGCAGTATTATAGTAGTTATATTCTTGTACATAGGGGCAGTATTATAGTAGTTATATTCTTGTACATAGGGGCAGTATTATAGTAGTTATATTCTTGTATATAGGAGCAGTATTATAGTAGGTATATTCTTGTACATAGGAGCAGTATGATAGTAGTTATATTCTTGTACATAGGGAGCAGTATTATAGTAGTTATATTCTTGTACATAGGGAGCAGTATTATAGTAGTTATATTCCTGTACATAGGGGCAGTATTATAGTAGTTATATTCTTGTACATAGGAGCAGTATTATAGTAGTTATATTCTTGCACATAGGGGCAGTATTATAGTAGTTATATTCTTGTACATAGGGGCAGTATTATAGTAGTTATATTCTTGTACATAGGGGCAGTATTATAGTAGTTATATTCTTGTACATAGGGGCAGTATTATAGTAGTTATATTCTTGTACATAGGGGGCAGTATTATAGTAGTTATAGTCTTGTACATAGGAGCAGTATTATAGTAGTTATATTCTTGTACATAGGAGCAGTATTATAGTAGTTATATTCTTGTATATAGGAGCAGTATTATAGTAGTTATATTCTTGTACATAGAGGCAGTATTATAGTAGTTATATTCTTGTACATAGGGGCAGTATTATAGTAGTTATATTCTTGTACATAGGAGCAGTATTATAGTAGTTATATTCTTGTACATAGGGGCAGTATTATAGTAGTTATGTTCTTGTACATAGGGGCAGTATTATAGTAGTTATATTCTTGTACATAGGAGCAGTATTATAGTAGTTATATTCCTGTACATAGGAGTACCATTATAGTAGTTATATTCTTGTACATAGGGGCAGTATTATAGTAGTTATATTCTTGTACATAGGGGCAGTATTATAGTAGTTATATTCTTGTTCATAGGGGCAGTATTATAGTAGTTATATTCTTGTACATAGGGGCAGTATTATAGTAGTTATATTCTTGTACATAGGAGCAGTATTATAGTAGTTATATTCTTATACATAGGAGCAGTATTATAGTAGTTATATTCTTGTACATAGGAGCAGTATTATAGTAGATATATTCTTGTACATAGGGGCAGTATTATAGTAGTTATATTCTTGTACATAGGAGCAGTATTATAGTAGTTATATTCCTGTACATAGGGGGCAGTATTATAGTAGTTATATTCTTGTACATAGGGGCAGTATTATAGTATTATAGTAGTTATATTCTTGTACATAGGAGCAGTATTATAGTAGTTATATTCTTGTATATAGGAGCAGTATTATAGTAGTTATATTCTTGTACATAGGGGCAGTATTATAGTAGTTATATTCTTGTACATAGGGGCAGTATTATAGTAGTTATATTCTTGTACATAGGAGCAGTATTATAGTAGTTATATTCTTGTACATAGGGGCAGTATTATAGTAGTTATATTCTTGTACATAGGAGCAGTATTATAGTAGTTATATTCTTGTATATAGGAGCAGTATTATAGTAGTTATGTTCTTGTACATAGGGGCAGTATTATAGTAGTTATATTCTTATACATAGGGGGCAGTATTATAGTAGTTATATTCTTGTACATGGTGCAGTATTATAGTAGTTATATTCTTGTACATAGGGGCAGTATTATAGTAGTTATATTCTTGTATATAGGAGCAGTATTATAGTAGTTATATTCTTGTATATAGGAGCAGTATTATAGTAGTTATACTCTTGTACATAGGAGCAGTATTATAGTAGTTATATTCTTGTACATAGGGGCAGTATTATAGCAGTTATATTCTTGTACATAGGGGGCAGTATTATAGTAGTTATATTCTTGTACATAGGGGCAGTAGTATAGTAGTTATATTCTTGTACATAGAGGGCAGTATTATAGTAGTTATATTCTTGTAGATAGGGGCAGTATTATAGTAGTTATATTCTTGTACATAGGGGGCAGTATTATAGTAGTTATATTCTTGTACATAGGGGCAGTATTATAGTAGTTATATTCTTGTACATAGGGGCAGTAGTATAGTAGTTATATTCTTGTACATAGAGGGCAGTATTATAGTAGTTATATTCTTGTAGATAGGGGCAGTATTATAGTAGTTATATTCTTGTACATAGGGGGCAGTATTATAGTAGTTATATTCTTGTACATAGGGGCAGTATTATAGTAGTTATATTCTTGTATATAGGAGCAGTATTATAGTAGTTATATTCTCGTACATAGGGGGCAGTATTATAGTAGTTATATTCTTGTACATAGGGGCAGTAGTATAGTAGTTATATTCTTGTACATAGGAGCAGAATTATAGTAGTTATATTCTTGTACATAGGAGCAGTATTATAGTAGTTATATTTTTGTACATAGGGGCAGTATTATAGTAGTTATATTCTTGTACATAGGGGCAGTATTATAGTAGTTATATTCTTGTACATAGGGGCAGTATTATAGTAGTTATATTCTTGTACATAGGAGCAGTATTATAGTAGTTATATTCTTGTACATAGGAGCAGTATTATAGTAGTTATATTCCTGAACATAGGGGGCAGAATTATAGTAGTTATATTCTTGTACATAGGGGCAGTATTATAGTAGTTATATTCTTGTACATAGGGGCAGAATTATAGTAGTTATATTCTTGTACATAGGGGCAGTATTATAGTAGTTATATTCTTGTATATAGGAGCAGTATTATAGTAGGTATATTCTTGTACATAGGAGCAGTATTATAGTAGTTATATTCTTGTACATAGGGAGCAGTATTATAGTAGTTATATTCTTGTACATAGGGAGCAGTATTATAGTAGTTATATTCCTGTACATAGGGGCAGTATTATAGTAGTTATATTCTTGTACATAGGAGCAGTATTATAGTAGTTATATTCTTGCACATAGGGGCAGTATTATAGTAGTTATATTCTTGTACATAGGGGCAGTATTATAGTAGTTATATTCTTGTACATAGGGGCAGTATTATAGTAGTTATATTCTTGTACATAGGGGCAGTATTATAGTAGTTATATTCTTGTACATAGGGGGCAGTATTATAGTAGTTATATTCTTGTACATAGGAGCAGTATTATAGTAGTTATATTCTTGTACATAGGAGCAGTATTATAGTAGTTATATTCTTGTACATAGGAGCAGTATTATAGTAGTTATATTCTTGTACATAGGGGCAGTATTATAGTAGTGATATTCTTGTACATAGGAGCAGTATTATAGTATTATAGTAGTTATATTCTTGTACATAGGAGCAGTATTATAGTAGTTATATTCTTGTATATAGGAGCAGTATTATAGTAGTTATATTCTTGTACATAGGGGCAGTATTATAGTAGTTATATTCTTGCACATAGGGGCAGTATTATAGTAGTTATATTCTTGTACATAGGAGCAGTATTATAGTAGTTATATTCTTGTACATAGGGGCAGTATTATAGTAGTTATGTTCTTGTACATAGGGGCAGTATTATAGTAGTTATATTCTTGTACATAGGAGCAGTATTATAGTAGTTATATTCCTGTACATAGGAGTACCATTATAGTAGTTATATTCTTGTACATAGGGGCAGTATTATAGTAGTTATATTCTTGTACATAGGGGCAGTATTATAGTAGTTATATTCTTGTTCATAGGGGCAGTATTATAGTAGTTATATTCTTGTACATAGGAGCAGTATTATAGTAGTTATATTCTTGTACATAGGGGCAGTATTATAGTAGTTATATTCTTGTACATAGGAGCAGTATGATAGTAGTTATATTCTTGTACATGGGGGCAGTATTATAGTAGTTATATTCTTGTACATAGGGGCAGTATTATAGTAGTTATATTCTTGTACATAGGGGCAGTATTATAGTAGTTATATTCTTGTACATAGGAGCAGTATTATAGTAGTTATATTCTTGTACATAGGGGCAGTATTATAGTAGTTATATTCTTTTACATAGGAGCAGTATTATAGTAGTTACATTCTTATACATAGGGGGCAGTATTATAGTAGTTTTATTCTTGTACATAGGAGCAGTGTTATAGTAGTTATATTCTTGTACATAGGAGCAGTATTATAGTAGTTATATTCTTGTACATAGGGGCAGTATTATAGTAGTTATATTCTTGTACATAGGGGGCAGTATTATAGTAGTTATATTCTTGTACATAGGGGCAGTATTATAGTCGTTATATTCTTGTACATAGGAGCAGAATTATAGTAGTTATATTCTTGTACATAGGGGCAGTATTATAGTAGTTATATTCTTGTACATAGGGGGCAGTATTATAGTAGTTATATTCCTGTACATAGGGGCAGTATTATAGTAGTTATATTCTTGTACATAGGGGGCAGTATTATAGTAGTTATATTCTTGTACATAGGAGCAGTATTATAGTAGTTATATGCTTGTACATAGGGGCAGTATTATAGTAGTTATATGCTTGTACATAGGGGCAGTATTATAGTAGTTATATTCTTGTACATAGGGGGCAGTATTTTAGTAGTTATATTCTTGTATATAGGAGCAGTATTATAGTAGTTATATTCCTGCACATATGGGGCAGTATTATAGTAGTTATACTCTTGTATATAGGAGCAGAATTATAGTAGTTATATTCTTGTACATAGGAGCAGTATTATAGTAGTTATATTCTTGTACATAGGAGCAGTATTATAGTAGTTATATTCTTGTATATAGGAGCAGTATTATAGTAGTTATGTTCTTGTACATAGGGGCAGTATTATAGTAGTTATATTCTTTTACATAGGGGGCAGTATTATAGTAGTTATATTCTTGTACATGGTGCAGTATTATAGTAGTTATATTCTTGTACATAGGGGCAGTATTATAGTAGTTATATTCTTGTATATAGGAGCAGTATTATAGTAGTTATATTCTTGTATATAGGAGCAGTATTATAGTAGTTATACTCTTGTACATAGGGGGCAGTATTATAGTAGTTATATTCCTGCACATAGGGGCAGTAGTATAGTAGTTATATTCTTGTACATAGGGGGCAGTATTATAGTAGTTATATTCTTGTACATAGGGGCAGTATTATAGTAGTTATATTCTTGTACATAGTGGGCAGTATTATAGTAGTTATATTCTTGTACATGGGGCAGTATTATAGTAGTTATATTCTTGTACATAGGAGCAGATTTATAGTAGTTATATTCTTGTACATAGGGGCAGTATTATAGTAGTTATATTCTTGTACATAGGGGGCAGTATTATAGTAGTTATATTCCTGTACATAGGGGCAGTATTATAGTAGTTATATTCTTGTACATAGGGGCAGTATTATAGTAGTTATATTCTTGTACATAGGAGCAGAATTATAGTAGTTATATTCTTGTACATAGGAGCAGTATTATAGTAGTTATATTCTTGTACATAGGGGCAGTATTATAGTAGTTATATTCTTGTACATAGGGGCAGTATTATAGTAATTATATTCTTGTACATAGGGGCAGTATTATAGTAGTTATATTCTTGTACATAGGAGCAGTATTATAGTAGTTATATTCTTGTACATAGGAGCAGTATTATAGTAGTTATATTCTTGTATATAGGAGCAGTATTATAGTAGTTATATTCCTGTACATATGGGGCAGTATTATAGTAGTTATACTCTTGTATATAGGAGCAGAATTATAGTAGTTATATTCTTGTACATTGGAGCAGTATTATACTAGTTATATTCTTGTATATAGGAGCAGTATTATAGTAGTTATATTCTTGGATATAGGAGCAGTATTATAGTAGTTATGTTCTTGTACATAGGGGCAGTATTAGAGTAGTTATATTCTTATACATAGGGGGCAGTATTATAGTAGTTATATTCTTGTACATGGTGCAGTATTATAGTAGTTATATTCTTGTACATAGGGGCAGTATTATAGTAGTTATATTCTTGTATATAGGAGCAGTATTATAGTAGTTATATTCTTGTACATAGGGGCAGTATTATAGCAGTTATATTCTTGTACATAGGGGCAGTATTATAGTAGTTATATTCTTGTACATAAGGGGCAGTATTATAGTAGTTATATTCTTGTACATATGGGCAGTAGTATAGTAATTATATTCTTGTACATAGGGGGCAGTATTATAGTAGTTATATTCTTGTACATAGGGGCAGTATTATAGTAGTTATATTCTTGTACATAGGTGCAGAATTATAGTAGTTATATTCTTGTACATAGGGGCAGTATTATAGTAGTTATATTCTTGTACATAGGGGGCAGTATTATAGTAGTTATATTCCTGTACATAGGGGCAGTATTATAGTAGTTATATTCTTGTACATAGGGGGCAGTATTATAGTAGTTATATTATTGTACATAGGGGCAGTATTATAGTAGTTATATTCTTGTACATAGGGGCAGTATTATAGTAGTTATATTCTTGTACATAGGAGCAGAATTATAGTAGTTATATTCTTCTACATAGGAGCAGTATTATAGTAGTTATATTATTGTACATAGGGGCAGTATTATAGTAGTTATATTCTTGTACATAGGGGGCAGTATTATAGTAGTTATATTCTTGTACATAGGAGCAGAATTATAGTAGTTATATTCTTGTACATAGGAGCAGTATTATAGTAGTTATATTCTTGTACATAGGGGTAGTATTATAGTAGTTATATTCTTGTACATAGGGGCAGTATTATAGTAGTTATATTCTTGCACATAGGGGCAGTATTATAGTAGTTATATTCTTGTACATGGGGCAGTATTATAGTAGTTATATTCTTGTACATAGGAGCAGTATTATAGTAGTTATATTCTTGTATGT
Organism: Ranitomeya variabilis; assembly: GCF_051348905.1. Taxonomy (NCBI): domain Eukaryota; kingdom Metazoa; phylum Chordata; class Amphibia; order Anura; family Dendrobatidae; genus Ranitomeya; species Ranitomeya variabilis. Next base: position 10,393,161 of record NC_135238.1, read on the forward strand.
AGGAGCAGTATTATAGTAGTTATATTCTTGTACATGGGGCAGTATTATAGTAGTTATATTCTTGTACATAGGAGCAGTATTATAGTAGTTATATTCTTGTACATAGGGGCAGTATTATAGTAGTTATATTCTTGTACATAGGGGCAGTATTATAGTAGTTATATTCTTGCACATAGGGGCAGTATTATAGTAGTTATATTCTTGAACATAGGAGCAGTATTATAGTAGTTATATTCTTGCACATAGGGGCAGTATTATAGTAGATATATTCTTGTACATAGGAGCAGTATTATAGTAGTTATATTCTTGTACATAGGAGCAATATTATAGTAGTTATATTCTTGTACATAGGAGCAGTATTATAGTAGTTATATTCTTGTACATAGGGGCAGTATTATAGTAGTTATATTCTTGTACATAGGAGCAGTATTATAGTAGTTATATTCATGTACATAGGAGCAGTATTATAGTAGTTATATTCTTCTACATAGGAGGCAGTATTATAGTAGTTATATTCTTGTATATAGGAGCAGTATTATAGTAGTTATATTCTTGTATATAGGGGCAGTATTATAGTAGTTATATTCCTGTACATAGGAGCAGTATTATAGTAGTTATATTCTTGTACATAGGGGGCAGTATTATAGTAGTTATATTCTTGTACATAGGGGCAGTATTATAGTAGTTATATTCTTGTACATAGGAGCAGTATTATAGTAGTTATATTCTTGTACATAGGAGCAGTATTATAGTAGTTATATTCTTGTACATATTAGCAGTATTATAGTAGTTATATTCTTTTACATAGGAGCAGTATTATAGTAGTTACATTCTTATACATAGGGGGCAGTATTATAGTAGTTTTATTCTTGTACATAGGAGCAGTGTTATAGTAGTTATATTCTTGTACATAGGAGCAATATTATAGTAGTTATATTCTTGTACATAGGGGCAGTATTATAGTAGTTATATTCTTGTACATAGGGGGCAGTATTATAGTAGTTATATTCCTGTACATAGGGGCAGTATTATAGTAGTTATATTCTTGTACATAGGGGGCAGTATTATAGTAGTTATATTCTTGTACATAGGAGCAGTATTATAGTAGTTATATGCTTGTACATAGGGGCAGTATTATAGTAGTTATATGCTTGTACATAGGGGCAGTATTATAGTAGTTATATTCTTGTACATAGGGGGCAGTATTTTAGTAGTTATATTCTTGTATATAGGAGCAGTATTATAGTAGTTATATTCCTGTACATATGGGGCAGTATTATAGTAGTTATACTCTTGTATATAGGAGCAGAATTATAGTAGTTATATTCTTGTACATAGGAGCAGTATTATAGTAGTTATATTCTTGTACATAGGAGCAGTATTATAGTAGTTATATTCTTGTATATAGGAGCAGTATTATAGTAGTTATGTTCTTGTACATAGGGGCAGTATTATAGTAGTTATATTCTTTTACATAGGGGGCAGTATTATAGTAGTTATATTCTTGTACATGGTGCAGTATTATAGTAGTTATATTCTTGTACATAGGGGCAGTATTATAGTAGTTATATTCTTGTATATAGGAGCAGTATTATAGTAGTTATATTCTTGTATATAGGAGCAGTATTATAGTAGTTATACTCTTGTACATAGGAGCAGTATTATAGTAGTTATATTCTTGTACATAGGGGCAGTATTATAGCAGTTATATTCTTGTACATAGGGGCAGTATTATAGTAGTTATATTCTTGTACATAGGGGGCAGTATTATAGTAGTTATATTCTTGTACATAGGGGCAGTAGTATAGTAGTTATATTCTTGTACATAGGGGGCAGTATTATAGTAGTTATATTCTTGTACATAGGGGCAGTATTATAGTAGTTATATTCTTGTACATAGGGGGCAGTATTATAGTAGTTATATTCTTGTACATAGGGGCAGTATTATAGTAGTTATATTCTTGTATATAGGAGCAGTGTTATAGTAGTTACATTCTTGTACATAGGGGGCAGTATTATAGTAGTTATATTCCTGCACATAGGGGCAGTAGTATAGTAGTTATATTCTTGTACATAGGGGGCAGTATTATAGTAGTTATATTCTTGTACATAGGGGCAGTATTATAGTAGTTATATTCTTGTACATAGTGGGCAGTATTATAGTAGTTATATTCTTGTACATGGGGCAGTATTATAGTAGTTATATTCTTGTACATAGGGGGCAGTATTATAGTAGTTATATTCCTGTACATAGGGGCAGTATTATAGTAGTTATATTCTTGTACATAGGGGCAGTATTATAGTAGTTATATTCTTGTACATAGGAGCAGAATTATAGTAGTTATATTCTTGTACATAGGAGCAGTATTATAGTAGTTATATTCTTGTACATAGGGGCAGTATTATAGTAGTTATATTCTTGCACATAGGGGCAGTATTATAGTAGTTATATTCTTGTACATGGGGCAGTATTATAGTAGTTATATTCTTGTACATAGGAGCAGTATTATAGTAGTTATATTCTTGTATGTAGGAGCAGTATTATAGTAGTTATATTCTTGTACATGGGGCAGTATTATAGTAGTTATATTCTTGTACATAGGAGCAGTATTATAGTAGTTATATTCTTGTACATAGGGGCAGTATTATAGTAGTTATATTCTTGTACATAGGGGCAGTATTATAGTAGTTATATTCTTGCACATAGGGGCAGTATTATAGTAGTTATATTCTTGAACATAGGAGCAGTATTATAGTAGTTATATTCTTGTACATAGGAGCAGTATTATAGTAGTTATATTCTTGTACATAGGGGCAGTATTATATAGTAGTTATATTCTTGTACATAGGGGGCAGTATTATAGAAGTTATATTCTTCTACATAGGGGCAGTATTATAGTAGTTATATTATTGTACATAGGAGCAGTATTATAGTAGTTATATTCATGTACATAGGAGCAGTATTATAGTAGTTATATTCTTGTACATAGGGGCAGTATTATAGTAGTTATATTCTTGTACATAGGAGCAATATTATAGTAGTTATATTCTTGTACATAGGAGCAGTATTATAGTAGTTATATTCTTGTACATAGGGGCAGTATTATAGTAGTTATATTCTTGTACATAGGAGCAGTATTATAGTAGTTATATTCATTTACATAGGAGCAGTATTATAGTAGTTATATTCTTCTACATAGGAGGCAGTATTATAGTAGTTATATTCTTGTATATAGGAGCAGTATTATAGTAGTTATATTCTTGTATATAGGGGCAGTATTATAGTAGTTATATTCCTGTACATAGGAGCAGTATTATAGTAGTTATATTCTTGTACATAGGGGGCAGTATTATAGTAGTTATATTCTTGTACATAGGGGCAGTATTATAGTAGTTATATTCTTGTACATAGGAGCAGTATTATAGTAGTTATATTCTTGTACATAGGAGCAGTATTATAGTAGTTATATTCTTGTACATATTAGCAGTATTATAGTAGTTATATTCTTGTACTTAGGGGCAGTATTATAGTAGTTATATTCTTGTACATAGGAGCAGTATTATAGTAGTTATATTCTTGTACATAGGGGCAGTATTATTGTAGTTATATTCTTGTACATAGGAGCAGTATTATAGTAGTTATATTCTTGTACATATGGGCAGTATTATAGTAGTTATATTCTTGTATATAGGAGCAGTATTATAGTAGTTATATTCTTGTATATAGGGTAGTATTATAGCAGTTATATTCTTGTACATAGGGGCAGTATTATAATAGTTATATTCTTGTACATAGGAGCAGTATTATAGTAGTTATATTCTTGTACATAGGAGCAGTATTATAGTAGTTATATTCTTGTACATAGGGGCAGTATTATAATAGTTATATTCTTGTACATAGGAGCAGTATTATAGTAGTTATATTCTTGTACATAGGAGCAGTATTATAATAGTTATATTCTTGTACATAGGAGCAGTATTATAGTAGTTATATTCTTGTATGTAGGAGCAGTATTATAGTAGTTATATTCTTGTACATGGGGCAGTATTATAGTAGTTATATTCTTGTACATAGGAGCAGTATTATAGTAGTTATATTCTTGTACATAGGGGCAGTATTATAGTAGTTATATTCTTGTACATAGGGGCAGTATTATAGTAGTTATATTCTTGCACATAGGGGCAGTATTATAGTAGTTATATTCTTGTACATAGGAGCAGTATTATAGTAGTTATATTCTTGTACATAGGAGCAGTATTATAGTAGTTATATTCTTGTACATAGGGGCAGTATTATATAGTAGTTATATTCTTGTACATAGGGGGCAGTATTATAGAAGTTATATTCTTGTACATAGGGGCAGTATTATAGTAGTTATATTATTGTACATAGGAGCAGTATTATAGTAGTTATATTCTTGTACATAGGGAAGTATTATAGTAGTTATATTCTTGTATATAGGGGCAGTATTATAGTAGTTATATTCTTGTACATAGGGGCAGTATTATAGTAGTTATATTCTTGTATATAGGGGCAGTATTATAGTAGTTATATTCTTGTACATAGGGGCAGTATTATAGTAGTTATATTCTTGTACATAGGGGCAGTATTATAGTAGTTATATTCTTGTACATAGGGGCAGTATTATAGTAGTTATATTCTTGTACATAGGAGCAATATTATAGTAGTTATATTCTTGTACATAGGAGCAGTATTATAGTAGTTATATTCTTGTACATAGGGGCAGTATTATAGTAGTTATATTCTTGTACATAGGAGCAGTATTATAGTAGTTATATTCTTCTACATAGGAGGCAGTATTATAGTAGTTATATTCTTGTATATAGGAGCAGTATTATAGTAGTTATATTCTTGTATATAGGGGCAGTATTATAGTAGTTATATTCCTGTACATAGGAGCAGTATTATAGTAGTTATATTCTTGTACATAGGGGGCAGTATTATAGTAGTTATATTCTTGTACATAGGGGCAGTATTATAGTAGTTATATTCTTGTACATAGGAGCAGTATTATAGTAGTTATATTCTTGTACATAGGAGCAGTATTATAGTAGTTATATTCTTGTACATATTAGCAGTATTATAGTAGTTATATTCTTGTACATAGGAGCAGTATTATAGTAGTTATATTCTTGTACATAGGGGCAGTATTATTGTAGTTATATTCTTGTACATAGGAGCAGTATTATAGTAGTTATATTCTTGTACATATGGGCAGTATTATAGTAGTTATATTCTTGTATATAGGAGCAGTATTATAGTAGTTATATTCTTGTATATAGGGTAGTATTATAGCAGTTATATTCTTGTACATAGGGGCAGTATAATAGTAGTTATATTCTTGTACATAGGGGCAGTATTATAGTAGTTATATTCTTGTACATAGGGGCAGTATTATAGTAGTTATATTATTGTACATAGGAGCAATATTATAGTAGTTATATTCTTGTACATAGGGGCAGTATTATAATAGTTATATTCTTGTACATAGGAGCAGTATTATAGTAGTTATATTCTTGTACATAGGAGCAGTATTATAGTAGTTATATTCTTGTACATAGGGGCAGTATTATAATAGTTATATTCTTGTACATAGGGGCAGTATTATAGTAGTTATATTCTTGTACATAGGAGCAGTATTATAGTAGTTATATTCTTGTACATAGGAGCAGTATTATAGTAGTTATATTCTTGTACATATTAGCAGTATTATAGTAGTTATATTCTTGTACATAGGAGCAGTATTATAGTAGTTATATTCTTGTACATAGGGGCAGTATTATTGTAGTTATATTCTTGTACATAGGAGCAGTATTATAGTAGTTATATTCTTGTACATATGGGCAGTATTATAGTAGTTATATTCTTGTATATAGGAGCAGTATTATAGTAGTTATATTCTTGTATATAGGGTAGTATTATAGCAGTTATATTCTTGTACATAGGGGCAGTATAATAGTAGTTATATTCTTGTACATAGGGGCAGTATTATAGTAGTTATATTCTTGTACATAGGGGCAGTATTATAGTAGTTATATTATTGTACATAGGAGCAATATTATAGTAGTTATATTCTTGTACATAGGGGCAGTATTATAATAGTTATATTCTTGTACATAGGAGCAGTATTATAGTAGTTATATTCTTGTACATAGGAGCAGTATTATAGTAGTTATATTCTTGTACATAGGGGCAGTATTATAATAGTTATATTCTTGTACATAGGAGCAGTATTATAGTAGTTATATTCTTGTACATAGGTGTTGTGGATTCTGTTTGTGGGCTCCCTCTGGTGGTTACTGCTGGTACTGGGTGACTTTGGTGGGTTGCGGCCTTTGGTTTCCACCTGTCCATCAGAGGCTGGGTGTTTCCTATTTTACCTGGCCTTTCTGTCATTCCCTTGCCGGCTATCAATGTATTCAGATGTGCTCTGTTTGGTTCCTGCCTACCTGCTCCCAGATCTTTCAGGATAAGCTAAGTGCTGATTTTCAGTTGTTGGTTTTTTTGTCCAGCTTGCTTATTATGTCTCTATGCTAGCTGGTAGCTCTAGTGGACTGAGGCTCTCCCCATGTGCCATGAGTTGGCACATGGGTTCTTGTAATCTCAGGATGGTTTTTTGATTAGGGTTTTTTGCTGACCGCTCAGTCCCCTTTTGTATCGTTCTGCTTTCTAGTTTTCAGCGGGCCTCAATTTGCTAAAGCTATATACATCATCTCTATGTGTGTGCCTTCCTCTCATTTCACCGTCAATACATGTGGGGGGCAACTATACCTTTTGGGGTTCATTCCTCTGGAGGCAAGTGAGGTCTTTATTTTCTCTGCAGTACTAGTTAGCTCTTAGGCTGGTGCGTGGCGTCTAGAACCAACGTAGGCACGCTCCCTGGCTATCTCTAGTTGCGTTTGTCAGGCGTAGGGCAGCGGTCAGCCCAGGTTCCATCACCCTAGAGCTCGTCCGTTATATATTTGTACCTTGCTTGTCCTGTGCTATCCCTAGCCATTGGGATTCATGACAGTATAGCCGGCCCACAAAGTGTTAATTGTTTGGGCTGAAGCAGGAGAAAAAGAAGTGTTTAAGGGAAATTTTTTTTTTTTTTTTTTTTTTTCCCTTCAGAGTTTTGCTGCCTAGCCCTTAATTGCTGTCTAGCTGCTTCTTACCTCCTCTTAACCCTTGAATGGCTCTGATCTTAGCTGTTTAACATGGATGTCCAGAGTTTGGCTTCCAGCCTGAGTAATCTCGCGGCAAAAGTTCAAAACATAGAGGATTTCGTTGTTCACACTCCCATGTCTGAACCTAGAATTCCTATTCCAGAGTTTTTTTTCTGGAGATAGATCTACCTTCCTGAATTTCAGGAACAATTGTAAATTGTTTCTTTCTTTAAAATCTCGCTCCTCTGGAGACCCTGCTCAACAGGTCAGGATTGTAATATCTTTCCTGCGGGGCGACCCTCAGAATTGGGCATTTGCATTGGCACCAGGGGATCCTGCATTGCTCAGTGTGGATGCGTTTTTTCTGGCATTGGGATTGCTCTATGAGGAACCCAACCTGGAGATTCAGGCTGAAAAGGCTTTATTAGCCCTCTCTCAGGGGCATGATGAAGCGGAAATATATTGTCAGAAATTTCGGAAATGGTCGGTGCTTACTCAGTGGAATGAGTGCGCCCTGGCTGCAAACTTCAGAAATGGTCTTTCTGAGGCCATTAAGGATATTATGGTGGGGTTCCCTACGCCTACAGGTCTGAATGAGTCTATGGCTATGGCCATACAGATTGATCGGCGTTTGCGGGAGCGCAAACCCGTGCACCAGTTGGCGGTGTCTTCTGAACAGGCACCTGAGACTATGCAATGTGATAGAATTCAGTCCAGAAGTGAACGGCAAAATTATAGGCGGAAAAATGGATTGTGTTTTTATTGTGGTGATTCAGCTCATGTTATATCAGCATGCTCTAAACGCACAAAAAGGGTTGATAAATCTTTTGCCATTGGTACTCTGCAGCCTAAGTTCATTTTGTCTGTGACTCTGATTTTTTCACTGTCTTCCATTTCCGTTGATGCCTATGTGGATTCAGGCGCTGCCCTGAGTCTTATGGATTGGTCATTTGCTAAACGCTGCGGTTTTAGTCTGGAGCCTCTGGAAGTCCCTATTCCTCTGAAGGGAATTGACTCTACACCATTGGCTATGAATAAACCGCAGTATTGGACACAAGTGACCATGCACATGACTCCCGTTCATCAGGAGGTGATTCGCTTCCTTGTACTGTATAATTTACATGATGTACTAGTGCTGGGTCTGCCATGGTTACAAACTCATAATCCTGTCCTGGACTGGAAAACAATGTCTGTGTTAAGCTGGGGATGTCAGGGGGTTCATGGTGATGCACCTCCGATTTCAATCGCTTCATCTACTCCTTCTGAGGTCCCTGCGTTTTTGTCTGACTATCGGGATGTTTTTGAGGAGCCTAAGCTCAATTCGCTCCCTCCTCATAGAGATTGTGACTGTGCTATAGAATTGATTCCTGGCAGTAAGTTCCCTAAGGGTCGTTTATTTAATCTGTCACTGCCAGAGCATACTGCTATGCGGAATTATATTAAGGAGTCCTTGGAAAACGGACATATTCGTCCATCTTCGTCCCCTCTGGGAGCAGGTTTTTTTTTCGTGGCAAAAAAAGATGGTTCCCTGAGGCCTTGTATAGATTATCGCCTTCTGAATAAGATTACAGTCAAATATCAGTATCCATTGCCATTATTGACTGACTTGTTTGCTCGCATTAAGGGGGCTAGGTGGTTCACTAAGATAGATCTTCGCGGTGCGTATAATCTGGTGCGGATAAAACAAGGTGATGAGTGGAAAACCGCATTTAATACGCCTGAGGGCCATTTTGAGTATTTGGTAATGCCTTTTGGACTTTCCAATGCTCCGTCAGTCTTTCAGTCCTTTATGCACAATATTTTCCGTGAATATCTGGATAAGTTTATGATTGTGTATTTGGATGATATTTTGGTGTTTTCTGATGACTGGGAGTCTCATGTTCTACAGGTCAGGAAGGTGTTTCAGGTTCTGTGGGCCAATTCTCTGTTTGTGAAGGGCTCAAAGTGTCTCTTCGGAGTCCAGAAGATTTCTTTTTTGGGGTACATTTTTTCTCCTTCTACTATTGAGATGGATCCCGTCAAGGTTCAGGCTATTTGTGACTGGACACAACCTACATCTGTTAAGAGCCTTCAGAAGTTCTTGGGGTTTGCTAATTTTTATCGTCGGTTCATTGCAAATTTTTCCAGTATTGTTAAACCTTTGACTGATTTGACTAAAAAGGGTGCTGATGTTGCTAATTGGTCTCCTGCGGCTGTGGGGGCCTTTCAGGAACTTAAGCGCCGGTTTTCTTCTGCTCCTGTGTTGTGTCAACCAGATGTTTCACTTCCTTTTCAGGTTGAGGTTGATGCTTCCGAGATTGGAGCGGGGGCGGTTTTGTCACAGAGAAGTTCTGATGGCTCGGTGATGAAGCCATGTGCATTCTTCTCTAGAAAATTCTCGCCCGCCGAGCGCAATTATGATGTGGGTAATCGGGAGCTTTTGGCCATGAAGTGGGCATTTGAGGAGTGGCGTCATTGGCTTGAGGGTGCTAAACATCGCGTGGTGGTCTTGACTGATCACAAGAATCTCATTTACCTTGAGTCTGCCAGGCGTTTGAATCCTAGACAGGCTCGTTGGTCGTTGTTTTTTTCTCGTTTCAATTTCGTGGTTTCATACCTGCCAGGTTCAAAGAATGTGAAGGCAGATGCTCTTTCCAGGAGTTTTGTGCCTGACTCTCCTGGAGACTCTGGGCCTACTGGTATCCTTAGGGATGGGGTAATATTGTCCACCGTATCCGCAGACTTGCGACGTGCATTGCAGGAGTTTCAGGTGGATAAACCGGATCGTTGTCCACCAGAAAGACTGTTTGTTCCGGATGATTGGACCAGTAGAGTCATCTCCGAGGTCCATTCTTCTGTGTTGGCTGGTCATCCTGGAATATTTGGTACTAGAGACTTGGTGGCCAGGTCTTTTTGGTGGCCTTCCTTGTCTAGGGATGTGCGTACCTTTGTGCAGTCTTGTGAAGTGTGTGCTCGAGCTAAGCCTTGCTGTTCTCGGGCCAGTGGGTTGTTGTTATCCTTGCCCATCCCGAAGAGGCCTTGGACGCACATTTCCATGGATTTTATTTCTGATCTCCCGGTTTCACAGAAAATGTCCGTTATCTGGGTTGTGTGTGACCGCTTTTCTAAGATGGTTCATTTGGTGCCCTTGCCTAAGTTGCCTTCCTCCTCTGAGTTGGTCCCTTTATTTTTTCAGAACGTGGTTCGTTTGCATGGGATTCCGGAGAATATCGTTTCTGACAGGGGATCCCAGTTTGTGTCTAGATTTTGGCGGACATTTTGTGCCAAGATGGGCATTGATTTGTCTTTCTCGTCTGCATTCCATCCTCAGACGAATGGCCAGACGGAGCGAACTAATCAGACCTTGGAAACTTATTTGAGGTGTTTTGTTTCTGCTGACCAAGATGACTGGGTTGCTTTTTTGCCACTGGCCGAATTTGCTCTTAATAATCGGGCTAGTTCTGCCACGTTGGTCTCTCCTTTTTTTTGTAATTCGGGGTTTCATCCTCGTTTTTCCTCTGGTCAGGTGGAGTCTTCGGATTGTCCTGGAGTGGACGTGGTGGTGGACAGGCTACATCAAATTTGGAATCAGGTGGTGGACAATTTGAAGTTATCTCAGGAGAAGACTCAGCAGTTTGCTAATCGCCGTCGCCGCGTGGGTCCCCGACTTCTTGTTGGGGATTTGGTGTGGTTGTCTTCTCGTTTTGTCCCTATGAAGGTCTCTTCTCCTAAGTTCAAGCCTCGGTTCATCGGTCCTTATAGGATCTCGGAGATTCTTAACCCTGTATCTTTTCGTTTGGATCTCCCAGCATCGTTTGCTATTCATAATGTGTTCCATCGGTCGTTGTTGCGGAGGTATGAGGTGCCCGTTGTTCCTTCGGTTGAGCCTCCTGCTCCGGTGCTGGTGGAGGGAGAATTGGAGTATGTTGTTGAGAAGATCTTGGATTCTCGTGTTTCCAGACGCAAACTCCAGTATTTGGTTAAGTGGAAGGGTTATGGTCAGGAGTATAATTCCTGGGTGGTCGCCTCCGATGTTCATGCGACTGATTTGGTTCGCGCCTTCCATAGAGCTCACCCTGATCGCCCTGGGGGTTCTCGTGAGGGTTCGGTGACCCCTCCTCAAGGGGGGGGTACTGTTGTGGATTCTGTTTGTGGGCTCCCTCTGGTGGTTACTGCTGGTACTGGGTGACTTTGGTGGGTTGCGGCCTTTGGTTTCCACCTGTCCATCAGAGGCTGGGTGTTTCCTATTTTACCTGGCCTTTCTGTCATTTCCTTGCCGGCTATCAATGTATTCAGATGTGCTCTGTTTTGTTCCTGCCTACCTGCTCCCAGATCTTTCAGGATAAGCTAAGTGCTGATTTTCAGTTGTTTGGTTTTTTGTCCAGCTTGCTTATTATGTCTCTATGCTAGCTGGTAGCTCTAGTGGACTGAGGTTCTCCCCATGTGCCATGAGTTGGCACATAGGTTCTTGTAATCTCAGGATGGTTTTTTGATTAGGGTTTTTTGCTGACCGCTCAGACCCCTTTTGTATCGTTCTGCTTTCTAGTTTACAGCGGGCCTCAATTTGCTAAACCTATATATATCATCTCTATGTGTGTGCCTTCCTCTCATTTCACCGTCAATACATGTGGGGGGCAACTATACCTTTTGGGGTTCGTTCCTCTGGAGGCAAGTGAGGTCTTTATTTTCTCTGCAGTACTAGTTAGCTCTTAGGCTGGTGCATGGCGTCTAGAACCAACGTAGGCACGCTCCCTGGCTATCTCTAGTTGCGTTTGTTAGGCGTAGGGCAGCGGTCAGCCCAGGTTCCATCACCCTAGAGCTCGTCCGTTATTTATTTGTACCTTGCTTGTCCTGTGCTATCCCTAGCCATTGGGATTCATGACACATAGGGGCAGTATTATAGTAGATATATTCTTGTACATGGGGAGCAGTATTATAATAGTTATATTCTTGTACATAGGAGCAGTATTATAGTAGTTATATTCTTGTACATAGAGGCAGTATTATAGTAGTTATATTCTTGTACATAGGAGCAGTATTATAGTAGTTATATTCTTGTACATAGGAGCAGTATTATAGTAGTTATATTCTTGTACATAGGAGCAGTATTATAGTAGTTATATTCTTGTACATAGGGGCAGTATTATAGTAGTTATATTCTTGTACATACGAGCAGTATTATAGTAGTTATATTCTTGTACATAGGGGAAGTATTATAGTAGTTATATTCTTGTACATAGGGGAAGTATTATAGTAGTTATATTCTTGTATATAGGAGCAGTATTATAGTAGTTATATTCTTGTACATAGGGGCTGTATTATAGTAGTTATATTCTTGTACATAGGGGCAGTATTATAGTAGTTATATTCTTGTACATAGAAGCAGTATTATAGTAGTTATATTCTTGTACATAGAGGGCAGGGGGCAGTATTATAGTAGTTATGTTCTTGTACATAGGAGTAGTATTATAGTAGTTATATTCTTGTACATAGGGGCATAGTAGTTATATTCTTGTACATAGGAGCAGTATTATAGTAGTTATATTCTTGTACATAGGAGCAGTATTATAGTAGTTATATTCTTGTACATAGGGGGCAGTATTATAGTAGTTATATTATTGTACATAGGAGCAGTATTATAGTAGTTATATTCTTGTACATAGGAGCAGTATTATAGTAGTTATATTCTTGTACATAGGAGCAGTATTATAGTAGTTATATTCTTGTACATAGGAGCAGTATTATAGTAGTTATATTCTTGTACATAGGAGCAGTATTATAGTAGTTATATTTTTGTACATAGGGGCAGCATTATAGTAGTTATATTCTTGTACATAGGAGCAGTATTATAGTAGCTATATTCTTGTACATAGGGGCAGTATTATAGTAGTTATATTCTTGTACATAGGGGCAGTATTATAGTAGTTATATTCTTGTACATAGGGGCAGTATTATAGTAGTTATATTCTTGTACATAGGAGCAGTATTATAGTAGTTATATTCTTGTACATAGGAGCAGTATTATAGTAGTTATATTCTTGTACATAGGAGCAGTATTATAGTAGTTATATTCTTGTACATAGGGGCAGTATTATAGTAGTTATTGTCAGGGTCGTAAACGACAATATAAATCCTCATTCACCAGTCATTCCAAATTAAACTATAAGCATGTGGTACCGGGTAAGAATGAGTCAGACAGGTAGCTGGTTCAATCTCAGTGCATGCTCGTGAATCCACACACATGTGTGTAACGGTCACAGCAACTGGCTTTATTCTAAAAATACACAATACTATATTGAGTGTTAGGGGAAGGCGTGCATTAGGCGGGGTTTAAGCTAGCATCCAGTCTTTCTGATTTGTCGAACGTCTCCTGGTGGATTCCTCCTCTTCTTCACATTCCTTTAGTTTCGTTTCCAAAGAAATGAATCTTGTCCCTTCGGACACAAGGGTGAAACGAAACTGAACACTGGTGGCCATTTTTAAATACAATTACATTTGCTTTAGCAGGGGAAAACTTATTGTTTCACAGTATAAGAGTATAGCAGTACAAAAAGAGTATAAAGATATATAAAAGTATAAAAGGTATATAAGAAAATACATTTTCACCTTGACAATCCCCCCTAAACACTAAGTTTTTCCCTTAAAGAAGGATCCTTCGAGACTGTCCATGTGATGGGAAAAGGGGAGGTGGATTTCTTCATCCAGACACCTCAGAAACTCTCCCCTAGCGAGAGGCCTCCAGGCAGCTGAACCCTTCACTAACCTCACATGGAGTTCTCCCACTGTCCCTAAACTAAATCTCTTGGCATCATCTGAGAATGGGGGGTTCTGTCTACTCTCTTAAGAGGAATGTACTTCGGGATCTCCCCTGGATCAGTACCATTGTACTCTGGTGGGTCTACTTCTTGATTGAGGAAGGTGCCAGTCGGAGTTGCTTTGGAATAACCTTTTTATACAAGGGAATAACACAACAGAGGATTATCGATTCAATTATAAGGAGGGCAATTAGTACCAAACAAACTTATTGAAGGAATCCCTTGATCCCACCTAACCAACTGGAGAAGAAAGATGTGTCTGCTCCAGCATACATGACACGTCGTCTTATTGTCCTAATTTGTTCAACTTCTTTAGAAACCTTCAGGTCTCCTGGATCTACATTTCGCCATTCAGGTCTGGCTGTCTATATTTCGTCTCGTAAGTCCTTTGGTCATACCGTCAATGAATGTATTTACCAATACTTTAACATCAAGTGGGTTTATGGGACTGTACTCCATGTCTTCCTATTTCAGCTGTAACCGTCCAAAGTATAGCTCTACACTCTCTCCTTTGTCACATCTGTAGAAAATCTTAATTTGCGTCTTAGCACGTCACCTGTTTTCGTGCTCACTAACTACCTAGGCCTGCCTAGGTAGATTTATACATCTATCATATGGTCATTATTTGTCTGTAGAATGAGAAAGGTTGGTTCTCAGGGTCAGCCAATTGTTTTTGCGTAGCTAGTCAGAGGGCCTCCAGGGATAATACTCCTGTATCTGTCTTACCCTACCTGATGTGGTTGGTTCTCTGGTGGTGGGGGCGACATGACATGCTGGTCTACAGCTCCTTCCCAAAAGGATTACTGTCAGCCTACTCCTAAAAGTTAATGTCTCCACTATCCACCAACCACAATCCTGTGTCAGCTTCTTATATCACTGCATGTGATCTTGTCTGGACAGGATTCAGTGTAATTCTCTTAGGTCGGGTTGCAGCACGGGTCATACAAGTGTTAGGGCCCAAATCCTCAACTATACCCTGGAAGACATCACAGCTATAATTAACAAATCTTTGTTCACTGTAATATATATATTTGATCCATTCAACATTTTTATTAATCTGCACTTGTGGGATAATAGAAGCAATGCCGGCATAAATCTGGTTCTGGGCTTTAAACTGGTCAGGCACCCCCCTTGGCACTCCAATGGCATCAATATATACTAGTGGATCTTCTTCATAACTCATGTGGAGCTGATCGAGACTTCTCCTTTTTCTGGTAGGTTCATCAGATATCTTTGGATCCCAAGGTAAAATCTTGAACTGCATGGCCAGTTTAACAAGGGTGCATTGGCCTATCCAGGCATTAGGCAACCTAGGACGGAGCTTACCATCTCCACATAACCAATAAATGTCGTACATATATTGTGTATATTTGATTAGCAAGTCAGTATCTAGAGAACTGTTCTCTTTGCAGAAACCTGTCTCGAAGATTTCTACTGGTGTACCTGTGGTGTCGTGGGAATTGTAGCAGGTGTAATTGTCAGCTAATACGGTTACTTCTCCTGGGACCTTTAGTTTGGGTTCCTTATGAATTAGTGGGACATAATCTGGGCAATCAGTGGGCTTCAGACCTTTCAACAAGTTCATAACACAGGCAGTGGTGTTGTCATCAGGAAAAAGCAATGCATGTGTGTATAGGTGTGTATTCGCAGCAGCACAAGAAATACATCCTACAGAGATATTCTGGACTCTTACATTGTATCTCACCCATTCTAACCATAGGTTTTTCCTTGGGGCTGTTTGTGTTTCTATGGAGAAAACCTCTTGCCAACTGAGACCTGGAATGGGGATTACTTCATTAACTACATTTTTCAAACGCTCACCTGGGCCTGTTTTAGGTGTACTGGTAACAGGGGCCTTGGTTGGTCTGAAACTAATATCCTGGAGCTGTATATGGCCTAAATACCCATAGTATCCACTACTAAATACATAATTATAATGCCTTCCCAGTACAAATGTCTGCAGATCAGCAGATTGGGGGCTTTCGAGATTTAGGAGGAGGGGGTGACAACTTTTACCCCATTTACAGCCCCTAAGTGGTTGTAGAAGGGCTGTTAGATGCATTCTCTCACGAAAACTCCTACCCGTCCCATCCTTGGGAACATGGCTTCACTAGATTTATATCCCCAATCATTTCCTGTATTCCAGGCAGCATCTGTCCAATAATAACAATTATTGTTGTCGTTTCTGGTAACACACATATAAAACTGGATGATTCCCTCTACCACCCGTTCAGTCTCGAGACACTTGACTACATCACAGAAATCAAATCGCCAGATATTCACCGGGGCTGTCAGGTTTACCCAGAGAATAGTGGGACTAGAATTCTTATTTACAATAGGGGCCGAAGAGGTAGGGGCAAGGATGGCCCCCAGTCCCAAGGTCAAAACCAACAGCAACATTTCCCTTCAGTCACTTCTGTGACTAAACACTGGTTCGGTCTCTTTTACAATATGAGGCGTGGATCCAGGTGCTCTTTCCTTCAAGTTTCGCTGCAGTGGGGGTGACCAGGATCACCGTGTGGGGTCCTTCAAATCTCGTCTGGAGACAATCTCTGCGCACAAACTTTCACATACACCAGGTCTCCTGGCACAAAGGGATGGTGTCCAGGAACCTTGTCTGGGTCTGGAAGAGAACTGAAGACAGTTAAATGCACTTTGGCAAGGTGTCCATGTAAAGCCTGCACATAGCTAGTCAAGTCCTGGTACTTGAGCTGCAACTGTTGTGGAAAGAAACATTCAAGATTGGGGCTCCTGCCAAACAGAATCTCATACGGTGACAGTTCTGTCTTCCTGTTTGGGGTATATCTTACTGGAAACAAAGCCAGAGGAAGGCATTCTGTCCATGGTTTACCAGTCTCTGCCATTGCCTTCTGGATTTTAAGCTTAAGAGTTCCATTTAGTCTCTCCACTTTTCCACTACTCTGCGGATAGAGTATGCAATGCTTGACTTACCCCCAGTGCTGCCATTACCTCTGACATGATCTCTCCAGTAAAATGGGAACCCTGATCGCTTTCAATGACTTCAGGAACTCCATACCTGCATATGATCTCAGCCATCAGTTTCTTCGCCGTTGTCTTAGCCGTAGCTTTGGCAACTGGGTAGGCTTCTGGCCAACCTGAAAATAAATCAATGCAGACCAACACATACTCATACGTCCCTACCCTGGGTAACTGAATATAATCAATCTGCAGTCTCTGGAATTGGTTAAAGGGCCGGGGAGTGTGTTTGGATGGGGTTTTCACTGTCCTACCTTGATTATGTGTGGCACATATCATGCAGCTCTGTACCTGCCTTTCTGCGCAGGTGGAAAACCCGGGGGCAATCCATTGTTTCTGTAGGGTGTCACACATGGCCGTCTTCGAGTGGTGCACATTCCCGTACAGAACCTGTGCCATCATTGGGTACAGTACCTGTGGTAGGCAGACCTTTTCACCCCTCCCCCATAGTCCAGTGACGGTATCAGAGCAAGCCCCTATCTTTTGCCACCTATTTTTCTCCTCCTTACTTGCCTGTTCTTGTAACCGGGCTAAGATGTCTTTCAACACAAGTGGAGATGGTGGGGTGTCCAGGTGATGTACTCGAGAGGCCACAGGAGTGCTTGCTGCTTTCTTGGCAGCCTGGTCTGCCAGTGCGTTACCCTTTGTCCGTCCATCAGTGCCTTTGGTATGTGCCTTTACCTTTATGATGCCTGCTTGGGTGGGAAACTGTAGTGCATTCATAAGTTGCTGGACTGCCTCAGCACATTTAATGGGGTGGCCATTTGCTGTCAGGAAAGCCCTGGCTCTCCAGATAGGCCCATAACCGTGTGTAATGCCAAAAGCATACCTGGAATCAGTGTAGATATTTACAGTCTTACCTTCTGCTAGTTTGCTCTGCTTCTTGTGCAGACATATGAGCTGGCATTGACTCTGCCTTGATTACCTCATGTTCTGAGACCACAGCATATCTGGTACAGTAGCATCCTCGGTCATCTTGGTGACGGGATCCATCTACAAAAAGCTCAAAATCAGCATTAGAATGGGCACACTAGAGACCAGCCGTTTCCTGAGACATCAATTCTAGACAATCATATGGTTTGGAAACCTAATCTTGTTCCTCTGGATCCATTCTTAAAAGAAAAAGTGTCCTTGCTCATGTCACCTACTCCTCCCCCCTTTAGATCCAGGGGAATTAGGAGAAGAGTAGCGGGGTTTAGGACAGTGCACCTTTTCAAAGTCACATTAGTAGGCATGAGAATAGCACACTGAAGTCGCAGCTGTCCAGCCATGGACATGTGGCCAGGTTGTACTTGGTTAAGGATACTATGTACATTGTGTGGGGTGTGGACCATCAGTGGGTAATCCAAAACAATCTCTGAAGACTTGTGTAGCAACAGCTGGACAGACAACACGGGCCGAACACATAAGGGACTTCCCTCTTGCCACTGTATCCAGGCGGCCGCTGTAATAAGCAACAGGTCTCTGTTTGTCTCCATGAAGCTGAGTCAGCACACCTGTAGCATGTCCTGCATAGGTGAGCTCTGTCTGCAAGGCAGTCTGTAATACTGTACGGCAGTGCTCGGGTGTCTTGTAATCATATACGGGGCCTGCAGTGTGTAACACTGTATCACAGGGCAAATTCCCTCTTTGGGTGGACATAGCGTCTCCTGGATGCAAGGGGCCATGAGCGGCAAGGTAGGCCTGACACTCTTGGGCTATAACTGGCCCCCCCTTTTTTTGCTATCTGTTGGGCCAAACCACCTCTATGTGACAGGGTAGAGTTAGCTGGGTTCACTTATAGCTCCTACCTGGTGGGTAATTATGTCCCCATACCCTACTGAGAAAAGAACCTGGGATTCCTGAGGTGTGATATAGTAGCGTGAATGACAGGGGAACCAAACTTCAGATTCCTGGAAAATCTAGCCTTGTAAGTGTGAAGGTTTCACGGGAAGAGGAGATGTAGAGGCCTTTCCGGGCTGGGGGGGGTCTGCCATCTACATCGATTAAAACAAGCTCTTGGTCTGAAAATTGACATAAGGAAGCTGGGAGGGAGTTAGATTCCTATACAGGGTTAAAGGCGTATTGGAGTGTGAAGCTGGACTCACATGTACAAAGGAGGGGGGCAGAAACTGGAGTCTGTTACATGGAGATAAGAAACACTGATCTCGCAGCTGCAGCGGTGGGGGCCAGTGAGCGACCAAGAATCACTACGGCTAGTGAGCCAGCACCGAAGGGAAAAATTTCAAGCAGATCGCGCAGGGACTCACCCCCTCCCATCTAGTAACACGGAGATAAGAAAATCACTGCATTCCACAGCGCACAAGGGAGAATACAAAAGCCCAGATGTATGCCCCCCTTACTCCAGCACGTAGCGCAGATAAGGAGAATGGAGAAAAACTGACAAAGAAATCTCGCAGCGGTCTGCTTCGCCCCTCCCCTACACTACACAGCACTGATACAAAGCTCCGTATCCTCTACAAAGTCACAAATTACAGCAGTTTTCAGACTTAATTTCTACAAAACTTTCCTATAATCCTCCGTGGTCTGGGCGGAGCCCCAAGGATGGTCCGTACACACACACGCGGCAGGTCTCCACCCAGGTTGGATTCTGCACAACACAAACAGGACACACCTACACTTCTGGAGATCTCTTTCCGCCGCCATTACAGGGCGCTGGCTGAGACTGCATTTTCATCATCAGTGGCACGGCGGCCATTTTACAATCTGTAAGATCACAGTTCAAAGGCATTTTATAACCAAACACGGGTTCTATATTGTCTGATCCTTCCTCTCCATCAACCTATTTTCATCCTTTGTTCTTTAAGCTTCGCGCAACTCGCAGATAAGCTTCTTGACTGTCTCTTGCCCTCCCGTGACCATTGTCTTGACTTCCACAGCATCCTCATCTAACTTGTGGGGCACGGACTTCCTTTGCTTTAAGATACGCAGCTTGGCTCCCAGGATACTATGGCCTCCTGCAGTAGGCCACTGGCAGCGATCTTCAACACTGAGTTCCACAGTACGGAGCCTCACGTTCGACGTACTAGGAAAAGAGCCTCGCGCTCAATATTTCCTGTCCCTAAACTAGAACAACAGTGATTAACAGACTATCCTGCCACGATATCCCAACCGTTGGGAGGCAGCCTCCTAATGAGACCCCTCCACAAAAATATAGGTGGTCCCCTCACGGAACGTCTTAAGTTACCTAACTAGACAGGTGGTCCCCTCTCGGAACGCCTTAGTTACCTGTCTGGACAGGTGGTCCCCTCACGGAACGCCTTAGTTACCTGTCAGCACAATATCACAGAGGCTGCGTCTCCTATCCCTTTCTCTAAGCTGCCCCACAATCTACAACTGGCTCAATTTTTCAGTCCACTTCACTACTAGACAATAGTCACGGGTAGGATGGTTGAATGGAGTACAATGACCGGTGAGGAGGTGTGGTGTACAGAGGTCGCACAGGATGCGACGTCTCTCAGTTGCTGGTTCAGAGCGTGGCACAGGATCGCGTTCGATCTCACCACTCGACCGGTCGCTCTCCAGACCCAAGGAGACCACAGACAAACCAATAACGGCTGAGACACTAGCAAGTGTGACACATACAGTGTATATGATCGCCACTTACCGTGTAAGGAGGGTGATCAGTCCTCGAGGTCAGCCACTACGGGTATCATCCACAGACATCCAGGCATGGGTCCAGAGGGTCTCGGATCGCTGGCCACACCCCCCGTTGGGCTGCCAAAATTGTCGGGGTCGTAAACGACAATATAAATCCTCATTCACCAGTCATTCCAAATTAAACTATAAGCATGTGGTACCGGGTAAGAATGAGTCAGACAGGTAGCTGATTCAATCTCAGTGCATGCTCGTGAATCCACACACATGTGTGTAACGGTCACAGCAACTGGCTTTATTCTAAAAATACACAATACTATATTGAGTGTTAGGGGAAGGCGTGCATTAGGCGGGGTTTAAGCTAGCATCCAGTCTTTCTGATTTGTCGAACGTCTCCTGGTGGATTCCTCCTCTTCTTCACATTCCTTTAGTTTCGTTTCCAAAGAAATGAATCTTGTCCCTTCGGACACAAGGGTGAAACGAAACTGAACACTGGTGGCCATTTTTAAATACAATTACATTTGCTTTAGCAGGGGAAAACTTATTGTTTCACAGTATAAGAGTATAGCAGTACAAAAAGAGTATAAAGATATATAAAAGTATAAAAGGTATATAAGAAAATACATTTTCACCTTGACATTATATTCTTGTACATAGGGGCAGTATTATAGTAGTTATATTCTTGTACATAGGAGCAGTATTATAGTAGTTATATTCTTGTACATAGGAGCAGTATTATAGTAGATATATTCTTGTACATAGGAGCAGTATTATAGTAGTTATATTCTTGTACATAGGAGCAGTATTATAGTAGTTATATTCTTGTACATAGGAGCAGTATTATAGTAGTTATATTCTTGTACATAGGGGCAGTATTATAGTAGTTATATTCTTGTACATAGGAGCAGTATTATAGTAGTTATATTCTTGTATATAGGGGCAGTATTATAGTAGTTATATTCTTGTACATAGGAGCAGTATTATAGTAGTTATATTCTTGTATATAGGGGCAGTATTATAGTAGTTATATTCTTGTACATAGGTGGCAGTATTATAGTAGTTATATTCTTGTACATAGGAGCAGTATTATAGTAGTTATATTCTTGTACATAAGGGCAGTATTATAGTAGTTATATTCTTGTACATAGGGAGCAGTATTATAGTAGTTATATTCTTGTATATAGGGGCAGTATTATAGTAGTTATATTCTTGTACATAGGGACAGTATTATAGTAGTTATATTCTTGTATATAGGGGCAGTATTATAGTAGTTATATTCTTGTACATAGGAGCAGTATTATAGTAGTTATATTCTTGTACATAGGGGCAGTATTATAGTAGTTATATTCTTGTACATAGGAGCAGTATTATAGTAGTTATATTCTTGTACATAGGGGCAGTATTATAGTAGTTATATTCTTGTACATAGAGGGCAGTATTATAGTAGTTATATTCTTGTACATAGGGGCAGTATTATAGTAGTTATATTCTTGTACATAGGGGCAGTATTATAGTAGTTATATTCTTGTACATAGGAGCAGTATTATAGTAGTTATATTCCTGTACATCAGTGCAGTATTATAGTAGTTATATTCTGGTACATAGGGGAAGTATTATAGTAGTTATATTCTTGTACATAGGGGCAGTATTATAGTAGTTATATTCTTGTACATAGGAGCAGTATGATAGTAGTTATATTCTTGTACATAGAAGCAGTATTATAGTAGTTATGTTCTTGTACATAGGGGCAGTATTATAGTAGTTATATTCCTGTACATATGGGCAGTATTATAGTAGTTATATTCTTGTACATAGGGGCAGTATTATAGTAGTTATATTCTTGTACATAGGAGCAGTATTATAGTAGTTATATTCTTGTACATAGGGGCAGTATTATAGTAGTTATATTCTTGTACATAGGGGCAGTATTATAGTAGTTATATTCTTGTACATAGGAGCAGTATTATAGTAGTTATATTCTTGTACATAGGGGCAGTATTATAGTAGTTATATTCTTGTACATAGGGGCAGTATTATAGTAGTTATATTCTTGTACATAGGGGCAGTATTATAGTAGTTATATTCTTGTACATAGGAGCAGTATTATAGTAGTTATATTCTTGTACATAGGGGCAGTATTATAGTAGTTATATTCTTGTACATAGGGGCAGTATTATAGTAGTTATATTCTTGTGCATAGGAGCAGTATTATAGTAGTTATATTCTTGTACATAGGGGCAGTATTATAGTAGTTATATTCTTGTATATAGGAGCAGTATTATAGTAGTTATATTCTTGTACACAGGGGGTAGTATTATAGTAGTTATATTCTTGTACATAGGGGGCAGTATTATAGTAGTTATATTCTTGTACATAGGAGCAGTATTATAGTAGTTATATTCTTGTACATTTGTAAAATATATATATATATTGCCATTTTCTGAGGCCCGTAGCGTCTCCCATTTTTCGGATCTGGAGCCGAGCTGATATTTTTATTGATACCATTTTGGTGTAGAGAAGATCATTTGATCGTATGTTATACCAATGTTGCAGGGAGCAAAACAACATAATTCTGGTGTTTTTATTTTGTTTTTCTTGTTATGACGTTTACCAATCACTTTAATTATTTTTATATATTGATAGATCAGGGGATTCTGAATGCGTTCATACCAAATGTGTATTTTTTTTTGTTATTTTTTAATTGTTTTAATTTGAATGTGGGTGATTTGAACTTTTATATTATTCAAAACTTTTTTTTTTTTTAACTGGGACCATGAGATCATCTGATCGCTTGTGCTGCACAGAGCAGGGCTTCAGGGCGCAGGACAAGATTTTCTAAAAGGTTCTCAAATATTCAGGTAACTTCTGCGTTCCTCCAGTAGAGGGCAGTATGGATCTGTGGCGCACGCAGGCAGAGGAATAAGTGCAGCAGAGCCGCGCAGAAGCTGGGCCGAGCTGTACGATTCTTCTACCTGTCGTCCTGACCCTGGCGTCATCATTGCGATATTATGGCGGTTATTATAAATGAAGACAAGGAGGAGGCATCAACATCTGTAACATGGAATAGTTCATCCTGGAGGGGTGCGGGTGCAGGCGCTGAGCCTGCCCAACACTCAGGTCTTGAAGTATACAGAACAAGAAGTCAATGAAGACTAAAAAAAATAAATAAAGAGTTTAGTAAACAAAAAAAAAAATCAGAAAAATGTATATTAAAAACCATTAAATCGGTTTTATTTTCCCATTGAAAAATAAAGAATATAAAATATTTATCAGTATTTTCAGAGCTGTCCGCGAAAGTCCCATCGATCAGAAAAGATGTCAGAAAACCGGTCCAGCAAGTGCTGTAAAGGGAAACATATAGAAACGCCCAAATTGCTGTTTTTGCTCATTGCACTTCCCCAAAAAATGCAAGAACCTGTTAAAACCGCTGTATGTGACCCAAAATGGAGCCATCGGTAATCGAACCCGGAGAACTAAACGCAACCGCCGCACTGACGGAAACGTGCACATGTCAGGGGCCTCAGAACACAAAGACAGGAGCGAAAACAATACAGAATTTATAAAGGTCACTAAAATAATGAAGAAAAAAAAAAAAACTTACACAAGTTTTGGGTTCGCCGTATTCGTACCGACCCGGAGAATCGGTTATTTACCGCACAGTCTTACTGCACGGTGGAAATATTCCCCATTTCTTGGATCATTATGTGGTGAAATGAACGTTTTATCTTAAACTGTAACTGGAGCAAAGAGAAGCTCAAAACAAGGGGAGAAGGACGGAAAACACAAGAACGCAAAACGCTACGGAACTAAAAGGCTGTCAGAAAATCAGATATTCCTGTATTATACCCCAGAGCTGCACTCACTATTCTGCTGGTGCAGTCACTGTGTACATACATTACATATCCTGAGTTACATCCTGTATTATACCCCAGAGCTGCACTCACTATTCTGCTGGTGCAGTCACTGTGTACATACATTACATTACTGATCCTGAGTTACCTCCTGTATTATACCCCAGAGCTGCACTCACTATTCTGCTGGTGCAGTCACTGTGTACATACATTACATTACTGATCCTGAGTTACCTCCTGTATTATACCCCAGAGCTGCACTCACTATTCTGCTGGTGCAGTCACTGTGTACATACCGTACATTACTGATCCTGAGTTACCTCCTGTATTATACTCCAGAGCTGCACTCACTATTCTGCTGGTGCAGTCACTGTGTACATACATTACATTACATATCCTGAGTTACATCCTGTATTATACCCCAGAGCTGCACTCACTATTCTGCTGGTGCAGTCACTGTGTACATACCGTACATTACTGATCCTGAGTTACCTCCTGTATTATACCCCAGAGCTGCACTCACTATTCTGCTGGTGCAGTCACTGTGTACATACATTACATTACTGATCCTGAGTTACCTCCTGTATTATACCCCAGAGCTGCACTCACTATTCTGCTGGTGCAGTCACTGTGTACATACCGTACATTACTGATCCTGAGTTACCTCCTGTATTATACTCCAGAGCTGCACTCACTATTCTGCTGGTGCAGTCACTGTGTACATACATTACATTACTGATCCTGAGTTACCTCCTGTATTATACCCCAGAGCTGCACTCACTATTCTGCTGGTGCAGTCACTGTGTACATACCGTACATTACTGATCCTGAGTTACCTCCTGTATTATACCCCAGAGCTGCACTCACTATTCTGCTGGTGCAGTCACTGTGTACATACATTACATTACTGATCCTGAGTTACCTCCTGTATTATACCCCAGAGCTGCACTCACTATTCTGCTGGGGCAGTCACTGTGTACATACATTACTGATCCTGAGTTACCTCCTGTATTATATCCCAGAGCTGCACTCACTATTCTGCTGGTGCAGTCACTGTGTACATACATTACATTACTGATCCTGAGTTACCTCCTGTATTATACCCCAGAGCTGCACTCACTATTCTGCTGGTGCAGTCACTGTGTACATACATTACTGATCCTGTGTTACATCCTGTATTATACCCCAGAGCTGCACTCACTATTCTGCTGGTGCAGTCACTGTGTACATACATTACATTACTGATCCTGAGTTACATCCTGTATTATACCCCAGAGCTGCACTCACTATTCTGCTGGTGCAGTCACTGTGTACATACATTACATTACTGATCCTGTGTTACATCCTGTATTATACCCCAGAGCTGCACTCACTATTCTGCTGGTGCAGTCACTGTGTACATACATTACATTACTGATCCTGAATTACATCCTGTATTATACCCCAGAGCTGCACTCACTATTCTGCTGGTGCAGTCACTGTGTACATACATTACATTACTGATCCTGAGTTATATCCTGTATTATACCCCAGAGCTGCGCTCACTATTCTGCTGGTGCAGTCACTGTGTACATACATTACATTACTGATCCTGAGTTATATCCTGTATTATACCCCAGAGCTGCACTCACTATTCTGCTGGTGCAGTCACTGTGTACATACATTACATTACTGATCCTGAATTACATCCTGTATTATACCCCAGAGCTGCACTCACTATTCTGCTGGGGCAGTCACTATGTACATACATTACATTACTGATCCTGAGTTACATCCTGTATTATACTCCAGAGCTGCACTCACTATTCTGCTGGTGCAGTCACTGTGTACATACATTACATTACTGATCCTGTGTTACATCCTGTATTATACTCCAGAGCTGCACTCACTATTCTTCTGGTGTAGTCACTGTGTACATACATTACATTACTGATCCTGAGTTACATCCTGTATTATACCCCAGAGCTGCACTCACTATTCTGCTGGTGCAGTCACTGGGTACATACATTACATTACTGATCCTGAGTTACATCCTGTATTATACTCCAGAGCTGCACTCACTATTCTGCTGGTGCAGTCACTGTGTACATACATTACATTACTGATCCTGAGTTACATCCTGTATTATACCCCAGAGCTGCACTCACTATTCTGCTGGTGCAGTCACTGTGTGCATACATTACATTACTGATCCTGAGTTACATCCTGTATTATACCCCAGAGCTGCACTCACTATTCTGCTGGTGCAGTCACTGTGTACATACATTACATTACTGATCCTGAGTTACATCCTGTATTATACCCCAGAGCTGCACTCACTATTCTGCTGGTGCAGTCACTGTGTACATACATTACATTACTGATCCTGAGTTACCTCCTGTATTATACTCCAGAGCTGCACTCACTCTTCTGCTGGTGCAGTCACTGTGTACATACATTACATTACTGATCCTGAGTTACATCCTGTATTATACCCCAGAGCTGCACTCACTATTCTGCTGGTGCAGTCACTGTGTACATACATTACATTACTGATCCTGAGTTACATCCTGTATTATACCCCAGAGCTGCACTCACTATTCTGATGGCGGACTGCGTATTTACTGGTGCATCTCACAAAATTAGAATATCATCAAAAAGTGAATTTATTCAAGTTCAATACAGAAAGTGAATCTCCTATATTGTATAGAGTCATTACACACAGAGTGATCTATTTCATGTGTTTATTTCTGTTAATGTTGATGATTATGGCTTACAGCCAATGAAAACCCAAAAGTCATTATCTCAGTAAATTAGAATACTTTATAACACCAGCTTGCAAATGATTGTAAAATCTGGAATGTTCCCTACTGAATGTATGATCAGTAAATGCACTCAATACTTGGTTGTGGCTCCTTTTGCATCAATTACTGCATCAATGCGGCGTGACATGGAGGCGATCAGCCTGTGGCGCTGCTGAGGGGTTATGGAAGCCCAGGTTGCTTTGATAACAGCTTTCCGCCCGTCTGCATTTTTGGGTCTGGTCTCTCATCTTCCTCTTGACAATACTCCATAGATTCTCTATGGGGTTAAGGTCAGGCGAGTTTGCTGCCAATCAAGCCCAGTGATACTGTTGTTTTTACACCAGGTATTGGTACTTTTGGCAGTGTGGACAGGGGCCAAGTCCTGCTGGAGAATGACATTTCCATCTCCATAAAGCTTGTCGGCAGAGGGAAGCATGAAGTGCTCTACAATCTCCTGGTAGACGGCTGCGCTGACTTTGGTCTTGATGAAACACAGTGGACCTACACCAGCAGATGACATGGCTCCCCAAACCGTCACTGATGGTGGAGACTTCACACTAGACCTTTGAAACCAAGGTCCCAGAGTCTGGAGGAAGAGTGGAGAGGCCACAATCCAAGCTGCTGGAAGCGGACAGGACGTCCATGATACGCGTAGTTTTATAGCCCTGAATAAAGCATGCAACTTGTCACGATAATGTGAATATGCCATGGTTGAGTATCCACCTAACTTTACAAGACACGCTGCGGCCATTCCGACCCCCCTTCTTCTCACTCTGCCTGCTGCTATGTGTGTAATTCAATACCCTCACTAGAATCACTGAAGTTTTATGGCTAGGGCTACTTTCACACTAGCGTCGTTTGGAATACGTCGCAATGCGTCGTTTAGGAGAAAAAAACGCATCCTGCAAACTTGTCTGCGCGATGCGTTTTTTCCCCATAGGCTTGCATTAGTGACGTATGGCCACACGTCACAACCGTTGTGCGTCGGGTTTTGGCGGACCGCCGGTACAAAAAAAGTTACTTGTAACATTTTTTGTGCGTCGTGTCCGCCATTTCCAACGGCGCATGCGCGGCCGGAACTCCGCCCCCTCCTCCCCGGACATTACAATGGGGCAGCGGATGCGTTGAAAAACTGCATCCACTGCCCCCATTGTGCTACATTAACATTGTCCGTCGGTACTTCGGGCCGACGGTTTGCGACGGCCCGTACCGATGGACTAGTGTGAAAGTAGCCTTAGCTGCAAATACCAGTCTTTGCGAAAACTACTCATTCCCTCCTCCCAACCAATAGCAGCCAAAACTGGTATAGGAACCATGCGCTTCTTTGTTCTATTAAGGGGATATATAGTGGCACCGATTCGGGCTAGGGATATAAGAATTATATATTCTGGCTGTCCATCAATAGATCTATCACTCACTGAAAGCGGTAGCAGCTAAAGGCAACAAGTGCAAAGTGCGGACTTCTCAGTAAGCGGTTCACATAATTACTCCGTGTTCACACTTAAAAGAACGCCCCTGAAGTGGGGAACATCATGAGCATGGTGACGTACTTATGCGACGTTCACACAGCAAGTTATGCATAAAAATAGTTAACATAGCTCTAAGTAAAGGGGAGGTGTCAGCCTCTAAGTGATGTCACCACAGGGGGAGTGCCTGGGTTTTGGGCTGGAATAACTTCGTGAGACAGCATTCTTGCAGTGTCTTTGTGTCCAGGGTCCTGCTGCTATATAGATGTGATATGCATCTAGATGTGTGTATCCTCCTCAGCTTACGGCCAGCCACGATATGAAATGATCTGAACGCTGTTTTTTTTTATTTTAATCCCTCTTTAATTTGTAATTGTAATGTACACATATATTTGTCTTCTTTATAATATCTTTTTAATACTTTGTAAACACTGCCTGCCTTTTTATGGAGTAAAATATAAAATTACTAGCTTGTCTCTCCTCGCTCTATAACGAATGGTCGCGTCCTCTTAAATGAATTACGATACTGATTTGGGTTGGCTCCGGACCCGTTAAACCTTAGGAAATCGGAGCTGGTGGCGACTTTGTTCTGTGCGTTTGGGAGTCTTCGTAGCGACGGTGGCGTTGATAATTATTGTTCCCGCCTGAGTGGGAGTAGTATATCGCCCTCGATGCAGCGTGCCCATTAGCCAGTACATAGCAGGCAGCCTTTCCGGCGACTAATTACCCTAGGTGCAGTACCTAATCTGACCTGAGGGTAAAGGGGGCACCAGAGAGCTGCAAGTTCCAAACCGAAAGTGGGATATAGATAAATTCCCTTCAGAAGGAACCAGGGGCAACCAAACAACCCCGGTTCATGACAAAGTGGTGTGAGTGGTGGGGATGATAAAGGTTTCCTCCTTGGGATCCCTGACATATTGGTGGCAGCGCAGTGGGATCCCTGAAGTATACGGTGGGATTCATGACAACTCTTCTGAACTCTGACTCCCTTGCCTGATTTTTGAGGAGCGCGGAATTGTCGGTATCTTTAATATCCTATCCAGTTACAATCGTTAGCACTGCTGTCACCAAATCCATGTCTCTGGGGGGCCCCCAATATGCTGCCCCACAGACCCCTCTTCCCAGCAGCAGGTGAGCCATAGACGCCTTCACATGACAAGTGAATGAAGAATCTAAAGTATGAAGCAGTTTTGCTTAAATCAATAAATACAAATCTCCTACCGTTTTGTGTTTACAGCTCCTGAGCAAAACAATGTGTCTCCATGTTCCAAGCACTCCTTGTGTAGCGATCCTGCAGTCAGGCATTGCTTTATGTCAAATACTTTTGTGAAAAGTTGTCGCTTCTCCTCCAACACTCCTCTTCTATCAGCAGGGGGCAGCACTGAGCCACTGTCCAAGGTTGACTCTTCCCCGTTTGTTCCTTGTGTGTTGGTCTTTGACTATTATAGTCATGAATCAGCAGGCTCAGACTGAGCAGAGCCTGGTTCATGGGAGGACAGAGATGAGTGACCGGTCTAGTCAGATGCATCATGTGTGTGACATACCGCTCTGCGGTGCAACAGACAAGTGACGCCCTGCACTTGTCAGCACAAGTCGAGGCCTCCACCAGTGATTCACAGCACAGGAAGAATGTGCAGAGTCTGCAGCCGGCCCATCGAGTCTGACAGCTGTGGAGTGTGACACACAAGATGGCGGCACACGGGAGCCAGACTATAAACCCGGCCTGTTCCCCCTCTGTACAAAGCTCACTAAGGTGGCTGGCAGTCTAGGACTAATGACTCCACAAGCAGAATAGTGAGTGCAGCTCTGGGTATAATACAGGAGGTAACTCAGGATCAGTAATGTATGTACACAGTGACTGCACCAGCAGAATAGTGAGTGCAGCTCTGGGGTATAATACAGGATGTAACTCAGGATCAGTAATGTAATGTATGTACACAGTGACTGCACCAGCAGAATAGTGAGTGCAGCTCTGGGGTATAATACAGGATGTAACTCAGGATCAGTAATGTAGTGTATGTACACAGTGACTGCACCAGCAGAATAGTGAGTGCAGCTCTGGAGTATAATACAGGATGTAACTCAGGATCAGTAATGTAATGTATGTACACAGTGACTGCACCAGCAGAATAGTGAGTGCAGCTCTGGGGTATAATACAGGATGTAACTCAGGATCAGTAATGTAGTGTATGTACACAGTGACTGCACCAGCAGAATAGTGAGTGCAGCTCTGGAGTATAATACAGGAGGTAACTCAGGATCAGTAATGTATGTACACAGTGACTGCACCAGCAGAATAGTGAGTGCAGCTCTGGGGTATAATACAGGATGTAACTCAGGATCAGTAATGTAATGTATGTACACAGTGACTGCACCAGCAGAATAGTGAGTGCAGCTCTGGGGGTATAATGCAGGATCTGTATTGATTGGACCTCCTATATCTGCCATGACTCACATGCTCCTCCACAGTGACGTACCCCTCGTTTAGTCCCTCAGGCTCCCCTCTTTCACCCCCCCCCCCCCCCATTTTCCACAATATAAACCACAGATCAGATTGTGCAAACCAGGTTGAAGGTTTATTATAATATTTGCGATTGGTCCCGGTCGGTGCTGCAGCGGTTCTCCCAGGTTGAGGCCTTCGGGTTGTAATACTTGTATTGCGGAGCAGTAACGGAGTACGATGGGCAGTGGACGGAGCGCGCTCAGTCCTCGTACACCCACTTGTAGGCACTACTGTCATAATCCACCAGCTCCTCCGGCTTAAACCACAAGGCGACTTCCTTCTTGGCACTCTCCACGGAGTCACTGCCATGGATGATGTTCCTGGAGGAGAGAGGCAGCAGGATGTTACATGATCGTCTTTGCACCGACATACTAACTTCTCATCAGTGCAGCACGTCATAGGCAGCAGCGTGATTGCAGCTCTGGATGTGACTGCAGTAGGACATGTTACATAAGCGCACGGACAACGCTGTGCACTGGCTGCACTCCACGGCCAGCATTACTGTAATCTCTGCCCCGGACCCGCCGCTAACAGCAGTTTAATCTGTGGCCACAGATCACATTGTGCCGTGGATTATCAGTCTCTGCTCATCCAGCCCTGCGACCTCCGGGATTATAGTGACCCCAGAAAGTCAGTCGCTGCCATATCAGGCTGGATTATAGGAGATCCCAGAGGAGGAATTGCCCTGTAAGCGATTGTCTTCCTGCAACATTCATGTTCAGGCTGTAAGTGGCCAATGGTGAGGAGGTGAAGAACATGCAACTCCTGATAGTGACGGAGCGCATGATGCGGCAGCTGCTCACCTGCCAACCTGGATGGCGTAGTCTCCCCTGATGGTGCCAGGCTTGGAATCGGCAGGGTTGGTCTCTCCAGCATGACACGGCCGGTCTTCACCACATTTAACCCTTCCCAGACCTGTAAGATAAGAAACTATGGTTACCGGAAACTTCTGCACTTCTATTCATGGAGTTTTTCCGCTGTCCGTGACTCTGGCAGGTGGAGCACAGAATAATGCACAGGGGACCCCCGTAACACCGCTAGCGGGGGGCCGGCGCTCAGTGTGACAGTTCCATCCCCTCCATACAGTCATTAGCCTCTATAGAAAGTTTAATGGACATTGAGAACCCAGCAGACCCTCACTGACCATGGCGACCACGGGCCCGGAGTGCATGTACTCCACCAGGCCGTTGTAGAAGGGGCGATCCTTCAGGTCGATGTAGTGCTGCTGCAGAAGAGTTTTGGAAGCCTAGAAGGAAAAAAATAAATGTAAGATAATATAACTGAAGTTTGATTGTTGAGGATAATTCTGCCCCCAGGGAAGGGCGAATATGTACAATTACACAAAGGGTTAATGCGAGAAATGCAAGGAGACGACAAACACCAGAAGCCCAGAGCTGTCGCCTGCACCACGACACAAGGTCACGGAGGCAACGACACAAAGTCACGGAGGCACTGCAGGATTAGGAATATTGCAGATTACCGGTCATTAAGGTCAAGTGTCACAAATCAGAACGGGAACGGAAAGAGGAGATGGGGGAGAGGACGCCCCAGGAGACGGCAGCACGGGAGCAGAGAGGAGGGGGGGGGGGGGACAGGACGCCCCCAGGAGACAGCTGCACAGGAGCAGAGAGGAGGGGGGGGGGGGGACAGGACGCCGGCAGGAGACAGCAGCACAGGAGCAGAGAGGGGGGGGGGGGGGGGGGGGGACACAGGACGCCGGCAGGAGACAGCAGCACAGCGGCAGAGAGGGGGGGATAAAGGACGCCCCCAGGAGACTGCAGCACAGGGGCAGGGGGGGGGGGGGGGGGGGGGACAACAAGACGACCCCAGGAGCCGGCTGCACAGGAGCAGAGAGGAGAGGGGACGGGATATGCACAGGACCAGAAAGAGGAGGAGGGGGACAGGACGCCGGCAGGAGACGGCTGCACAGGAGCAGAGGGGAGGGGGGGGGGGGGGGGGGGGGGTGACAGGACGCCGGCAGGAGACGGCTGCCACAGGAGCAGAGAGGAGGGGGGGGGGGGGGGGACAGGACGCCGGCAGGAGACAGCTGCACAGGAGCAGAGAGGAGGGGGGGGGGGGGGGGGGACAGGACGCCCCCAGGAGACAGCTGCACAGGAGCAGAGAGGAGGGGGGGGGGGGGACAGGACGCCGGCAGGAGACAGCAGCACAGCGGCAGAGAGGGGGGATAAAGGACGCCCCCAGGAGACTGCAGCACAGGAGCAGAGGGGGGGGACAACAAGACGCCCCCAGAGGAGCCGGCTGCACAGGAGCAGAGAGGAGAAGGGATGGGATATGCACAGGACCAGAAAGAGGAGGAGGGGGACAGGACAGCCCAGGAGACGGCTGCACAGGAGCAGAGAGATGGGGACAGGCCCCCAGGACCTCACCAGAGGGGCCCCAGCGCTCACCTGCTGCATCTTCATGGCCGCCAGACGGAAGCCTTTCTGCTCGAAGCGCTTGACGATGTCGCCGACCAGGCCTCGCTGGACGCCGTCGGGCTTGATGGCGATGAAGGTCTGCTCCTTGTTGCTGGCCGCCATCCTGAAAGGAAAATAAGTCAGAGGGCGACAGTAAGAGAACGGCGGCTGATACCAGAGGACAACAGCCACACTCACAGCAGAGGCCAATGACAGAGTGACTGACAGCTGGAGAACTACAAGCCCCAGCAGCGCAGCCCTGAGATAAGGGCCGTCACAGCACACAAAGGAAGGCGATAAAGTTATTGTAGCCGCAGACTACCACACCCATCCGGCACAGCCGCGCTCCCGCCTCCCGCCATCACTACACTCACTTTCACCAGAGGAGACAGGACACGAAAGAAGAAAGAGAGCTCGTTCCGGCTGTATTTATACTAGCGGTGACGTCACCAGGCCATCCGGCTCCCGATTGGCAGACGGGTGGGCAGGACGAGGAACGAGCCGGCCGGTTGTGACGAAGAATCCGATTGCTGAGATGGAAGGATCGCTGCTATTGGCCGTTATATTTAAATATGCGCATTGTGTGATGCGCGGTGCATGCTGGTCCCCAGTGAGCCCCATAGTAAGTAACTAGAAGGGCTAAATAGAGCCGAGGGGTCACTGAGGGCCTGAGGGGGCGGGAGAGCTGGTCACCAGTGTGGAGCAAATAAAGCAGTGAATGTCAGTCACTAAACCTCAATGCTGATTAATCCTCCTGGAAACCCGCTGGTTACCGGGGGCTACTCATGGCCGCGCTACACCTGGGGTCACACGCGCCCAATGCCAGGACACCACGACAGGCGTGACCTTGTTATGGCCGTCAGGTCTCCTGACACGTGGGCCTTCACCACTTTCAATTTTTCCAAGAGCTATATCTTTTTTCTGTAAATTCTTTATCGTCACCATTTTATACGTCTGCCTTACAATTATCGTCAGAGGCGGCGCTTCTCTAATTCACGCGGGTCTGACAATGAGACATTATAAGGGTCTCGCCCGCACCGCTCCTCCAGGTGACAGGACAGGCGGGAGCGGGTCATAACTTTATGTCATATTCTCCCAGAGAAACCTCCTAGCGGAGAGACGTGATGGCCATGTTTCCAAGCAAACATCACCCCACACACACCAAACATCACTGACATATCCCCAGTGCCGGTCAGTATTACATTCCTGTGGTTTCCCCAAGACTGAACGTACTGGCGGAAGTAATTACATCCCCGATCACCGAGATCTCCGTAGACTAGTACCGGTATGACATGGACGCACCGGTATGACATGGACGTACCTGTATGACATGGACGTACCTGTATGACATGGACGTACCTGTATGATATGGACGTACCGGTATGACATGGACGCACCGGTATGACATGGACGCACCGGTATGACATGGACGCACCGGTATGACATGGACGCACCGGTATGAGATGGACGTACCTGTATGACATGGACGCACCGGTATGACATGGACGTACCGGTATGACATGGACGCACCGGTATGACATGGACGCACCGGTATGAGATGGACGTACCTGTATGACATGGACGTACCTGTATGACATGGACGTACCTGTATGATATGGACGTACCGGTATGACATGGACGCACCGGTATGACATGGACGCACCGGTATGACATGGACGCACCGGTATGACATGGACGCACCGGTATGACATGGACGTACCGGTATGACATGGACGTACCGGTATGACATGGACGTACCGGTATGACATGGACGTACCGGTATGACATGGACGTACCGGTATGACATGGACGTACTGTATTTCCATTGCAGTGTGATGTCCTGGTTTGGACCAGATACGTCCAGTCTACCTTAGCCGCCATTATCTTTTCTCGCATATTTTATCCTCCCTTTTCTGGTGAGAAAAATACACAGAGAACATTTGCTCTTCTCACTACTGTCGGGTCCATTGATATCCCCTAATCCATGACAAGATCCATACGACTTTTTGATTCCTTTTTTTGGATGAAAAAGTAACTAAATATTCAGCGAATCTGTTAGTTCTATTTTTCCCTCCATTTCGGTGTTCATGGATGGGGATATTTTATTACCTCGGACAGTCACAAGTGCCGCAACACAAATTTATTTTTTTGTTTAATTGTAAAAGAAAAATTGAGAAAATTCAAGGTTCTTTTTTATTGTTTCTTACATTTTTTATTCGTCCTCGTAGGGAACTTTAATTTGCAATCGCTTGTACAACACGCGGCAGTTCTGTAATATTGTCGTGTGTTGTAAAATCACCACACTCCTATGAAACCAGGGGTACAAACATGGTGGACACGAACATTAGCCCCCTGGCTTCCATTACAGTGACTCCGGCAATCCATTTCCAGCCTCATAAATGCCGCTGTCACAATTGACAATAAACCGCTGAGGTCAGAGTTGGCCCTGACAGACTCAGGTGCCGGCTGCACAGCACAGACGCCAACCACGCAGTATGGCACCAGCACTGATCGCCCCGTTTTTGCCAAACTTGCCATATAACCCCTGGCTAAGAGGAAAATTCATACGTATGGGCATTTTGTGTTATTTTTCTGTGACCTGAAAATTTGCAGCAAATCATTAGATTTTTTTATAATTATGACAGAGGTGGTAACAAGTGATAGGTGACGGCAAATGCGAGTGCAACCAGTGACCAAACATCCAGCAGGTTCGACCTATAGACAAACCACAGCGGGCAACTCAGAAACTCTGCCCACCGACGCTGGCCACTGATCGCACAAATTTGTAAAGAATAATAAAACATATAGGGAAGGTTTAGGCTGTGTGCACACAAGGGTTTTTAAGAAGCTTTTTGGGAAAAAACGCTAAGGAAAGACTTAAAAGACTCTTCCTACTGATTTCTATTGCAAAACGACTTGCTGTTCATATATGGAGGTCACTTTGTGATCCAGCTCCTAGCTGTGGAATGTGAGCAGACCCTGATTCAGGCAGAGAAATGCTACTCACAATATCACACACCACAGACTTCTTACACAATTTGTGCCCATGGTCCCACTTCTCTGGATG
Organism: Ranitomeya variabilis; assembly: GCF_051348905.1. NCBI lineage: Eukaryota > Metazoa > Chordata > Amphibia > Anura > Dendrobatidae > Ranitomeya > Ranitomeya variabilis. The sequence continues at coordinate 10,429,803 of NC_135238.1, forward strand.
GAGTTTGCAGAAACACACGTGCTGCCACCAGAACAACTGCAAAGAGACGTGATGACCACAAACACAAAAAAAAACGTAACGGACAAACTGGTGATATCAACCTCAAAAGTTGTTAAAACGGAGAGACAATCTTTACAAGAGTAGAGCAAGGGATCTCGAGAAGAATGGAGGGTGGAATTTGGCCTGACCGGGTTTTGAGTCTTCAGGAATTTGAGATTGTAAACTGTCCCATCCATAAAACAGTTGGTAGCAGCGGTGAGAGCATGAAGGGTCTTAGTTTTGAGATCCTTTTGAAACCATCTTGCAGACGTTTAAGCACAATAGGTAAATGTATGAAGAATAATTATGCACTTTGAGCCAAACAGAATTTCCTTGAGACCTTTGATAACAAACTAGTAGAAGGCTTTCAGGAAACCTCAAGGTGTTCATCATTAGTGGAGGAAAACCTCTTTCAGTTTAGTCTTAAAACAAGAGAAAAAGCAGCATCTAGTCTAGTCTAGATCTTCTGGAGTAGAAGATCTTTGTGCTGAAGTTTACAGTATTCTGCGCTCCATTGATGTAACAATCCTGGAAACCATGCCCCTTAGGGGCAGAACGGGGCTACCTAGCATTTCAGAAAGCTTTTGAGCATGATGTTGGACAACATTTCTCCTTATAGTAGGACCTCTGGAAGTTCACCCTTACTGAGAAAACTAAAAGAAGTCAGCTTGTGATTTTCCTTGGTCAGCAACAGATCTGAGATGTTCCCAATCTGTTAGTGAAAGTCCACTCTGTTGGGACGGACTCTTCCGAAGATAATCCTGAGTAATCACTGAACCTATTGAATCCACGGCTCCTTAGTCTAGCAGATTTCTCTCTGACCACTTCAGGATTGTCCTGTGTTCTCATCATCAGGCGAGATGTCGCATTCTCCTTGTCTTGTTGATGTAAAATACGGATCTGCATATTCTGACCGGACCAGACCTTCTCGGTGCTTGATTCTTGAAATGAAAGAGTGCAAGTCTTACATCTTTCATTCCCCTCAGATGAATAAATATTTTCTGTTTCAGGATCTTTCCGCAACTGATCGATGATTGGGATCCCATTGGACTGAAACCTCAATAGTTTGCTCCATCAATTGAAAACATTACTCTGTGAAAAGAACGGATGTTAAAGCTACCACAGAAAGTCCTGCAAGTAAGAGGCACAATTTCATATTCCTTGTGATAATCTGCAAGATTCCCAACTCAGACAGAATTTCCTGCGTTAGATCCTGAAAAAAATGAGTCTTCACCCGAGGGATTGCACTGATGGAAGCGGTTACCAGCCCCAGAATTGTGGAGTCCAAATGCACCAAGACACTGGAAGGATAAATAAGAAGACCGACTTCTTTCTTGTCCTCTGGAAGGTTTGGTATGTAGAGGCCATCATCAAGCCAAGGAACAGCTTCTTGGTAGCAGGAGTTAAATGATGTTGAAAAGAAACTAGAGTTTCTGGAGAAGTTGGAGTGTCGTTCGAAGGGGAGACTGAAGGTTTATTGGAGAAAGGTGCCATAACCGGCCAATAATCCAAATGCAGAATGACACATTATTCCCTAAAGACATAATGCTGTTATGGCAACAATGGCCACTTTTGTGACCACTCTTGAAGCTGGTGATAGGAAAGCTTTGGATTGGAAATGAAACCTTTTCCTTCAATACAGCAATCCTGAAAAATGTACTGTCTTCCTCTGAAATAGAAATGTGGAAATTGGCATCTAATAAAGTCTACATTGTCCTTAATTTACAAGGTGGCGATAACGGAGTTTATTTTTTCCATTGTGAATATCTCTTTCTTCCAGGGGACGTCCACTTTTGGCCCTGTAAAGACTATTATTCCACGTCAATAGTTCAGAGTGTTCATCCATTAAGTCGCCATGGCAGAACAATGAGCCGAAGGCCGTTAAATAATAATAATAATAATAATAGTTCTGATTTGTCAGGAAAGAGACGGATTAATTTGACACATCAGAAAAACCTTGACGAAATGTAGAGAGTCGTCTCGTTGTATGGTCTTCATCCTCAATTATCTGTAGTAGTCTATGACCAGACATGAAATAATTTTAGTAATCTTGCCCCTACAAAAAAAAACCTTGTGGCACGGAATTTTGACTTTTGTTTTGGATTTATCCTAAATTCTTGAACTATAAAAGCATCTGCGATATCCGCTCTCATTATGAAACTCTTCTCTTTGTGAAGGTTGGTAGAAACACAAGGCTGTAGCCGTCCTTATTGGCCTGTAATATCTGCAATAATCTTGGCGTCTTGGCCAAGGCAAAGCATATAATATATACACCTCAGATTCCATCATATGGAAAATATGTATATATATATACACCCCGGTACAGTCACTGCCAGCTCCACAATAACAAAAAAATAGGCAAAATTACTAAACCTTATGTTGCAGGAATGGCTCTCATGTTTCTCGTTGCGATTTTACTTTTCTATAGTGTTGAAATTTGGCATGGATAGCATCATCAATTGGATCGTTATTAAGTTGGAAGGGTTAGAATGGCCTACACTAATGTGAGTGAAAACATTATGTTTATCCCTTTGCTACGATGGAGAAAATATATCTCCCACAAATATCGGATTGATGCAAAACCCCAATATTCATTGCTGACCACTGGCTCCAAAAAAATCTGGGTACCGGTGCTTTCAACACAGGACGCTCTTGCCATGGAAGTGTACTTTTCGGCCTCTGAGTAAACGAATCCCAGTCTTGCTGGCTGGTTCTCAGAGCAGATATCTGCTGTAATTACCTGTTCACTGCAGGTGGTCCCCACTTCATTGGACAATGAAGCATTGTCTCTTTCTCACCTGTTATAATTAATCCTGTATGCGAGAGTGATACGTCCACTCTCCATAGATGTCTTTATGGATTTTAATTTCTTCCTTATGACACAGTGTTAGACACACAAGCGCCTTCAGTAGGTGATGCAGGCTGAACTGCAGGATATATAGGAAGAAACTGCCACAGGTAAAACAGGCTAAAAAGGAAGAGAAATCAGTCTGTGTAAGTTTACTGCGTCTTTTTAGGAAGCTTCTACTGTAGCAGCTTGAACTCTGAAAGACAACGTTAAGCATTAGGAATAGGCTCAGTAGATGACACTAACAGAACAATGATATTCCTAATAATGTACCCTAAAGCTGACACTGGTTCTGGCTGCATTCAGCTTATGGGAAGGACCTCCGCCAGGTTAGCCATCACATAGAGCAGCAGCGTGATTTTCAGGCACTGTATACAAATCCTCCTGAGACTGTAATATGCTGCACACATCACAAAGCAAAAGAGAAAATCAACTTATTTCATTTTCAGCAGCATATTTTCTATAAAAGCCGTAGAGAACGCACCGTCATACATACACTGCTCCTCACTGAGGCAGCAAGGAGAGCAAAGGGCGCGATACAGTTGTGCTCAAAAGTTTAAATACCCCGGCAGAATTTCTGCCATGGTTTTGTTTGTACAGAGCCCCTGATTGTCCATTTGTTAATCACAGTGTGAATGCTGCTGACCGGCATTATCAATTCCTTGGATATATTTTTGCATCCCTTTATACGGTTCCACTACCTTTTCCCGTAGATCCGTTGACAATTCTTTTGCTTTCCTCGTGACTCACAATCCTGAAACGTCAGTGGCTGGATGAAAGATGCAAGAGTCTGTCTGGATCCCAGAAACTCACTCAACTTTTATGCACACACTGATCACAAGCAAACAGGTCACAGGTGAGGATGTTACCAATCACCAGGGTATGGGAACTTTTGATCAGGGTCACTTGGATGTTTTGGGTTGTCATTATGATTTATAAAGAGAAAACACAGTAGTCTGACAATAAATGGCTTCTCCCAACCACTGACCATGAGTGGAGGAAAAGTTTTATCATTCATATTCTCTGAAAAGAGGCCAAGAAAGCAAATATTCTGCCGGGGTATGTAAACTTTTGAGCACAACTGTATATTAATTTTGTGTGCGTCCTTGGTTATACTCATGTCTATTATCCCCTTACATTTCTCATGCTCTGGTTTGGAATATATTTTATTAATGTTTAAAAGATTTAATAAATTTGATTTTATGGTTAAATATACTCTCTGGTATTACAGTATGCAGTTGCAGTAGTACAGTATATAGGAGCAGTATTACAGTATATAGGGGCAGTATACAGGGGCAGTAGTATAGTATATAGGAGCGGTTTTACTGTATATAGGGGCAGTATACAGTATATAGGGGCAATATTACAGTATATAGGGGCAGAAGTATAGTATATAGGGGCAGTATTACAGTATATAGGGGTAGAAGTACAGTATATACAGTCATGGCCAAAAGTATTGACACCCCTGCAATTCTGTCAGATAATACTCAGTTTCTTCCTGAAAATGATTGCAAACACAAATTCTTTGATATTATTATCTTCATTTAATTTGTCTTAAATGAAAAAAACACAAAAAGAATTGTTCTAAAGCCAAATTGGATATAATTCCACACCAAACATAAAAAAGGGGGTGGACAAAAGTATTGGCACTGTTCGAAAACTCATGTGATGCTTCTCTAATTAGTGTAATTAACAGCACCTGTAACTTACCTGTGGCACCTAACAGGTGTTGGCAATAACTAAATCACACTTGCAGCCAGTTGACATGGATTAAAGTTGACTCAACCTCTGTCCTGTGTCCTTGTGTGTACCACATTGAGCATGGAGAAAAGAAAGAAGACCAAAGAACTGTCTGAGGACTTAAGAAACCAAATTGTGAGGAAGCATGAGCAATCTCAAGGCTACAAGTCCATCTCCAAAGACCTGAATGTTCCTGTGTCTACCGTGCGCAGTGTCATCAAGAAGTGTAAAGCCCATGGCACTGTGGCTAACCTCCCTAAATGTGGACGGAAAAGAAAAATTGACAAGAGATTTCAACGCAAGATTGTGCGGATGTTGGATAAAGAACATCAACTAACATCCAAACAAGTTCAAGCTGCGCTGCAGTCCGAGGGTACAACAGTGTCAACCCATACTATCCGTCAGCTTCTGAATGAAAAGGGACTGTATGGTAGGAGACCCAGGAAGACCCCACTTCTTACCCCGAGGCATAAAAAAGCCAGGCTGGAGTTTGCCAAAACCTTCCTGAAAATGCCTAAAACGTTTTGGAAGAATGTTCACTGGTCAGATGAGACAAAAGTAGAGATTTTTGGGCAAAGGCATCAACATAGAGTTTACAGGAGAAAAAAGAGGTATCTAAAGAAAAGAACACGGTCCCTACAGTCAAACATGGCGGAGGTTCCCTGATGTTTTGGGGTTGCTTTGCTGCCTCTGGCACTGGACTGCTTGACCGTGTGCATGGCATTATGAAGTCTGAAGACTACCAACAAATTTTGCAGCATAATGTAGGGCCCAGTGTGAGAAAGCTGGGTCTCCCTCAGAGGTCATGGGTCTTCCAGCAGGACAATGACCCAAAACACACTTCAAAAAGCACTAGAAAACGGTTTGAGAGAAAGCACTGGAGACTTCTAAGGTGGCCAGCAATGAGTCCAGACCTGAATCCCATAGAACACCTATGGAGAGATCTAAAAATGGCAGTTTGGAGAAGGCACCCTTCAAATATCAGGGACCTGGAGCAGTTTGCCAAAGAAGAAAGGTCTAAAATTCCAGCAGAGCATTGTAAGAAACTCATTGATGATTACCGGAAGCGGTTGGTCACAGTTATTTTGGCTAAAGGTTGTGCAACCAAGTATTAGGCTGAGGGTGCCAATACTTTTGTCTGGCCCATTTTTGGAGTTTTGTGTGAAATGATCAATGTTTTGCTTTTTGCTTCATTCTCTTTTGTGTTTTTTCATTTAAGACAAATTAAATGAAGATAATAATACCAAAGAATTTGTGTTTGCAATCATTTTCAGGAAGAAACTGAGTATTTTCTGACAGAATTGCAGGGGTGTCAATACTTTTGGCCATGACTGTAGGAGCAGTATTACTGTACATAGGGGCAGTATTACAGTATATACGAGCAGTATTACTGTACATAGGGGCAGTATTACAGTATATAGGGGCAGTAGTACAGTATATAGGAGCAGTTTTACTGTATATAGGGCAGTATACAGTATATAGGGGCAGTAGTACAGTATATAGGAGTATTACTGTATATAGGGCAGCATACAGTATATAGGGGTAGTATTCATTATATAGGGGGCAGTATACATTATATATGGGCAGTATATTGTTCTGATCTGGTGGCCTAAGAGCAGCATGAGACGTACTCTGGAGAAGGTGGTACCTGTACTGACCGCAGACCCTGAACTTAACACCGCAACTAGAAGTAGCCGTGGGATGTACCTAGCTCTCCCTAGACATCTCGACACAGCCGGAGGACTAATTACCCCTAGAGATAGAAAAGGGAAAAGTATCTTGCCTCGGAGAAAATCCCCAAAGGATAGACAGCCCCCCACAAATATTGACTGTGAGAGGAGAGGGAAAAAACATACACAGACTGAAATGAGAATTTAGCAAAGGAGGCCACTTCTAGCTAAATAGAAAGGATAGGACAGAGTACTATGCGGTCAGTATTAAAACACTAGAAAATATCCACCACAGAAAATACAAAATCTCCACAGCTAACTAAAGATATGGAGGGTATATCTGCATCTCCAGAGATACCAGCTTGGCTAAACAAATCCTTATACAGACCAAGCTGGACAAGACAAAAACATGGAAAAGAACTGAACAATAAGGCCACAGCACGTGGACAGCAAAAATCAAGGCCAGAACTCATCTTTGTTGAAATGAACTGCAAAGCAGAAGAGACCAGGCAGGGATGTGAATCCTCCAGGAACAATGGACAACTGGCACTGACTAAAGGGTGAAGCAAGACTAAATAGCCCAGTCAAAATTGCAAAAAGTGAACACACCTGATAAATGCTGTGATTCAGAGACAGCAGCGCTACCACTTACAACCACCGGAGGGAGCCCAAGAGCAGAATTCACAACAGTACCCCCCCTTGAGGAGGGGTCACCGAACCCTCACCAGAGCCCCCAGGCCGATCCGGACGAGCCAAATGAAAGGCACAAACCAAATCATCAGCATGAACATCGGAGGCAACAACCCAAGAATTATCCTCCTGGCCATAACCCATCTATTTGACAAGATACTGAAGCTTCCGCCTTGAAAAACGAGAATCCAAAATCTTCTCAACCACATACTCCAACTCCCCATCAATCAACACCGGGGCAGGAGGATCAACAGAGGGAACAACGGGCACCACATATTTCCGCAACAAAGATCTATGGAAAACATTATGGATGGAAAAAGAGGCTGGAAGCGCCAAACGAAAAGACACCGGATTGATAATCTCAGAAATCCTATAAGGACCAATAAACCGAGGCTTAAACTTAGGGGAAGAAACCTTCATAGGAACATGACGGGAAGACAACCGGACCAAATCCCCAACCCGAAGCCGGGAACCAACACACCGACGACGGTTAGCAAAACGCTGAGCCTCCTCCTGAGACAACACCAAATAGTCCACAACATGAGCCCAAATCTGCTGCAACCTGTCAACCACAGAATCCACACCAGGACAATCAGAAGGCTCAACCTGCCCCGAAGAAAAACGAGGATGAAAACCAGAGTTACAAAAGAAGGGTGAAACCAAGGTAGCAGAACTAGCCCGATTATTAAGGGCAAACTCGGCCAATGGCAAGAAAGCCACCCAATCATCCTGATCAGCAGACACAAAGCATCTCAAATAAGTTTCCAAAGTCTGGTTAGTTCGCTCAGTTTGGCCATTTGCCTGAGGATGAAATGCGGAAGAAAAAGACAAATCAATGCCCAGCCTAGCACAAAAGGCCCGCCAAAACCTAGAAACAAACTGGGAACCTCTATCGGACACAATATTCTCCGGAATACCATGCAAACGAACCACATGCTGAAAAAACAACGGAACCAACTCTGAAGAGGAAGGCAATTTAGGCAAAGGCACCAAATGAACCATCTTAGAAAACCGGTCACAAACAACCCAGATAACCGACATCCTCTGGGAAACCGGAAGATCCGAAATAAAATCCATAGAAATATGCGTCCAGGGCCTCTCAGGGACCGGCAAAGGCAAAAGTAACCCACTAGCGCAGGAACAGCAAGGCTTGGCCCGCGCACAAGTCCCACAGGACTGCACAAAAGAACGCACATCCCGTGACAAAGAAGGCCACCAAAAGGACCTAGCAACCAAATCTCTGGTACCAAAAATCCCAGGATGACCAGCCAACACGGAACAATGAACCTCAGAAATCACTTTACTAGTCCATCTGTCAGGAACAAACAATTTCCCCACTGGACAGCGGTCAGGTTTATCAGCCTGAAATTCCTGAAGAACCCGTCGTAAATCAGGGGAGATGGCAGAAAGAATCACCCCTTCCTTCAGAATACCGACCGGCTCAAGGACCCCAGGAGAATCAGGCAAAAAGCTCCTAGAGAGGGCATCAGCCTTAACATTCTTAGAACCCGGAAGATACGAGACCACAAAATCAAAACGGGAGAAAAACAGGGACCATCGGGCCTGTCTAGGATTCAGCCGTTTGGCCGACTCGAGGTAAATCAGATTCTTATGATCAGTCAAGACCACAATACGGTGCTTGGCCCCCTGAAGCCAATGTCGCCATTCCTCAAATGCCCACGGTTTCATCAAGGAACCATCAGAATTCCTCTGAGACAAAACGGCCCCTGCCCCAATCTCAGAAGCGTCAACCTCAACCTGAAATGGAAGAGAAACATCCGGCTGACGCAACACCGGGGCAGAAGTAAATCGGCGTTTAAGCTCCTGAAAGGCAGAAACGGCCGCAGAGGACCAATTCGTCACATCAGCGCCTTTCTTCGTCAAATCGGTCAGGGGTTTAACCACACTGGAGAAGTTAGCAATGAAACAGCGATAAAAATGAGCAAAGCCCAAAAATTTCTGAAGGCTCTTCACGGATGTGGGCTGGATCCAATCATGAATGGCCTGAACCTTAACCGGATCCATTTCTATAGATGAGGGAGAAAAAATGAAGCCCAAAAAAGAAATCATCTGTACTCCAAAGAGGCACTTAGACCCCTTCACAAACAGAGCATTATCACGAAGGATCTGAAATACCATTCTGACCTGTTCCACATGAGACTCCCAATCATCTGAAAAAATCAAAATATCATCCAAATACACAATCATAAATTTATCAAGATAATTCCGAAATATATCATGCATGAAGGACTGAAACACAGATGGAGCATTAGAGAGTCCGAATGGCATCACAAGGTATTCAGAATGGCCTTCGGGCGTATTAAACGCAGTTTTCCATTCGTCATCCTGCTTAATACGAACAAGATTATATGCCCCTCGAAGGTCAGTCTTAGTAAACCAACTAGCCCCCTTAATCCTAGCAAACAGATCAGAAAGCAAAGGCAAAGGGTATTGAAATTTGACCGTGATCTTATTCAAGAGGCGATAATCAATACAGGGTCTCAAGGAGCCATCTTTTTTTGGCAACAAAAAAAAAACCTGCTCCCAATGGTGAAGAAGATGTCTGAATATGTCCCTTCTCCAAGGACTCCTTTACATAGCTCCGCATGGCGGTATGTTCTGGCACAGACAGGTTGAAAAGTCGGCCCTTAGGGAACTTACAGCCAGGAATCAAGTCAATAGCACAATCACAGTCCCTATGCGGTGGAAGGGAACTGGACTTGGGCTCATTGAATACATCCTGGAAATCTGACAAAATCTCAGGAATTTCAGAAGAGGGGGAGGAGGCAATTGACATCAAAGGAACGTCACCATGAACCCCCTGACAACCCCAACTAGTCACAGACATAGATTTCCAATCTAATACCGGATTATGCACCTGTAACCATGGGAAACCCAGCACAATAGCATCATGCAAATTATGCAACACCAGAAAACGACAATCTTCCTGATGGGCTGGCGCCATGCACATGGTCAGCTGTGTCCAAAACTGGGGTTTATTTTTAGCCAACGGTGTTGCATCAATGCCCCTCAAAGGAATAGGATTCTGCAAAGGCTGCAAGGGGAAACCACAACGTCTGGCAAATTCTAAGTCCATTAAATTTAAAGCGGCGCCTGAATCCACAAATGCCATGACAGAAAATGACGACAATGAGCAGATCAGGGTCACAGATAACAGTAATTTAGGTTGTACAGTACTGATGGTAACGGAACTAGCGATTCTCTTGGTACGCTTAGGGCAATCAGAAATAACATGAGCAGAATCGCTGCAGTAAAAACACAACCTATTCTGACGTCTGAATCCTTGTCGTTCAGCTCTAGACACAATCCTATCACACTGCATAGGCTCAGGACTCTGCTCGGAGGACAACGCCATAGTGTGCACAACTCTGCGCTCGCGCAAGCGCCGATCAATCTGAATGGCCAGAGACATAGAATCACTCAGACCAGCAGGCGTGGGGAACCCCACCATAACATCTTTAACGGATTCAGAAAGACCCTTTCTGAAAATTGCCGCCAAAGCATCCTCATTCCATTTAGTCAGTACAGACCATTTTCTAAACTTCTGGCAATAAGATTCTGCCGCTTCCTGACCCTGACACAGGGCCAACAAGGTCTTCTCAACATGATCCACTGAATTAGGTTCGTCATACAGTAACCCAAGCGCCTGAAAAAAGGTGTCTACATTAAAGGGAACCTATCACCCCGTTTTTTAAAGATTAGATAAAAATAGTGTGAAATAGGGGCAGAGCTGGGCTTTACATTAGTGCCTTTTTGTTGCCTTTATTCCCCCGTTAGGCTGCCGAAATACCTTTGTGACGTGGCCGTTTTGTCCTGTCACTCAAGTTGGTCAGGTCGGATGGGCGTGGTTAAATAGCGGTTCCTCCCCCACCTCTTGCGTTTCTCTGCGAAGTTTAGTACCGCCGTTGGCGTTGTGTTTAGCGCCTGCGTAGTTACGTCTAATTTGGCGCCTGCGTATTATGCTTTGCCCAACTGTGGGCATAGCATAATTTACATCACTGCGCATGCGCGGGTCGTAACTTTAGCCTTGGTGCCCCGGAAGTGATCATATGGGCATAGTGTTTATCTGGATGCCGGTAAATTTTTCTCAGCCCGAACTGCGAGCGTAAGTTTGGTGCCAAAATCGCTCGCCTGCCTATCGTTCTATCTATCGTTTTTTACCAGCATCCAGATAAACACTATGCCCATATGATCACTTCCGGGGCACCAAGGCTAAAGTTACGACCCGCGCATGCGCAATGATATAAAATATGCTATTCACTGCGCAACTGCTAAGAAAAAGCGCGATCTGTGCCATTCACAGATCGCGTTTACGAAAGACACGCCGAGAAGCAGGGGGGAGGAACCGCTATTTAACCACGCCCATCCGACCTGACCAACTTGAGTGACAGGACAAAACGGCCACTTCACAAAGGTATTTCGGCAGCCTAACGGGGGAATAAAGGCAACAAAAAGGCAGTAATGTAAAGCCCAGCTCTGCCCCTATTTCACACTATTTTTATCTAATCTTTAAAAAACGGGGTGATAGGTTCCCTTTAAGCAACGCCGGATTCCCAGGTTCCAGGGCAAATGCCCAATCCTGGGGATCGCCACGCAGCAGAGATATAACAATTTTAACCTGCTGGATGGGATCACCAGAGGAACGGGGTTTCAGAGCAAAAAACAGTTTACAGTTATTTTTAAAGCTCAGAAATTTGCACCTATCCCCAAAAAACAAATCAGGAGTTGGAATTCTAGGCTCTAAAACCGGAGTCTGAACGATATAATCAGAAATACCCTGTACTCTAGCAGCAAGTTGATCCACAGGAGAAGCCAATCCCTGAACATCCATACCAGCTCCGAATTCCTGAGCCACCCAGAGGTAAAGAGGGAAGAAAAAAAAACACAACAGACTACAGAAAAAAAATGGCTCAGCACTTTCCTTCCCTTCTTCTGAGATGCGGTTAACTCATTGTTGGCCAGTTGTACTGTTATGATCTGGTGGCCTAAGAGCAGCATGAGACGTACTCTGGAGAAGGTGGTACCTGTACTGACCGCAGACCCTGAACTTAACACTGCAACTAGAAGTAGCCGAGGAATGTACCTAGCACTCCCTGGACATCTCGACACAGCCGGAGGACTAATTACCCCTAGAGATAGAAAAGGGAAAACTATCTTGCCTCAGAGAAAATTCCCAAAGGACAGACAGCCCCCCACAAATATTGACTGTGAGAGGAGAGGGAAAAAACATACACAGACTGAAATCAGAATTTAGCAAAGGAGGCCACTTCTAGCTAAATAGAAAGGATAGGACAGAGTACTATGCGGTCAGTATTAAAACACTAGAAAATATCCACCACAGAAAATACAAAAACTCCACAGCTAACTAAAGATATGGAGGGTATATCTGCATCTCCAGAGAAACCAGCTTGGCTAAACAAATCCTTATACTGACCAAGCTGGACAAGACAAAAACATGGAAAAGAACTGAACAATAAGGCCACAGCATGTGGACAGCAAAAAAAATCAAGGCCAGAACTTATCTTTGTTGAAAAGAACTGTAAAGCAGAAGAGACCAGGCAGGGATGTGAATCCTCCAGGAATAATGGACAACTGGCACTGACTAAAGGGTGAAGCAAGACTAAATAGCCCAGTCAGATTTGCAAAAAGTGAACACACCTGATAAATGCTGCGATTCAGAGACAGCAGCGCTACCACTTACAACCACCGGAGGGAGCCCAAGAGCAGAATTCACAACAGTATATATTATATAGGGGCACTATTCATTTTATAAGGGCAGTATACAGTATATAGGGGCAATAGTACAGTATATAGGGCCAGTATACAGGGGCAATAGTACAGTATATAGGGGCAGTATTCATTATATAAGTATACAGTATATTATGCCCCCTGATAAAGGAGCTGCCTGCTCCGAAACGCGCGTCGGGGTCGGGCTCAGTCACCTATCTATCCTGCATATACTAGGTACGTATCCATGCCTGATATCATTTTTACTAAAGCTGTGGCACTTGTCCAATATTTGTTTTGCAGCTATGGGTATCCATCGTAATGAGGCTTAACACTATGCTATAGCAGGGTTTGTGTTGGTGTTCCGGCCCGTTAGCTATGGTAATTGCAACGCATGTTTATTCCCGTTTGCATCATTGTATCTGATTTGGTGGTTTTTAATGTTGCTCAATAAAGCGTACATTTTATGGGACTATATGGCTGCTTATTTTTCTTGGCTACTATTGTTGGCAGCTGGTCTCTATAAGTCCTCTATGCATGTTTGCCATTTTATATCTCTACTGTGGCAAATTTTGTATCTTTCTATATATACTTAACATGCTTGCTTCAATACTATTATAGTATATAGGGACAGTATACAGGGGTAATAGTACAGTATATAGGGGCAGTAGTACAGTATATCATATAGGGGCAGAATTCATTATGTAAGGGCAGTATATAGGGACAGTATACAGTGGCAATAGTACAGTATATAGGGGCAGTATACAGGGGCAATAGTACAGTATATAGGGGCAGTAGTACAGTATATAGGGGCAGTGTACAGTATATTATATAGGGAAGTATTCATTATATAAGGGCAGTATATAGGGACAGTATACAGGGGTAATAGTACAGTATATAGGGGCAGTAGTACAGTATATCATATAGGGGCAGAATTCATTATGTAAGGGCAGTATATAGGGACAGTATACAGTGGCAATAGTACAGTATATAGGGGCAGTATACAGGGGCAATAGTACAGTATATAGGGGCAGTAGTACAGTATATAGGGGCAGTGTACAGTATATTATATAGGGAAGTATTCATTATATAAGGGCAGTATATAGGGACAGTATACAGGGGCAATAGTACAGTATATAGGGGCAGTATTCATTATACAAGGGCAGTCGTACAGTATATAGAGGCAGTATAAAGTATATAGGGGCCGTATGCATTACATAGGGGCAGTATACATTATATAGGGGCAGTATAAAGTATATAGGGTGCAGTATACATTATATAGGGGCAGTATACAGTATATAAGGGCAGTATACAGTATATAAGGGCAGTATATAGGGACAGTATATAGGGGCAGTATACAGTATATAAGGGCAGTATATATTATATAAGGGCAGTATTGCAGTATATAGGGACAGTATACATTACATAGGGGCAGTATTACAGTATACAGGGGCAGTATTCATTATACAAGGGCAGTATTACAGTATATAGGGACACTATACATTACATAGGGGCAGTATTCATTATACAAGGGCAGTATACATTATATAGGGGCAGTTTTACAGTATATAGGGGCAGTATACGTTACATGAGGCAGTATTCATTATACAAGGGCAGTATTACAGTATATAGGGACACTATACATTACATAGGGGCAGTATTCATTATACAAGGGCAGTATACATTATATAGGGGCAGTATTCATTATACAAGGGCAGTATACATCATATAGGGGCAGTATATAGAGGCAGCTCAGTATTCGGTCAGTATTGTCCCCGCTGTGGAGCCGGTTTCCGGTGTTATCACGATGCCACGGCTCTTTACCACCAATAAGATGGCGGCGCCTCCTGCCGAGGACGCACGCACCGTGACGTGTGACGTGGCCGCTGCCTCCTGCAGGACGTAACCCCGCCCAGACAAGCTCCTCCTCCGGGCCGGAGCGGGCGGCTCTGTCTCTTCCTGCTGCCGCTGTGTGGGTGAGGTTCTCCGTGTCCGCGGCTTCGCTCTTCCTCGGTCTCCTCTTCCGTTATCGCCGCCGTCGCCTCCATTTTCCCGGAGTCTTCTTCCTCCCGCGCCCCGCACCGTGATTATTATGCACAAGGAGCACCTGGCCCAGGATGAGAACAGTAACCCGCGGGAAGGCCCAGTGAGCCGGAGGAAGGAGCGACTCAGCCCCAGCGAGCACGACATGAACCAGCTGAACCGCAGCCGCCCGAAGACAGGTGAGCGGGGAGCGGCGGGAAGGGGCGCCGGGGGGCGAGTCCACATCCACAGTGATGGGGGGGATACACTGCCCTATATACAGGGGGACGAGTCCACACTGATAGGGGGGTACACTGCCCTATATACAGGGGGACGAGTCCACACTGATAGGGGGGTACACCGCCCCTATATACAGGGGGACGAGTCCACCTCCACACTGATAGGGGGGTACACTGCCCTATATACAGGGGGACGAGTCCACACTGATAGGGGGGTACACCGCCCCTATATACAGGGGGACGAGTCCACACTGATAGGGGGGTACACTGCCCTATATACAGGGGGACGAGTCCACACTGATAGGAGGGGTACACTGCCCCTATATACAGGGGGACGAGTCCACACTGATAGGAGGGGTACACTGCCCCTATATACAGGGGGACGAGTCCACACTGATAGGGGGGTACACCGCCCCTATATACAGGGGGACGAGTCCACACTGATAGGGGGGTACACCGCCCCTATATACAGGGGGACGAGTCCACACTGATAGGGGGGTACACCGCCCCTATATACAGGGGGACGAGTCCACACTGATAGGGGGGTACACTGCCCTATATACAGGGGGACGAGTCCACCTCCACACTGATAGGGGGGTACACTGCCCTATATACAGGGGGACGAGTCCACCTCCACACTGATAGGGGGGTACACTGCCCTATATACAGGGGGACGAGTCCACACTGATAGGGGGGTACACCGCCCCTATATACAGGGGGACGAGTCCACCTCCACACTGATAGGGGGGTACACTGCCCTATATACAGGGGGACGAGTCCACACTGATAGGGGGGTACACCGCCCCTATATACAGGGGGACGAGTCCACACTGATAGGGGGGTACACTGCCCTATATACAGGGGGACGAGTCCACACTGATAGGGGGGTACACCGCCCCTATATACAGGGGGACGAGTCCACACTGATAGGGGGGTACACTGCCCTATATACAGGGGGACGAGTCCACACTGATAGGGGGGTACACTGCCCTATATACAGGGGGACGAGTCCACACTGATAGGGGGGTACACTGCCCCTATATACAGGGGGACGAGTCCACACTGATAGGGGGGTACACTGCCCTATATACAGGGGGACGAGTCCACCTCCACACTGATAGGGGGTACACTGCCCCTATATACAGGGGGACGAGTCCACACTGATAGGGGGGTACACTGCCCCTATATACAGGGGGACGAGTCCACCTCCACACTGATAGGGGGGTACACTGCCCTATATACAGGGGGACGAGTCCACACTGATAGGGGGGTACACCGCCCCTATATACAGGGGGACGAGTCCACACTGATAGGGGGGTACACTGCCCTATATACAGGGGGACGAGTCCACACTGATAGGAGGGGTACACTGCCCCTATATACAGGGGGACGAGTCCACACTGATAGGAGGGGTACACTGCCCCTATATACAGGGGGACGAGTCCACACTGATAGGGGGGTACACCGCCCCTATATACAGGGGGACGAGTCCACACTGATAGGGGGGTACACCGCCCCTATATACAGGGGGACGAGTCCACACTGATAGGGGGGTACACCGCCCCTATATACAGGGGGACGAGTCCACACTGATAGGGGGGTACACTGCCCTATATACAGGGGGACGAGTCCACCTCCACACTGATAGGGGGGTACACTGCCCTATATACAGGGGGACGAGTCCACCTCCACACTGATAGGGGGGTACACTGCCCTATATACAGGGGGACGAGTCCACACTGATAGGGGGGTACACCGCCCCTATATACAGGGGGACGAGTCCACCTCCACACTGATAGGGGGGTACACTGCCCTATATACAGGGGGACGAGTCCACACTGATAGGGGGGTACACCGCCCCTATATACAGGGGGACGAGTCCACACTGATAGGGGGGTACACTGCCCTATATACAGGGGGACGAGTCCACACTGATAGGGGGGTACACCGCCCCTATATACAGGGGGACGAGTCCACACTGATAGGGGGGTACACTGCCCTATATACAGGGGGACGAGTCCACACTGATAGGGGGGTACACTGCCCTATATACAGGGGGACGAGTCCACACTGATAGGGGGGTACACTGCCCCTATATACAGGGGGACGAGTCCACACTGATAGGGGGGTACACTGCCCTATATACAGGGGGACGAGTCCACCTCCACACTGATAGGGGGGTACACTGCCCCTATATACAGGGGGACGAGTCCACACTGATAGGGGGGTACACTGCCCCTATATACAGGGGGACGAGTCCACCTCCACACTGATAGGGGGGTACACTGCCCCTATATACAGGGGGACGAGTCCACACTGATAGGGGGGTACACCGCCCCTATATACAGGGGGACGAGTCCACACTGATAGGGGGGTACACCGCCCCTATATACAGGGGGACGAGTCCACACTGATAGGGGGGTACACTGCCCTATATACAGGGGGACGAGTCCACACTGATAGGGGGGTACACTGCCCTATATACAGGGGGACGAGTCCACACTGATAGGAGGGGTACACTGCCCCTATATACAGGGGGACGAGTCCACACTGATAGGGGGGTACACCGCCCCTATATACAGGGGGACGAGTCCACACTGATAGGGGGGTACACTGCCCTATATACAGGGGGACGAGTCCACACTGATAGGGGGGTACACTGCCCTATATACAGGGGGACGAGTCCACACTGATAGGAGGGGTACACTGCCCCTATATACAGGGGGACGAGTCCACACTGATAGGGGGGTACACCGCCCCTATATACAGGGGGACGAGTCCACACTGATGGGGGGTACACTGCCCTATATACAGGGGGACGAGTCCACACTGATAGGAGGGGTACACTGCCCCTATATACAGGGGGACGAGTCCACACTGATAGGAGGGGTACACTGCCCCTATATACAGGGGGACGAGTCCACACTGATAGGGGGGTACACCGCCCCTATATACAGGGGGACGAGTCCACACTGATAGGGGGGTACACCGCCCCTATATACAGGGGGACGAGTCCACACTGATAGGGGGGTACACTGCCCTATATACAGGGGGACGAGTCCACCTCCACACTGATAGGGGGGTACACTGCCCTATATACAGGGGGACGAGTCCACACTGATAGGGGGGTACACCGCCCCTATATACAGGGGGACGAGTCCACCTCCACACTGATAGGGGGGTACACTGCCCTATATACAGGGGGACGAGTCCACACTGATAGGGGGGTACACCGCCCCTATATACAGGGGGACGAGTCCACACTGATAGGGGGGTACACTGCCCTATATACAGGGGGACGAGTCCACACTGATAGGGGGGTACACCGCCCCTATATACAGGGGGACGAGTCCACACTGATAGGGGGGTACACTGCCCTATATACAGGGGGACGAGTCCACACTGATAGGGGGGTACACTGCCCCTATATACAGGGGGACGAGTCCACACTGATAGGGGGGTACACTGCCCTATATACAGGGGGACGAGTCCACCTCCACACTGATAGGGGGGTACACTGCCCCTATATACAGGGGGACGAGTCCACACTGATAGGGGGGTACACTGCCCTATATACAGGGGGACGAGTCCACACTGATAGGGGGGTACACCGCCCCTATATACAGGGGGACGAGTCCACCTCCACACTGATAGGGGGGTACACTGCCCTATATACAGGGGGACGAGTCCACACTGCCCCTATATACAGGGGGACGAGTCCACACTGATGGGGGGGGATACACTGCCCCTATATACATTGGGGACGAGTCCACACTGATAGGGGGGATACACTGCCCCTATATACAGGGGGACGAGTCCACACTGATAGGAGGGGTACACTGCCCCTATATACAGGGGGACGAGTCCACACTCATAGGGGGGTACACTGCCCTATATACAGGGGGACGAGTCCACACTGATAGGGGGGTACACCGCCCCTATATACAGGGGGACGAGTCCACCTCCACACTGATAGGGGGGTACACTGCCCTATATACAGGGGGACGAGTCCACCTCCACACTGATAGGGGGGTACACTGCCCCTATATACAGGGGGACGAGTCCACCTCCACACTGATGGGGGGGTACACTGCCCCTATATACAGGGGGACGAGTCCACACTGATAGGGGGGTACACTGCCCCTATATACAGGGGGACGAGTCCACACTGCCCCTATATACAGGGGGACGAGTCCACACTGATGGGGGGGATACACTGCCCCTATATACAGGGGGACGAGTCCACACTGATAGGGGGGATACACTGCCCCTATATACAGGGGGACGAGTCCACACTGATAGGAGGGGTGCACTGCCCCTATATACAGGGGGACGAGTCCACCTCCACACTGATAGGGGGGTACACTGCCCTATATACAGGGGGACGAGTCCACACTGATAGGGGGGATACACTGCCCCTATATACAGGGGGACGAGTCCACACTGATAGGGGGGATACACTGCCCCTATATACAGGGGGACGAGTCCACACTGATAGGAGGGGTGCACTGCCCCTATATACAGGGGGACGAGTCCACCTCCACACTGATAGGGGGGTACACTGCCCCTATATACAGGGGGACGAGTCCACCTCCACACTGATAGGGGGGTACACTGCCCCTATATACAGGGGGACGAGTCCACACTGATAGGGGGGTACACTGCCCTATATACAGGGGGACGAGTCCACACTGATAGGGGGGTACACCGCCCCTATATACAGGGGGACGAGTCCACCTCCACACTGATAGGGGGGTACACTGCCCTATATACAGGGGGACGAGTCCACACTGCCCCTATATACAGGGGGACGAGTCCACACTGATGGGGGGGGATACACTGCCCCTATATACATTGGGGACGAGTCCACACTGATAGGGGGGATACACTGCCCCTATATACAGGGGGACGAGTCCACACTGATAGGAGGGGTACACTGCCCCTATATACAGGGGGACGAGTCCACACTGATAGGGGGGTACACTGCCCTATATACAGGGGGACGAGTCCACACTGATAGGGGGGTACACTGCCCTATATACAGGGGGACGAGTCCACACTGATAGGGGGGTACACCGCTCCTATATACAGGGGGACGAGTCCACCTCCACACTGATAGGGGGGTACACTGCCCTATATACAGGGGGACGAGTCCACCTCCACACTGATAGGGGGGTACACTGCCCCTATATACAGGGGGACGAGTCCACTTCCACACTGATGGGGGGGTACACTGCCCCTATATACAGGGGGACGAGTCCACACTGATAGGGGGGTACACTGCCCCTATATACAGGGGGACGAGTCCACACTGCCCCTATATACAGGGGGACGAGTCCACACTGATAGGGGGGATACACTGCCCCTATATACAGGGGGACGAGTCCACACTGATAGGAGGGGTACACTGCCCCTATATACAGGGGGACGAGTCCACACTGATAGGGGGGTACACTGCCCTATATACAGGGGGACGAGTCCACACTGATAGGGGGGTACACTGCCCTATATACAGGGGGACGAGTCCACACTGATAGGGGGGTACACCGCCCCTATATACAGGGGGACGAGTCCACCTCCACACTGATAGGGGGGTACACTGCCCTATATACAGGGGGACGAGTCCACCTCCACACTGATAGGGGGGTACACTGCCCCTATATACAGGGGGACGAGTCCACCTCCACACTGATGGGGGGGTACACTGCCCCTATATACAGGGGGACGAGTCCACACTGATAGGGGGGTACACTGCCCCTATATACAGGGGGACGAGTCCACACTGCCCCTATATACAGGGGGACGAGTCCACACTGATGGGGGGGATACACTGCCCCTATATACAGGGGGACGAGTCCACACTGATAGGGGGGATACACTGCCCCTATATACAGGGGGACGATTCCACACTGATAGGAGGGGTACACTGCCCCTATATACAGGGGGACGAGTCCACACTGCCCTATATACAGGGGGACGAGTCCACATCCACACTGATAGGGGGGGTACACTGCCCCTATATACAGGGGGACGAGTCCACACTGATAGGGGGGGTACACTGCCCCTATATACAGGGGGACGAGTCCACACTGCCCTATATACAGGGGGACGAGTCCACATCCACACTGATAGGGGGGGTACACTGCCCCTATATACAGGGGGACGAGTCCACACTGATAGGGGGGATACACTGCCCCCATATACAGGAGGACGAGTCCACACTGAAAGGGGAGACACACTGCCCCTATATACAGGGGGACGAGTCCACACTGATGGGGGGGGATACACTGCCCCTATATACAGGGGGGATACACTGCCCCTATATACAGGGGGGACACACTGCCCCTATATACAGGGGGACGAGTCCACACTGATAGGGGGGATACACTGCCCCTATATACAGGGGGGACACACTGCCCCTATATACAGGGGGACGAGTCGACACGGATGGGGGGGATACACTGCCCCTATATACAAGGGGACGAGTCCACACTGATGGGGGGGGATACACTGCCCCTATATACAGGGGGACGAGTCCACACTGATGGGGGGGATGTTGTCTAGTTACTGTTGGCGGCAGTGACAGGTTAATGTCGTCCCCCGTCTCGCCATCAGCAGGGTCTTCCCTGACCTCCATGTTTCAGGCCGGTGTCCGCTCTTGTGTATGGTGTGGGGTCTGCTGCTTCTTCCTCCTGGGGTGCAGTTACCAGCGTGGCCACCGGGGGCGCACACTGTGGGATTGCACAATGTCAGCCTCTGTTCTGTGCGGGAACTACACACCTGGGGGGGGGCACATCCTCCTGTCCTGCACACAGCAGTGTAGGACTACCACTCCCAGCAGTCTGGCAGCAGCTGCTTATTCCCAGGACCCCCCATAGTGTCCATATGTAAGTGCTTCCTTCTGGGATTCCCTTCCCGCCATGTCCAACCTCTGCTGTGGTCAGTGTGTCCTCAGGCTATGTGCACACGTTGCAGATCCGCAAGTGATGTACAGTACAATATAAATCAATGGCTAAAAAAAATGCCGTGCTGATGGTGCGGAAAAATCTGCACGGAAAACGCAACAGATTAATAAAAGGAGCATGTCCATTCTTTGCAGATCTGCTGCGTTTCTGCACCCGTTCCATAATAGAAATCTGCAGGGGGAAAAAATTCGCACAAAAACCTGCAACGTGTGCACATACCAAAAAAAGGTGCAGATTCTGACCTGCGTTTTCTGCCAAGAAATTCAGAATCTGCACAGAAAATTCCACAGTCAAATCTGCAGCGTGTGCACTAAGGGTATGTGCACACGTTGCGGATTCTCTGCGGATCCGCAGCATTTTTTGCAGTGCAGAAACGCTGCAGATCCGCAATTGATTTACAGTACAATGTAAATCAATGAGAAAAAAAAAATGCTGTGCACACTTTGCGGAAAATCCGCTGCGGAAATGCTGCGGTTTAAAAGAAATAGCATGTCACTACTTTTTTGTGAATCTGCAGCATCTTTGTATCCATTCCATTATAGAGAACCGCAGGGGTAAAAAACGCAGCAAATCCGCAAGAAAACCGCAGCAAAAACGCACAAAAAACGCTGTGGAACCACACAAAAAAACACAGGTGCGTTTTCTGCACCAGAAATTCCTAAACCTAATCCGCAACGTGTGCACATAGCCAAGCCTCATAGTTCTCACAGCAAGGGCTCCTCAGTTGTATCCAGTCCTAAGGTTAAAAAATCAAACTGTTACATTGTATCAGTCTGGACTAAAATAAACCATAAAATGGTTACAGCTGTAACAAACCCGCAGCAGTGAGAAGTATTGGGATCCGGATGGGGCTTGAGCCTCTAGGATTTTTTGTTCTCTGTGGTACAGATCCTTCGCCCCCGCCGGTCTCTGTGCTTCCTCATACTGTGACCTCTGCTGCCTGTCCTCGGTCTCTGCTTCCTCATACTGTGACCTCCGCTGCCTGTCCTTGGTCTCTGTGCTTCCTCATACTGTGACCTCCGCTGCCTGTCCTCGGTCTCTGCTTCCTCATACTGTGACCTCCGCTGCCTGTCCTTGGTCTCTGTGCTTCCTCATACTGTGACCTCCGCTGCCTGTCCTCGGTCTCTGCTTCCTCATACTGTGACCTCCGCTGCCTGTCCTCGGTCTCTGTGCTTCCTCATACTGTCACCTCCGCTGCCTGTCCTCGGTCTCTGCTTCCTCATACTGTGACCTCCGCTGCCTGTCCTCGGTCTCTGTGCTTCCTCATACTGTCACCTCCGCTGCCTGTCCTCGGTCTCTGCTTCCTCATACTGTGACCTCCGCTGCCTGTCCTCGGTCTCTGTGCTTCCTCAGGCTGTGACCTCCTCTGCCTGTCCTCGGTCTCTGTGCTTCCTCATACTGTGGCCTCCGCTGCCTGTCCTCGGTCTCTGCTTCCTCATACTGTGACCTCCGCTGCCTGTCCTCGGTCTCTGTGCTTCCTCAGGCTGTGACCTCCTCTGCCTGTCCTCGGTCTCTGTGCTTCCTCATACTGTCACCTCCGCTGCCTGTCCTCGGTCTCTGCTTCCTCATACTGTGACCTCCGCTGCCTGTCCTCGGTCTCTGTGCTTCCTCATACTGTGACCTCCGCTGCCTGTCCTCGGTCTCTGTGCTTCCTCATACTGTCACCTCCGCTGCCTGTCCTCGGTCTCTGTGCTTCCTCATACTGTGACCTCCGCTGCCTGTCCTCGGTCTCTGTGCTTCCTCATACTGTGGCCTCCGCTGCCTGTCCTCGGTCTCTGTGCCTTCCTCATACTGTCACCTCCGCTGCCTGTCCTCGGTCTCTGTGCTTCCTCAGGCTGTGACCTCCGCTGCCTGTCCTTGGTCTCTGTGCTTCCTCATACTGTGACCTCCGCTGCCTGTCCTCGGTCTCTGCTTCCTCATACTGTGACCTCCGCTGCCTGTCCTTGGTCTCTGTGCTTCCTCATACTGTGACCTCCGCTGCCTGTCCTCGGTCTCTGCTTCCTCATACTGTGACCTCCGCTGCCTGTCCTCGGTCTCTGTGCTTCCTCATACTGTCACCTCCGCTGCCTGTCCTCGGTCTCTGCTTCCTCATACTGTGACCTCCGCTGCCTGTCCTCGGTCTCTGTGCTTCCTCAGGCTGTGACCTCCTCTGCCTGTCCTTGGTCTCTGTGCTTCCTCATACTGTGACCTCCGCTGCCTGTCCTCGGTCTCTGTGCTTCCTCAGGCTGTGACCTCCTCTGCCTGTCCTCGGTCTCTGTGCTTCCTCATACTGTGACCTCTGCTGCCTGTCCTCGGTCTCTGTGCTTCCTCAGGCTGTGACCTCCGCTGCCTGTCCTTGGTCTCTGTGCTTCCTCATACTGTGACCTCCGCTGCCTGTCCTCGGTCTCTGTGCTTCCTCAGGCTGTGACCTCCGCTGCCTGTCATCGGTCTCTGTGCTTCCTCAGGCTGTGACCTCCGCTACCTGTCCTCGGTCTCTGTGCTTCCTCAGGCTGTGACCTCCGCTACCTGTCCTCGGTCTCTGTGCTTCCTCAGGCTGTGACCTCCGCTGCCTGTCCTTGGTCTCTGTGCTTCCTCATACTGTGACCTCCGCTGCCTGTCCTCAGTCTCTATGCTTCCTTATCCTGTGACCTCTGCTGCCTGTCCTCGGTCTCTGTGCTTCCTTATCCTGTGACCTCTGCTGCCTGTCCTCGGTCTCTGTGCTTCCTCATACTGTGGCCTCCGCTGCCTGTCCTCGGTTTCTGTGCTTCCTCATACTGTTGCCTCCGCTGCCTGTCCTCGGTCTCTGTGCTTCCTCAGGCTGTGACCTCTGCAGCCAATCTCCTTTCTGGACTTTGACATGACTGGCTGCAGTGGTCGCATGCAGCATGAGAGCTGGGATTGAGGGTAAGCTTTTCCCAGTTCCGGTATGTGAGTACGCAGGGGTCCTCATTTAGGGCCCCCCCCGATCCAGTGATCCCGGGGTCAGCTGTATGTGATGTGTCCCCCCTGGTGACCTGTGGTCAGGGGTCTCTCTATTCATTTTCTTCTCTCTTACTCTTCAGGCTCCTGGGACTCAAACGGATTTGGGCCAGAAATTGAGGCGCTAGCCGGCCGTACCGAGGAGAGCGTCCCCCTCAGCCCCTCTAACTCCCTGAACCTGCGCCACCTGCGAGGCTGCGAGAAAGACCCCTCTGGCCGAGGGCTGCAGAGACCCCCACCCCCCTCCCAGTACCATCCCAACTACTACCCCACACACCACCATCACCACCACCGCACTTCGTACTCTGGACACCGTAAAGGCTACTGGGACTATGAGAGCCAATACCGGGATGGAAAACGTAAAGCGTGGGTGCCCCGGCCCGGAGGGGGTCCCCACACCCAGCGCCCCAGGAACCGCGAAGCCTTAAACTCCACAGAGCCCCCGTGTGCGGATATGAGGCCCGAGCAGACGGCCGGGGACAAAACCAAAAGCGTCTCGCGCCAGCCCTCGCCCCCGGCAGACAAGGAGCCGGCCGCGGACAGCTGGCTGCTCTTCAAGCCTCTGCCCGTCTTTCCTGTCGACAGCAGCAGCGCCAGGACGCTGCCGAAAATCAGCTACGCCAGCAAGGTGAAGGAGAACCTGGACGGCAAAGGACTGGTGCCCAGCTCTGCCCTCCGCACCTCCACCACCCTCCCCAACTGCCTGCTGAACGCTGCGCAGAGTGACGCCGCTGCCCTGCACGCCGGCTCCCTGTCCTCCTCCTCCTGCTCCTCCCTCTCCTCCTCCCCACCTTCCCCAGTCAGCCAGGAGAACCTGGGGGCCATCTTCCAGAACGAGTGGGGGCTATCCTTTATTAACGAACCTGGAGCTGGCCAGGCGGTGCCGCCAGAGGTGAGGGAGCCCGAAGAGGAGACCCCCGGAGGGGTGGAAGGTGGCGGCGACCCGGACCAAGCCCCTCCGGTGATGGCCCTGGTGCGTCTGTCCCACGGCTTCTATATAGAAGGGGCCGATCCTGAGGTGACCACCATGGAGAATCCGAAAGATTGGGAGGCCATGGTCTCCTACAGCCTGCAAGGTGAGTGGTGGCAGACGGTAAATGGGGTCCGAAGGCCAATACCTGCTGGGCCCCCGATATCTGCTGGTGCTGCCCCCAGTGATTAACCCCGGAGTCTCCTCGTGTCCAGTTGGGATGTTGTAGTTCTGACAACCAATATGGCCGCTGTGCACGCTCTCGCGTTGTCAGCCCCCGTTCCCGGACCCTTAGTTTAGGGGGAGTACATCCTGATCCCCCACTGCCCGGGAGGCAGCACATTGTTACCGTAGTGTGTGACCACTGCTGTCAGAGAATGGGAGTATTGTACAGACCCATCTTTCCCTGCTTAGACACACCGCTGAGGGTTTGTTACAGTTGCATCCAGTCCTGTATTAGCTCCCCGCTCTCCCTGCTGTCCTTTCTGTTTCTATAATATATCAGTGCAGGAGTTGCACAGCTGATGCTTTGTTACATTGTGCTGGGATTTTATTTAGGTTTAAAAAATTTTTTCTTTTTCTCCAGAGTGGAATCGTATCTGGAACTTACACAAGAAAGGTAAGAGGCGGAGGAGGGCTGGCGGGGCACCACGCTGGGCAGAGGAGGGCTGGCGGGGCGCCACGCTGGGCGGAGGAGGGCTGGCGGGGCGCCACGCTGGGCGGAGGAGGGGTTGGCAAGGCGCCACGCTGGGCGGGGGAGGGGTTGGCAAGGCGCCACGCTGGGCGGAGGAGGGCTGGCGGGGCGCCACGCTGGGCGGAGGAGGGCTGGCGGGGCGCCACGCTGGGCGGGGGAGAGGCGCCACGCTGGGCGGAGGAGGGGCGCCACGCTGGGCGGAGGAGGGGCGCCACGCTGGGCGGGGGAGAGGCGCCACGCTGGGCGGAGGAGGGGCGCCACGCTGGGCGGAGGAGGGGCGCCACGCTGGGCGGAGGAGGGGCGCCACGCTGGGCGGAGGAGGGGCGCCACGCTGGGCGGAGGAGGGGCGCCACGCTGGGCGGAGGAGGGGCGCCACGCTGGGCGGAGGAGGGGCGCCACGCTGGGCGGAGGAGGGGCGCCACGCTGGGCGGAGGAGGGGCGCCACGCTGGGCGGAGGAGGGGCGCCACGCTGGGCGGAGGAGGGGCGCCACGCTGGGCGGAGGAGGGGCGCCACGCTGGGCGGAGGAGGGGCGCCACGCTGGGCGGAGGAGGGGCGCCACGCTGGGCGGAGGAGGGGCGCCACGCTGGGCGGAGGAGGGGCGCCACGCTGGGCGGAGGAGGGGCGCCACGCTGGGCGGAGGAGGGGCGCCACGCTGGGCGGAGGAGGGGCGCCACGCTGGGCGGAGGAGGGGCGCCACGCTGGGCGGAGGAGGGGCGCCACGCTGGGCGGAGGAGGGGCGCCACGCTGGGCGGAGGAGGGGCGCCACGCTGGGCGGAGGAGGGGCGCCACGCTGGGCGGAGGAGGGCTGGCGGGGCGCCACGCTGGGCGGAGGAGGGCTGGCGGGGCGCCACGCTGGGCGGAGGAGGGCTGGCGGGGCGCCACGCTGGGCGGAGGAGGGCTGGCGGGGCGCCACGCTGGGCGGAGAAGGGCTCGTGGGGCGGATGAAGGGCTGGTGGGTTGCCGTTCTGGGTGGAGGAGGGTGGATCCAGGGGAGGGGGCTGGGCTGAGGAGGGTGGATCCAGGGGAGGGGGCTGGGAATAGCAGGGTTGGCGTGGCGCCGTCCTGGGCAGAGGAGTGCTGTGTCGGGGCGGGCGATGATGGGCTGATTCTGGTGGTCCGTGATTGTCCCCTCGGCATACACTAGGTCTGGGGTTGGCTCGTCTGTGTTGTGAACATATGAATGTTTACTGACAGCAAGCAGAGATCTTGGAAAGTGAGAAAAGCCTGAACCTGCGACTGCCGCCCCGTCACTTTCCTCCTTTTCTCTTTCAGATCCCTCCCGCGTAGTCGTATATGCAGAAGCCATGGATGGCAAAGGTTAAGGCACAGAGCGGAGCCCCCCCTAGCCCTCGTCTCCGGAGCGATAGTCCGTCCCTCCAGCCCCAAAAACCCACCTTCCCAATGAATACACTCAGTCCGCAGAGCGGCATTCAAGATGCGCCACAGAGACCACTGCGCCCCACGAGAGACTGCTTTACACCCACCTTCTCTGTGACCTCCGGGCAGGAAGGGGTTAAGGTGGCATTTCCTGGAGAATGTTCTTTTTAGTTTATATTTTTTATTTTGTCGCCCCCCCATAGTGTCCCGTAAGATGGAGAGCCCCACAGAAGGGGGGGCCCGGCTGCCTCCTGCGTTCTCTGGCCCCAACCCTAAATTGTGTGGCTCACCGGCCTCAGCCACTCTCTGCGGTGGCGGGTACAGGTGGCGCCCCCCCGCTGCTCAGTGTGGGTACAGGTGGCGCCCCCCACTGCTCAGTGTGGGTACAGGTGGCGCCCCCCGCTGGTCACTGTCGCTTCTCTCCGGACTCGGATTCTCCTTTTTATCTTTAGAACCTTTTATCCTCCAATGAAGTGTGAGCGCCGCCCTGCGGATTCTCCACGTCTCCAGGAGGAAGGATTCTCTACCAGGAAAGATGCTCACCTTTTTTTTTTTTTTTTTTTTTTTTTCCCTTGCTAAAGCACCTTTTCTCATTTTTTTTTTTTTTTTTTTTTTTTCTCTCCTGCTTATTTTAACACTTTTCACGCTAAGTTGTGGCTGAGGCACTAAAACCCAAACTGGCGATTTGTTGAAAGCCGGACCTGGGGGATATTGTCATTAAAATCTGTTTTATTACCCTCCGGCGCGCTGGACTATGTCTTATTTCCCCGTCAGGGGATATGTGGCACACACTTAGTATCTCATCCTCTACATGGATATATACACTGCTCCAAAAAAATGAAGGGAACACTAAAATCCCACCTCCTAGATATCTCTGAATGAAATATTCCAGTTGTAAATCTTTATTCATTACATAGTGGAATGTGTTGAGAACAATAAAACCTAAAAATGATCAACGTAAATCACAACTAATATCCCACGGAGGTCTGGAGTTGGAATGATGCTCAAAATCAAAGTGGAAAATTAAGTTACAGGCTGATCCAACTTCAGTGGAAATGCCTCAAGACAAGGAACTGATGCTCAGTAGTGTGTGTGGCCTCCACGTGCCTGTATGACCTCCCCACAACACCTGGGCATGCTCCTGATGAGGCAGTGGATGGTCTCCTGAGGGTTCTCCTCCGAGACCTGGACTAAAGCATCCGCCAACTCCTGGACAGTCTGTGGTGCAACGTGACGTTGGTGGATGGTGCGAGACATGATGTCCGAGATGTGTTCAATCGGATTCAGGTCTGGGGAACGGGCGGGCCAGTCCATAGCTTAAGTGCCTTCATCTTGCAGGAACTGCTGACACACTCCAGCCACATAAGGTCTGGCATTGTCCTGCATTTGGAGGAACCCATAGCCAACGCACCAGGATATGGTCTCACAAGGGGTCTGAGGATCTCATCTCGGTACCTAATGGTAGTCAGGCTACCTCTGGCGAGCACATGGAGGGCTGTGCGGCCCTCCAAAGAAATGCCACCCCACACCATTAATGACCCACTGCCAGACCAGTCATGCTGAAGGATGTTGCAGGCAGCAGATCGCTCTCCACAGCGTCTCCAGACTCTGTCACGTCTGTCACATGTGCTCAGTGTGAACCTGCTTTCATCAGTGAAGAGCACAGGGCGCCAGTGGTGAATCTGCCAATCCTGGTGTTCTGTGGCAAATGCCAAGTGTCCTGCACAGTGTTGGGCTGTGAGCACAACCCCCATCTGTGGATGTCGGGCACTCAGGCCATCCTCATGGAGTCTGTTTCTAACCGTTTGTGCAGACACATGCACATTTGTGACCTGCTGGAGGTAATTTTGCCGGGCTCTGGCAGTGCTCCTCCTATTTCTCCTTGCACAAACGCTGAGGTAGTTGTCCTACTGCTGGGTTGTTGCCCTCCTACGGCCTCCTCCATATCTCCTGGTGTACTGGCCTGTCTCCTGGTAGCACCTCCAGCCGCTGGACACTACGCTGACAGACACAGCAAACCTTCTTGCCGCAGCTCGCATTGATGTGCCATCCTGGATGAGCTGCACTACCTGAGCCACTTGTGTGGGTTGTAGAGTCCGTCTCATGCTACCATGAGTGTGAAAGCACAACCAACGTTGAAAAGTGACCAAAACATCAGCAAGAAAGCATTGGTGCTGAGATGTGGTCTGTGGTCCCACCTGCAGAACCACTCCTTTATTGAGGGGGTCTTGATAGTTGCCAATAATTTCCATCTGTTGTCTATTCCATTTGCACAACAGCATGTGAAATTGTCAATCAGTGCTGCTTCCTAAGTGGACAGTTTGATTTCACAGAAGTTTGATTTACTTGGAATTAAATTATGTTAAGTGTTCCCTTTAGCATCCTGCTACCATCACTAGGGGGCACTCACTGCATGAGATTAGGTGGATACATTGTTTGCACTGAACTCCCCCTAGTGGTGACTGCAGACAGAATCTTATGTATCTGTATAGAATCCTAGAATGTTAGAGTTGGAAGGGACCTCCAGGGTCCTCATGTCTAACCCCCTGCTCAATGCAGGAGTCACTAAACCATCTCAGACAGATGTCTGTCCAGCCTCTGAAGACTTCCATTGAAGGAGAACTCGCCACCTCTCGTGGCCGCCTGTTCCAGTCATTGATCGTCCTCACTGTCAAAAAGTTTTTCCTAATATCTAATCTGTATCTTCTCCCTTTCCATTTAATTCCATTGCTTCTCGTGTGTCCATGTGCAAATGGGAATAATGATCCCTCTACTCTGTGACAGCCCTTCAGATATTTGTAGACAGCTATTACGTTTCCTCTCTGCCTTCTTGTTTACAGCTAAGAATTCCCATATCCTTCAGTTGTTCCTAGTAGGACATACTTTGCAGTCCGCTGACCATCCCGGTAGCTCTTCTCTGAACTTGCTCCAGTTTGTTGGTCTTATTTTATAATGTGGAGCCCAGAACTGGACCCAGTATCCAGATGAGGCCTGACCAAGGAGGAGTAGAGGAGGGTAATTACTTAACGTGATCTAGACTCTATGCTTCTCTTAATACGTCCTAGAACTGTGTTTTCCTTTTTTGCTGCTGCATCCCACTGTTGACTCCTGTGCAGTCTGATCTATTAGTATACACAGGTCTTTTTCACACGTGCTGTTGCTTAGATCTTTTTCTCCCAGATCCCCTAATCTAGATCATTTAGATCTTACACAGGGAGTCGACTGCACCGACACTCTTATGAGGATGGTGGGGTGTCTGATATCTGGTAATTTTTGGCCCCCAGTACAGATAAGTAATGGGAGCATGTGGCCCCCTCTGCAATCCTAGAAAGGGTTAATTCTGAGAGGATCACTTGTGCATGTTTGGCACTATACTGCTCCAAACTGCAGCATGCGACCACAGCAGAGTATGGCTGGCACTGGCAGAGCTGTCGGCTCCGCAGCAGAACACAGTCAGGTGATTGATTCAGTACAGCTGTACAATCTACAAATTCACACAACTAGGAGAAAAATTCTGCAGATTATTAGATGCATTGGCTGAAAGAACATTCATAAACGGGAAAGCCCAAAAAAACACCTACATCGACGTGAAAATTGCACCCAAGGACCAACAGGATAACTGTCCTTATAACCAGACATTACAGACGGGAACATTATATTTTACTGTACAAGTGTTTATTTATCTCATATAGCACCAACATATTCCACAGCGTTGTACTGTTATTAGCACTGTACCCATTGAGACTCCCTCTACATTCACTATTATAATACTGCCCCTATGTACAGGAATATAACTACTATAATACTGCCCCTATGTACAGGAATATAACTACTATAATACTGCCCCTATGTACAGGAATATAACTACTATAATACTGCCCCTATGTACAAGAATATAACTACTATAATACTGCTCCTATATACAAGAATATAACTACTATAATACTGCCCCTATGTACAAGAATATAACTACTATAATACTGCTCCTATGTACAGGAATATAGCTACTATAATACTGCTCTTATGTACAAGAATATAACTACTATAATACTGCTCCCTATGTACAAGAATATAACTACTATAATACTGCTCCCTATGTACAAGAATATAACTACTATAATACTGCTCCCTATGTACAAGAATATACTATAATACTGCCCCTATGTACAAGAATATAACTACTATAATACTGCTCCTATGTACAAGAATATAACTACTATAATACTGCCTTTATGTACAAGAATATAACTACTATAATACTGCCCCTATGTACAAGAATATAACTACTATAATACTGCCCCTATGTACAAGAATATAACTACTATAATACTGCTCCTATGTACAAGAATATAACTACTATAATACTGCTCCTATGTACAAGAATATAACTACTATAATACTGCCCCCATGTACAAGAATATAACTACTATAATACTGCCCCTATGTACAAGAATATAACTACTATAATACTGCCCCTATGTACAAGAATATAACTACTATAATACTGCCCCCATGTACAAGAATATAACTACTATAATACTGCTCCTATGTACAAGAATAAAACTACTATAATACTGCCCCTATGTACAAGAATATAACTACTATAATACTGCCCTCTATGTACAAGAATATAACTACTATAATACTGCTCCTATGTACAAGAATATAACTACTATAATACTGCCCCCATGTACAAGAATATAACTACTATAATACTGCTCCTATGTACAAGAATAAAACTACTATAATACTGCCCCTATGTACAAGAATATAACTACTATAATACTGCCCTCTATGTACAAGAATATAACTACTATAATACTGCCCCTATGTACAAGAATATAACTACTATATTACTGCTCCTATGTACAAGAATATAACTACTATAATACTGCCCCTATGTACAAGAATATAACTACTATAATACTGCTCCTATGTACAAGAATATAACTACTATAATACTGCCCCTATATACAAGAATATAACTACTATAATACTGCTCCTATGTACAGGAATATAACTACTATAATACTGCTCCTATGTACAAGAATATAACTACTACTAGATGGTGGCCCAATTCTAACGCATTGGGTATTCTAGAATATGTATAGTAGTATATAGCACAGCCCACGCAGTATATAACACAGGGAACATAGTATATTGCCCAGCCAGGTAGTATATAGCACAGCCCACGTAGTATATAACAGAGACGTATGTAACAGCCCAAGTAGTATGGCAGCTTTCTGGAGACCGTCCCCGGCCTGTCCGTCCATGACAGGAGCAGATGTACGGCCGCTGGTGAGAGCGGCAGAGGCGCCATCTCCGGCAGTGCAGGAGCAGCACACGACCCGCGCCTAACAATAACAGGACACGTGTGTAGATGACGGAGAGGCCGAGGGCCCGGCCGGGAGTGTGGCTCACACGGGGCACCCTGCAGGACTCCACAGTGCCGGCACATGGGCTGGCTCCGAAGAGCTGTTTACGTGCGGGGTGATAGTCCGCCCTTCCTGTAGTCCGGCACGGAGGCCGTTTCTGGCGGAGGACATCGTGGCTGCTCCCGGGAGTGTGCGGAGCCCCGGGCACAGGTCAGATGATGGCGGCCGCTGTGATCTCCCCGTTGTATTTCCATATCCCGCATTGTGAGCGCTCGCTGCTTCCTCCCCATTATAACCTCGTGCACCATGTGCGGGTCATGTGTCAGCAGGGGGCACTGACTGGGGGGAGTAGGGAGGGACTAATCGGACTGTGCCCGTCGCTGATTGGTCGCGGCAGCCATGACAGGCAGCTGGTACGACCAATCAGCGACGCGGGATTTCCGTGATGGAAGTTGCCGACAGAAAGACAGAAGTACCCCTTAGACAATTATATATATATATATAGACTAGATGGTGGCCCGATTCTAACGCATCGGGTATTCTAGAATATGCATGTCCACGTAGTATATTGCCCAGCCACGTAGTATATTGCCCAGTCACGTAGTATATTGCCCAGTCACGTAGTATATTGCCCAGCCACGTAGTATATTGCCCAGCCACGTAGTATATTGCCCAGCCACGTAGTATATTGCCCAGCGATATAGTATATTGCCCAGCGATATAGTATATTGCCCAGTCACGTAGTATATTGCCCAGTCACGTAGTATATTGCCCAGCGATATAGTATATTGCCCAGCGATATAGTATATTGCCCAGTCACGTAGTATATTGCCCAGCGATATAGTATATTGCCCAGTCACGTAGTATATTGCCCAGCCACGTAGTATATTGCCCAGTCACGTAGTATATTGCCCAGCCACGTAGTATATTGCCCAGCCACGTAGTATATTGCCCAGCCACGTAGTATACTGCCCAGCCACGTAGTATATTGCCCAGCCACGTAGTATATTGCCCAGCCACGTAGTATACTGCCCAGCCACGTAGTATATTGCCCAGTCACGTAGTATATTGCCCAGCCACGTAGTATATTGCCCAGCCACGTAGTATATTGCCCAGCCACGTAGTATATTGCCCAGCGATATAGTATATTGCCCAGTCACATAGTATATTGCCCAGTCACGTAGTATATTGCCCAGCGATATAGTATATTGCCCAGCCACGTAGTATATTGCCCAGTCACGTAGTATATTGCCCAGTCACGTAGTATATTGCCCAGTCACGTAGTATATTGCCCAGCGATGTAGTATATTGCCCAGCCACGTAGTATATTGCCCAGCCACGTAGTATATTGCCCAGCCACGTAGTATATTGCCCAGCCACGTAGTATATTGCCCAGCCACGTAGTATATTGCCCAGTCACGTAGTATATTGCCCAGCTACGTAGTATATTGCCCAGCCACGTAGTATACTGCCCAGTCACGTAGTATATTGCCCAGCGATATAGTATATTGCCCAGTCACGTAGTATATTGCCCAGCCACGTAGTATATTGCCCAGCCACGTAGTATATTGCCCAGCCACGTAGTATATTGCCCAGCCACGTAGTATACTGCCCAGCCACGTAGTATATTGCCCAGTCACGTAGTATATTGCCCAGCTACGTAGTATATTGCCCAGCCACGTAGTATATTGCCCAGTCACGTAGTATATTGCCCAGCTACGTAGTATATTGCCCAGCCACGTATGTCACAGGTTAAAAAATAAACATATACTCACCTTCCGAGAGCCCCTTATAGTCCTGTCGCCTGTGTGCGGGGCACGCGGTAGCTTCCGGTCCAAGGGTTGGTATGAGCGCAGGACCTGTGATGACGTCACGGTCACATGACCGTGACGTCATGGCAGGTCCTTCTGCAGGTCCTTCTGGCATACCATCCTCGGCACCGGAACCTGCCGCTTGCATGGAGCGGTCACCGGAGCGTCGCGAGGAGCGGGAAAGGCGGCGGAAGGTGAGTATATAATGATTTTTTATTTTTTTTATTATTTTTAACATTTGATCTTTTTACTATTGATGCTGCATAGGCAGCATCAATAGTAAAAACTTGGTCACAGGGTTAATAGCGGCGGTAACGGAGTGAGTTACCTGCGGCATTACGCGGTCCGTTACCGCTGCCATTAACCCTGTGTGACTGGAGGGGAGTATGGAGCGAGCACCGGGCACTGACTGCGGGGAAGTAGGGAGGGACTAATCAGACTGTGGCCGTCGCTGATTGGTTGCGGCAGCCATGACAGGCAGCTGGCGAGACCAATCAGCGACTTGGATTCCATGACAGACAGAGGCAGCGACCAATGAATATCCGTTACAGACAGACAGACAGACGGAAGTGACCCTTAGACAATTATATATTAGATAATACTGCCCCTATGTACAAGAATATAACTACTATAATACTGCCCCTATGTACAAGAATATAACTACTATAATACTGCCCCTATGTACAAGAATATAACTACTATAATACTGCCTCTATGTACAAGAATATAACTACTATAATACTGCCGCATATACAAGAATATAACTACTATAATACCGCCCCTATGTACAAGAATATAACTACTATAAT
The DNA here is from genome assembly GCF_051348905.1 of Ranitomeya variabilis. Taxonomy (NCBI): domain Eukaryota; kingdom Metazoa; phylum Chordata; class Amphibia; order Anura; family Dendrobatidae; genus Ranitomeya; species Ranitomeya variabilis. Next base: position 10,465,759 of record NC_135238.1, read on the forward strand.
ACTGCTCCTATGTACAAGAATATAACTACTATAATACTGCTCCTATGTACAAGAATATAACTACTATAATACTGCTCCTATGTACAAGAATATAACTACTATAATACTGCCGCATATACAAGAATATAACTACTATAATACTGCTCCTATGTACAAGAATATAACTACTATAATACTGCCCCTATGTACAAGAATATAACTACTATAATACTGCTCCTATGTACAAGAATATAACTACTATAATACTGCCCCTATGTACAAGAATATAACTACTATAATACTGCCCCTATGTACAAGAATATAACTACTATAATACTGCCCCTATATACAAGAATATAACTACTATAATACTGCTCCTATGTACAAGAATATAACTACTATAATACTGCTCCTATGTACAAGAATATAACTACTATAATACTGCCCCTATGTACAAGAATATAACTACTATAATACTGTCCCTATGTACAAGAATATAACTACTATAATACTGCCCCTATGTACAAGAATATAACTACTATAATACTGCTCCTATATACAAGAATATAACTACTATAATACTGCCCCTATGTACAAGAATATAACTACTATAATACTGCTCCTATGTACAAGAATATAACTACTATAATACTGCCCCTATGTACAAGAATATAACTATTATAATACTGCTCCTATGTACAAAAATATAACTACTATAATACTGCCCCTATGTACAAGAATATAACTACTATAATACTGCCCCTATGTACAAGAATATAACTACTATAATACTGCCCCTATGTACAAGAATATAACTACTATAATACTGCCCCTATGTACAAGAATATAACTACTATAATACTGCCCCTATGTACAAGAATATAACTACTATAATACTGCCCCCTATGTACAAGAATATAACTACTATAATACTGCTCCTATGTACAAAAATATAACTACTATAATACTGCCCCTATGTACAAGAATATAACTACTATAATACTGCCCCTATGTACAAGAATATAACTACTATAATACTGCCCCCTATGTACAAGAATATAACTACTATAATACTGTTCCTATGTACAAGAATATAACTACTATAATACTGTTCCTATGTACAAGAATATAACTACTATAATACTGCTCCTATGTACAGGAATATAACTACTATAATACTGCTCCTATGTACAAGAATATAACTACTATAATACTGCCCTATGTACAAGAATATAACTACTATAATACTGCTCCTATGTACAAGAATATAACTACTATAATACTGCCGCATATACAAGAATATAACTACTATAATACTGCCCCCTATGTACAAGAATATAACTACTATAATACTGTTCCTATGTACAAGAATATAACTACTATAATACTGTTCCTATGTACAAGAATATAACTACTATAATACTGCTCCTATGTACAAGAATATAACTACTATAATACTGCCCTATGTACAAGAATATAACTACTATAATGCTGCTCCTATGTACAAGAATATAACTACTATAATACTGCCCCCTATGTACAAGAATATAACTATTATAATACTGCTCTTATGTACAAGAATATAACTACTATAATACTGCCCCTATGTACAAGAATATAACTACTATAATACTGCTCCTATGTACAAGAATATAACTACTATAATACTGCTCCTATGTACAAGAATATAACTACTATAATACTGCCCCTATGTACAAGAATATAACTACTATAATACTGCCTCTATGTACAAGAATATAACTACTATAATACTGCCGCATATACAAGAATATAACTACTATAATACTGCCCCCTATGTACAAGAATATAACTACTATAATACTGCTCCTATGTACAAGAATATAACTACTATAATACTGCCCCTATGTACAAGAATATAACTACTATAATAGTGCCCCTATGTACAAGAATATAACTACTATAATATTGCCCCTATGTACAAGAATATAACTACTATAATACTGCTCTTATGTACAAGAATATAACTACAATTATACTGCCCCTATGTACAAGAATATAACTACTATAATAGTGCCCCTATGTACAAGAATATAACTACTATAATATTGCCCCTATGTACAAGAATATAACTACTATAATACTGCCCCTATGTACAAGAATATAACTACTATAATACTGCCCATTTGTACAAGAATATAACTACTATAATACTGCTTCTATGTACAAGAATATAACTACTATAATACTGCCCATTTGTACAAGAATATAACTACTATAATACTGCCCCTATGTACAAGAATATAACTACTATAATACTGCACCTATGTACAAGAATATAACTACTATAATGCTGCTCCTATGTACAAGAATATAACTACTATAATACTGCCCCCTATGTACAAGAATATAACTACTATTATACTGCCCCTATGTACAATATAACTACTATAATACTGCCCCTATGTACAAGAATATAACTACTATAATACTGCCCCCATGTACAAGAATATAACTACTATAATGCTGCTCCTATGTACAAGAATATAACTACTATAATACTGCCCCCTATGTACAAGAATATAACTACTATAATACTGCTCCTATGTACAAGAATATAACTTCTATAATACTGCTCCTATGTACAAGAATATAACTACTATAATACTGCCCCTATGTACAAGAATATAACTACTATAATACTGCCCCTATGTACAAGAATATAACTACTATAATACTGCCCCTATGTACAAGAATATAACTACTATAATACTGCCCCTATGTACAAGAATATAACTACTATAATACTGCCCCCTATGTACAAGAATATAACTACTATAATACTGCCCCTATGTACAAGAATATAACTACTATAATACTGCTCCTATGTACAAGAATATAACTATTATAATACTGCTCCTATGTACAAGAATTTAACTACTATAATGCTGCTCCTATGTACAAGAATATAACTATTATAATACTGCTCCTATGTACAAGAATATAACTACTATAATACTGCCTCCTATGTACAAGAATATAACTACTATAATACTGCCCCTATGTAAAAGAATATAACTACTATAATACTGCCCATTTGTACAAGAATATAACTACAATAATACTGCCCCTATGTACAAGAATATAACTACTATAATACTGCCCTATGTACAAGAATATAACTACTATAATATTGCCCCTATGTACAAGAATATAACTACTATAATACTGCCCCTATGTACAAGAATATAACTACTATAATACTGCTCCTATGTACAAGAATATAACTACTATAATACTGCCCATTTGTACAAGAATATAACTACTATAATACTGCTTCTATGTACAAGAATATAACTATTATAATACTGCTCCTATGTACAAGAATATAACTACTATAATACTGCTCCTATGTACAAGAATATAACTACTATAATACTGCCCCTATGTACAAGAATATAACTACTATAATACTGCTCCTATGTACAAGAATATAACTTCTATAATACTGCTCCTATGTACAAGAATATAACTACCATAATACTGCCCCTATGTACAAGAATATAACTACTATAATACTGCCCCTATGTACAGGAATATAACTACTATAATACTGCCCCCTATGTACAAGAATATAACTACTATAATACTGCTCCTATGTACAAGAATTTAACTACTATAATGCTGCTCCTATGTACAAGAATATAACTATTATAATACTGCTCCTATGTACAAGAATATAACTACTATAATACTGCCTCCTATGTACAAGAATATAACTACTATAATACTGCCCATTTGTACAAGAATATAACTACAATAATACTGCCCCTATGTACAAGAATATAACTACTATAATACTGCCCCTATGTACAAGAATATAACTACTATAATATTGCCCCTATGTACAAGAATATAACTACTATAATACTGCCCCTATGTACAAGAATATAACTACTATAATACTGCCCCTATGTACAAGAATATAACTACTATAATACTGCTCCTATGTACAAGAATATAACTACTATAATACTGCCCATTTGTACAAGAATATAACTACTATAATACTGCTTCTATGTACAAGAATATAACTATTATAATACTGCTCCTATGTACAAGAATATAACTACTATAATACTGCTCCTATGTACAAGAATATAACTACTATAATACTGCCCCTATGTACAAGAATATAACTACTATAATACTGCTCCTATGTACAAGAATATAACTTCTATAATACTGCTCCTATGTACAAGAATATAACTACCATAATACTGCCCCTATGTACAAGAATATAACTACTATAATACTGCCCCTATGTACAAGAATATAACTACTATAATACTGTCCCCTATGTACAAGAATATAACTACTATAATACTGCCCCTATGTACAAGAATATAACTACTATAATGCTGCTCCTATGTACAAGAATATAACTACTATAATACTGTCCCCTATGTACAAGAATATAACTACTATAATACTGCCCCTATGTACAAGAATATAACTACTATAATACTGCTCCTATGTACAAGAATATAACTACTATAATGCTGCTCCTATGTACAAGAATATAACTACTATAATACTGTCCCCTATGTACAAGAATATAACTACTATAATACTGCCCCTATGTACAAGAATATAACTACTATAATGCTGCTCCTATGTACAAGAATATAACTACTATAATACTGTCCCCTATGTACAAGAATATAACTACTATAATACTGCCCTATGTACAAGAATATAACTACTATAATACTGTCCCCTATGTACAAGAATATAACTACTATAATACTGCCCCTATGTACAAGAATATAACTACTATAATGCTGCTCCTATGTACAAGAATATAACTACTATAATACTGCTCCTATGTACAAGAATATAACTACTATAATACTGCCGCATATACAAGAATATAACTGCTATAATACTGCTCCTATGTACAAGAATATAACTACTATAATGCTGCTCCTATGTACAAGAATATAACTACTATAATACTGCCCCCTATGTACAAGAATATAACTATTATAATACTGCTCCTATGTACAAGAATATACTATAATACTGCTCCTATGTAAAAGAATATAACTATTATAATACTGCTCCTATGTACAAGAATATTCTATAATACTGCCCCCATGTACAAGAATATAACTACTATAATACTGCTCCTATGTACAAGAATATAACTACTATAATACGGCCCCTATGTACAAGAATATAACTACTATAATACTGCCTCTATGTACAAGAATATAACTACTATAATACTGCCGCATATACAAGAATATAACTACTATAATACTGTCCCCTATGTACAAGAATATAACTACTATAATACTGCCCCTATGTACAAGAATATAACTACTATAATACTGCTCCTATGTACAAGAATATAACTACTATAATACTGCCCCTATGTACAAGAATATAACTACTATAATACTGCTCCTATGTACAAGAATATAACTACTATAATACTGCCCCTATGTACAAGAATATAACTACTATAATACTGCTCCTATGTACAAGAATATAACTACTATAATACTGCTCCTATGTACAAGAATATAACTACTATAATACTGCCCCTATGTACAAGAATATAACTACTATAATACTGTTCCTATGTACAAGAATATAACTACTATAATACTGCTCCTATGTACAAGAATATAACTACTATAATACTGCCCATTTGAACAAGAATATAACTACAATTATACTGCCCCTATGTACAAGAATATAACTACTATAATACTGCCTCCTATGTACAAGAATATAACTACTATAATACTGCCCCTATGTACAAGAATATAACTACTATAATACTGCCCATTTGAACAAGAATATAACTACAATTATACTGCCCCTATGTACAAGAATATAACTACTATAATAGTGCCCCTATGTACAAGAATATAACTACTATAATATTGCCCCTATGTACAAGAATATAACTACTATAATACTGCCCCTATGTACAAGAATATAACTACTATAATACTGCCCCTATGTACAAGAATATAACTACTATAATACTGCCCCTATGTACAAGAATATAACTACTATAATACTGCCCCTATGTACAAGAATATAACTACTATAATACTGCCCATTTGTACAAGAATATAACTACTATAATACTGCTTCTATGTACAAGAATATAACTACTATAATACTGCCCATTTGTATAAGAATATAACTACTATAATACTGCCCCTATGTACAAGAATATAACTACTATAATACTGCCCCTATGTACAAGAATATAACTACTAGAATACTGCCCCTATGTACAATATAACTACTATAATACTGCCCCTATGTACAAGAATATAACTACTATAATACTGCTCCTATGTACAAGAATATAACTACTATAATGCTGCTCCTATGTACAAGAATATAACTACTATAATACTGCCCCCTATGTACAAGAATATAACTACTATAATACTGCCCCTATGTACAATATAACTACTATAATACTGCCCCTATGTACAAGAATATAACTACTATAATACTGCCCCCATGTACAAGAATATAACTACTATAATGCTGCTCCTATGTACAAGAATATAACTACTATAATACTGCTCCTATGTACAAGAATATAACTACTATAATACTGCTCCTATGTACAAGAATATAACTACTATAATACTGCTCCTATGTACAAGAATATAACTACTATAATACTGCTCCTATGTACAAGAATATAACTTCTATAATACTGCTCCTATGTACAAGAATATAACTACTATAATACTGCCCCTATGTACAAGAATATAACTACTAGAATACTGCCCCTATGTACAAGAATATAACTACTATAATACTGCCCCTATGTACAAGAATATAACTACTATAATACTGCCCCTATGTACAAGAATTTAACTACTATAATGCTGCTCCTATGTACAAGAATATAACTACTATAATGCTGCTCCTATGTACAAGAATATAACTACTATAATACTGCCCCCTATGTACAAGAATATAACTATTATAATACTGCTCCTATGTACAAGAATATAACTACTATAATACTGCTCCTATGTACAGGAATATAACTACTATAATACTGCCACCTATGTACAAGAATATAACTACTATAATACTGCTCCTATGTACAAGAATATAACTTCTATAATACTGCCCCTATGTACAAGAATATAACTACTATAATACTGCCCCTATGTACAAGAATATAACTACCATAATACTGCCCCTATGTACAAGAATATAACTACTATAATACTGCCCCTATGTACAAGAATATAACTACTATAATACTGCTCCTATGTACAAGAATATAACTACTATAATACTGTCCCCTATGTACAAGAATATAACTACTATAATACTGCTCCTATGTCCAAGAATATAACTACTATAATACTGCCCCTATGTACAAGAATATAACTACTATAATACTGCTCCTACGTACAAGAATATAACTGCTATAATACTGCTCCTATGTACAAGAATATAACTACTATAATGCTGCTCCTATGTACAAGAATATAACTACTATAATACTGTCCCCTATGTACAAGAATATAACTACTATAATACTGCCCCCTATGTACAAGAATATAACTACTATAATACTGCTCCTATGTACAAGAATATAACTACTATAATACTGCCCCCTATGTACAGAATATAACTACTATAATACTGCCCCTATGTACAAGAATATAACTACTATAATACTGCTCCTACGTACAAGAATATAACTGCTATAATACTTCTCCTATGTACAAGAATATAACTACTATAATGCTGCTCCTATGTACAAGAATATAACTACTATAATACTGTCCCCTATGTACAAGAATATAACTACTATAATACTGCTCCTATGTACAATATAACTACTATAATACTGCTCCCTATGTACAAGAATATAACTACTATAATACTGCTCCTATGTACAAGAATATAACTACTATAATGCTGCTCCTATGTACAAGAATATAACTACTATAATACTGTCCCCTATGTACAAGAATATAACTACTATAATACTGCTCCTATGTACAATATAACTACTATAATACTGCTCCCTATGTACAAGAATATAACTACTAGAATACTGCTCCTATGTACAAGAATATAACTACTATAATACTGCCCCTATGTACAAGAATATAACTACTATAATACTGCTCCTATGTACAAGAATATAACTACTATAATGCTGCTCCTATGTACAAGAATATAACTACTATAATGCTGCTCCTATGTACAAGAATATAACTACTATAATACTGCTCCTATGTACAAGAATATAACTACTATAATGCTGCTCCTATGTACAAGAATATAACTACTATAATACTGCTCCTATGTACAAGAATATAACTACTATAATACTGCCCCTATGTACAAGAATATAACTACTATAATACTGCTCCTATGTACAAGAATATAACTACTATAATACTGCCCCTATGTACAAGAATATAACTACTATAATACTGCTCCTATGTACAAGAATATAACTACTATAATACTGCTCCTATGTACAAGAATATAACTACTATAATACTGCCCCTATGTACAAGAATATAACTACTATAATACTGTTCCTATGTACAAGAATATAACTACTATAATACTGCTCCTATGTACAAGAATATAACTACTATAATACTGCCCATTTGAACAAGAATATAACTACAATTATACTGCCCCTATGTACAAGAATATAACTACTATAATACTGCCTCCTATGTACAAGAATATAACTACTATAATACTGCCCCTATGTACAAGAATATAACTACTATAATACTGCCCATTTGAACAAGAATATAACTACAATTATACTGCCCCTATGTACAAGAATATAACTACTATAATAGTGCCCCTATGTACAAGAATATAACTACTATAATATTGCCCCTATGTACAAGAATATAACTACTATAATACTGCCCCTATGTACAAGAATATAACTACTATAATACTGCCCCTATGTACAAGAATATAACTACTATAATACTGCCCCTATGTACAAGAATATAACTACTATAATACTGCCCCTATGTACAAGAATATAACTACTATAATACTGCCCATTTGTACAAGAATATAACTACTATAATACTGCTTCTATGTACAAGAATATAACTACTATAATACTGCCCATTTGTATAAGAATATAACTACTATAATACTGCCCCTATGTACAAGAATATAACTACTATAATACTGCCCCTATGTACAAGAATATAACTACTAGAATACTGCCCCTATGTACAATATAACTACTATAATACTGCCCCTATGTACAAGAATATAACTACTATAATACTGCTCCTATGTACAAGAATATAACTACTATAATGCTGCTCCTATGTACAAGAATATAACTACTATAATACTGCCCCCTATGTACAAGAATATAACTACTATAATACTGCCCCTATGTACAATATAACTACTATAATACTGCCCCTATGTACAAGAATATAACTACTATAATACTGCCCCCATGTACAAGAATATAACTACTATAATGCTGCTCCTATGTACAAGAATATAACTACTATAATACTGCCCCCTATGTACAAGAATATAACTACTATAATACTGCTCCTATGTACAAGAATATAACTACTATAATACTGCTCCTATGTACAAGAATATAACTACTATAATACTGCTCCTATGTACAAGAATATAACTTCTATAATACTGCTCCTATGTACAAGAATATAACTACTATAATACTGCCCCTATGTACAAGAATATAACTACTAGAATACTGCCCCTATGTACAAGAATATAACTACTATAATACTGCCCCTATGTACAAGAATATAACTACTATAATACTGCCCCTATGTACAAGAATTTAACTACTATAATGCTGCTCCTATGTACAAGAATATAACTACTATAATGCTGCTCCTATGTACAAGAATATAACTACTATAATACTGCCCCCTATGTACAAGAATATAACTATTATAATACTGCTCCTATGTACAAGAATATAACTACTATAATACTGCTCCTATGTACAGGAATATAACTACTATAATACTGCCACCTATGTACAAGAATATAACTACTATAATACTGCTCCTATGTACAAGAATATAACTTCTATAATACTGCCCCTATGTACAAGAATATAACTACTATAATACTGCCCCTATGTACAAGAATATAACTACCATAATACTGCCCCTATGTACAAGAATATAACTACTATAATACTGCCCCTATGTACAAGAATATAACTACTATAATACTGCTCCTATGTACAAGAATATAACTACTATAATACTGTCCCCTATGTACAAGAATATAACTACTATAATACTGCTCCTATGTCCAAGAATATAACTACTATAATACTGCCCCTATGTACAAGAATATAACTACTATAATACTGCTCCTACGTACAAGAATATAACTGCTATAATACTGCTCCTATGTACAAGAATATAACTACTATAATGCTGCTCCTATGTACAAGAATATAACTACTATAATACTGTCCCCTATGTACAAGAATATAACTACTATAATACTGCCCCCTATGTACAAGAATATAACTACTATAATACTGCTCCTATGTACAAGAATATAACTACTATAATACTGCCCCCTATGTACAGAATATAACTACTATAATACTGCCCCTATGTACAAGAATATAACTACTATAATACTGCTCCTACGTACAAGAATATAACTGCTATAATACTTCTCCTATGTACAAGAATATAACTACTATAATGCTGCTCCTATGTACAAGAATATAACTACTATAATACTGTCCCCTATGTACAAGAATATAACTACTATAATACTGCTCCTATGTACAATATAACTACTATAATACTGCTCCCTATGTACAAGAATATAACTACTATAATACTGCTCCTATGTACAAGAATATAACTACTATAATGCTGCTCCTATGTACAAGAATATAACTACTATAATACTGTCCCCTATGTACAAGAATATAACTACTATAATACTGCTCCTATGTACAATATAACTACTATAATACTGCTCCCTATGTACAAGAATATAACTACTAGAATACTGCTCCTATGTACAAGAATATAACTACTATAATACTGCCCCTATGTACAAGAATATAACTACTATAATACTGCTCCTATGTACAAGAATATAACTACTATAATGCTGCTCCTATGTACAAGAATATAACTACTATAATGCTGCTCCTATGTACAAGAATATAACTACTATAATACTGCTCCTATGTACAAGAATATAACTACTATAATGCTGCTCCTATGTACAAGAATATAACTACTATAATACTGCTCCTATGTACAAGAATATAACTACTATAATACTGCCCCTATGTACAAGAATATAACTACTATAATACTGCTCCTATGTACAAGAATATAACTACTATAATACTGCCCCTATGTACAAGAATATAACTACTATAATACTGCTCCTATGTACAAGAATATAACTACTATAATACTGCTCCTATGTACAAGAATATAACTACTATAATACTGCCCCTATGTACAAGAATATAACTACTATAATACTGTTCCTATGTACAAGAATATAACTACTATAATACTGCTCCTATGTACAAGAATATAACTACTATAATACTGCCCATTTGAACAAGAATATAACTACAATTATACTGCCCCTATGTACAAGAATATAACTACTATAATGCTGCCTCCTATGTACAAGAATATAACTACTATAATACTGCCCCTATGTACAAGAATATAACTACTATAATACTGCCCATTTGAACAAGAATATAACTACAATTATACTGCCCCTATGTACAAGAATATAACTACTATAATAGTGCCCCTATGTACAAGAATATAACTACTATAATATTGCCCCTATGTACAAGAATATAACTACTATAATACTGCCCCTATGTACAAGAATATAACTACTATAATACTGCCCCTATGTACAAGAATATAACTACTATAATACTGCCCCTATGTACAAGAATATAACTACTATAATACTGCCCCTATGTACAAGAATATAACTACTATAATACTGCCCATTTGTACAAGAATATAACTACTATAATACTGCTTCTATGTACAAGAATATAACTACTATAATACTGCCCATTTGTATAAGAATATAACTACTATAATACTGCCCCTATGTACAAGAATATAACTACTATAATACTGCCCCTATGTACAAGAATATAACTACTAGAATACTGCCCCTATGTACAATATAACTACTATAATACTGCCCCTATGTACAAGAATATAACTACTATAATACTGCTCCTATGTACAAGAATATAACTACTATAATGCTGCTCCTATGTACAAGAATATAACTACTATAATACTGCCCCCTATGTACAAGAATATAACTACTATAATACTGCCCCTATGTACAATATAACTACTATAATACTGCCCCTATGTACAAGAATATAACTACTATAATACTGCCCCCATGTACAAGAATATAACTACTATAATGCTGCTCCTATGTACAAGAATATAACTACTATAATACTGCCCCCTATGTACAAGAATATAACTACTATAATACTGCTCCTATGTACAAGAATATAACTACTATAATACTGCTCCTATGTACAAGAATATAACTACTATAATACTGCTCCTATGTACAAGAATATAACTTCTATAATACTGCTCCTATGTACAAGAATATAACTACTATAATACTGCCCCTATGTACAAGAATATAACTACTAGAATACTGCCCCTATGTACAAGAATATAACTACTATAATACTGCCCCTATGTACAAGAATATAACTACTATAATACTGCCCCTATGTACAAGAATTTAACTACTATAATGCTGCTCCTATGTACAAGAATATAACTACTATAATGCTGCTCCTATGTACAAGAATATAACTACTATAATACTGCCCCCTATGTACAAGAATATAACTATTATAATACTGCTCCTATGTACAAGAATATAACTACTATAATACTGCTCCTATGTACAGGAATATAACTACTATAATACTGCCACCTATGTACAAGAATATAACTACTATAATACTGCTCCTATGTACAAGAATATAACTTCTATAATACTGCCCCTATGTACAAGAATATAACTACTATAATACTGCCCCTATGTACAAGAATATAACTACCATAATACTGCCCCTATGTACAAGAATATAACTACTATAATACTGCCCCTATGTACAAGAATATAACTACTATAATACTGCTCCTATGTACAAGAATATAACTACTATAATACTGTCCCCTATGTACAAGAATATAACTACTATAATACTGCTCCTATGTCCAAGAATATAACTACTATAATACTGCCCCTATGTACAAGAATATAACTACTATAATACTGCTCCTACGTACAAGAATATAACTGCTATAATACTGCTCCTATGTACAAGAATATAACTACTATAATGCTGCTCCTATGTACAAGAATATAACTACTATAATACTGTCCCCTATGTACAAGAATATAACTACTATAATACTGCCCCCTATGTACAAGAATATAACTACTATAATACTGCTCCTATGTACAAGAATATAACTACTATAATACTGCCCCCTATGTACAGAATATAACTACTATAATACTGCCCCTATGTACAAGAATATAACTACTATAATACTGCTCCTACGTACAAGAATATAACTGCTATAATACTTCTCCTATGTACAAGAATATAACTACTATAATGCTGCTCCTATGTACAAGAATATAACTACTATAATACTGTCCCCTATGTACAAGAATATAACTACTATAATACTGCTCCTATGTACAATATAACTACTATAATACTGCTCCCTATGTACAAGAATATAACTACTATAATACTGCTCCTATGTACAAGAATATAACTACTATAATACTGTCCCCTATGTACAAGAATATAACTACTATAATACTGCTCCTATGTACAATATAACTACTATAATACTGCCCCTATGTACAAGAATATAACTACTATAATACTGCTCCTATGTACAAGAATATAACTACTATAATACTGCCCCTATGTACAAGAATATAACTACTATAATACTGCCCCTATGTACAAGAATATAACTACTAGAATACTGCTCCTATGTACAAGAATATAACTACTATAATACTGCCCCTATGTACAAGAATATAACTACTATAATACTGCTCCTATGTACAAGAATATAACTACTATAATGCTGCTCCTATGTACAAGAATATAACTACTATAATGCTGCTCCTATGTACAAGAATATAACTACTATAATACTGCTCCTATGTATAAGAATATAACTACTATAATACTGCTCCTATGTACAAGAATATAACTACTATAATACTGCCGGCTAAGTACTTCATTACCCCATTCCCACCTATAGGGGGAGCTGCAGATGGCCCTGACGCCCGGCGGTTCCTGTGGAGGGATATAAATGGCTGCAGTGTGAATAGTCAGTAGTGGGGGCCGCTCGGGGCCGGGGATAATTTTGTCGCCTGCGTCTCCTTCATCCGGTCCCACGCACCATTACAGAAAGAACTAGCAGCAATCAGCGTCTCAGCGCCGGCCGCTCGTCTGCGCTTTATGGGGAAAATTACAGCTCTCTGTTTCTATGGGAACTGCAACCACCAAGAGTCTGGATCAGCGTCAGGAAGGTGAAGGGTTAATTCACAGCTCAGCAGTCAGTATCACACAGGAGAGGATTAGATACACGGCTCAGCAGACAGTATCACACAGGAGAGGATTAGATACACGGCTCAGCAGACAGTATCACACAGGAGAGGATTAGATACGCAGCTCAGCAGTCAGTATCACACAGGAGAGGATTAGATACACGGCTCAGCAGTCAGAATCACACAGGATAGGATTAGATACACTGCTCAGCAGTCAGTATCACACAGGAGAGGATTAGATACACGGCTCAGCAGATAGTATCACACAGGAGAGGATTAGATACACGGCTCAGCAGTCAGTATCACACAGGATAGGATTAGATACACGGCTCAGCAGTCAGTATCACACAGGAGAGGATTAGATACACGGCTCAGCAGACAGTATCACACAGGAGAGGATTAGATACACGGCTCAGCAGACAGTATCACACAGGAGAGGATTAGATACGCAGCTCAGCAGTCAGTATCACACAGGAGAGGATTAGATACACGGCTCAGCAGTCAGAATCACACAGGATAGGATTAGATACACTGCTCAGCAGTCAGTATCACACAGGAGAGGATTAGATACACGGCTCAGCAGATAGTATCACACAGGAGAGGATTAGATACACGGCTCAGCAGTCAGTATCACACAGGATAGGATTAGATACACGGCTCAGCAGTCAGTATCACACAGGAGAGGATTAGATACACGGCTCAGCAGACAGTATCACACAGGAGAGGATTAGATACACGGCTCAGCAGACAGTATCACACAGGAGAGGATTAGATACACGGCTCAGCAGACAGTATCACACAGGAGAGGATTAGATACACTGCTCCTCAGTCAGTATCACACAGGATAGGATTAGATACACGGCTCAGCAGACAGTATCACACAGGAGAGGATTAGATACACGGCTCAGCAGACAGTATCACACAGGAGAGGATTAGATACACGGCTCAGCAGACAGTATCACACAGGAGAGGATTAGATACACAGCTCAGCAGTCAGTATCACACAGGAGAGGATTAGATACACGGCTCAGCAGTCAGAATCACACAGGATAGGATTAGATACACTGCTCAGCAGTCAGTATCACACAGGAGAGGATTAGATACACGGCTCAGCAGATAGTATCACACAGGAGAGGATTAGATACACGGCTCAGCAGTCAGTATCACACAGGATAGGATTAGATACACGGCTCAGCAGACAGTATCACACAGGAGAGGATTAGATACACGGCTCAGCAGACAGTATCACACAGGAGAGGATTAGATACACGGCTCAGCAGACAGTATCACACAGGAGAGGATTAGATACACTGCTCAGCAGTCAGTATCACACAGGATAGGATTAGATACACGGCTCAGCAGACAGTATCACACAGGAGAGGATTAGATACACGGCTCAGCAGACAGTATCACACAGGAGAGGATTAGATACACGGCTCAGCAGACAGTATCACACAGGAGAGGATTAGATACACAGCTCAGCAGGCAGTATCACACAGGAGAGGATTAGATACACAGCTCAGCAGTCAGAATCACACAGGATAGGATTAGATACACTGCTCAGCAGTCAGTATCACACAGGAGAGGATTAGATACACGGCTCAGCAGATAGTATCACACAGGAGAGGATTAGATACACGGCTCAGCAGTCAGTATCACACAGGAGAGGATTAGATACACGGCTCAGCAGTCAGTATCACACAGGAGAGGATTAGATACACGGCTCAGCAGACAGTATCACACAGGAGAGGATTAGATACACGGCTCAGCAGACAGTATCACACAGGAGAGGATTAGATACACGGCTCAGCAGACAGTATCACACAGGAGAGGATTAGATACACGGCTCAGCAGTCAGTATCACACAGGAGAGGATTAGATACACGGCTCAGCAGTCAGTATCACACAGGAGAGGATTAGATACACGGCTCAGCAGACAGTATCACACAGGATAGGATTAGATACACGGCTCAGCAGTCAGTATACACAGGATAGGATTAGATACACGGCTCAGCAGACAGTATCACACAGGAGAGGATTAGATACACGGCTCAGCAGACAGTATCACACAGGAGAGGATTAGATACACGGCTCAGCAGTCAGTATCACACAGGAGAGGATTAGATACACGGCTCAGCAGTCAGTATCACACAGGAGAGGATTAGATACACGGCTCAGCAGTCAGTATCACACAGGATAGGATTAGATACACGGCTCAGCAGTCAGTATCACACAGGAGAGGATTAGATACACGGCTCAGCAGTCAGAATCACACAGGAGAGGATTAGATACACGGCTCAGCAGTCAGTATCACACAGGATAGGATTAGATACACGGCTCAGCAGTCAGTATCACACAGGAGAGGATTAGATACAGCTCAGCAGTCAGTATCACACAGGATAGGATTAGATACAGCTCAGCAGTCAGTATCACACAGGAGAGGATTAGATACACAGCTCAGCAGTCAGTATCACACAGGATAGGATTAGATACACAGCTCAGCAGACAGTATCACACAGGAGAGGATTAGATACACGGCTCAGCAGACAGTATCACACAGGAGAGGATTAGATACACGGCTCAGCAGACAGTATCACACAGGAGAGGATTAGATACACGGCTCAGCAGACAGTATCACACAGGAGAGGATTAGATACACTGCTCCTCAGTCAGTATCACACAGGATAGGATTAGATACACGGCTCAGCAGACAGTATCACACAGGAGAGGATTAGATACACGGCTCAGCAGACAGTATCACACAGGAGAGGATTAGATACACGGCTCAGCAGACAGTATCACACAGGAGAGGATTAGATACGCAGCTCAGCAGTCAGTATCACACAGGAGAGGATTAGATACACGGCTCAGCAGTCAGAATCACACAGGATAGGATTAGATACACTGCTCAGCAGTCAGTATCACACAGGAGAGGATTAGATACACGGCTCAGCAGATAGTATCACACAGGAGAGGATTAGATACACGGCTCAGCAGTCAGTATCACACAGGATAGGATTAGATACACGGCTCAGCAGTCAGTATCACACAGGAGAGGATTAGATACACGGCTCAGCAGACAGTATCACACAGGAGAGGATTAGATACACGGCTCAGCAGACAGTATCACACAGGAGAGGATTAGATACACGGCTCAGCAGACAGTATCACACAGGAGAGGATTAGATACACTGCTCCTCAGTCAGTATCACACAGGATAGGATTAGATAGATACACGGCTCAGCAGTTAGTATCACACAGGATAGGATTAGATACAGCTCAGTAGTCAGTATCACACAGGAGAGGATTAGATACAGCTCAGCAGTTAGTATCACACAGGAGAGGATTAGATACAGCTCAGCAGTCAGTATCACACAGGAGAGGATTAGATACACGGCTCAGCAGTTAGTATCACACAGGATAGGATTAGATACAGCTCAGTAGTCAGTATCACACAGGAGAGGATTAGATACAGCTCAGTAGTCAGTATCACACAGGAGAGGATTAGATACAGCTCAGCAGTTAGTATCACACAGGAGAGGATTAGATACAGCTCAGTAGTCAGTATCACACAGGAGAGGATTAGATACAGCTCAGCAGACAGTATCACACAGGAGAGGATTAGATACACGGCTCAGCAGTTAGTATCACACAGGATAGGATTAGATACACGGCTCAGCAGTCAGTATCACAGGAGAGGATTAGATACACGGCTCAGCAGTCGGTATCACACAGGAGAGGATTAGATACACGGCTCAGCAGTCGGTATCACACAGGAGAGGATTAGATACACGGCTCAGCAGTCAGTATCACACAGGAGAGGATTAGATACACAGCTCAGCAGTCAGTATCACACAGGAGAGGATTAGATACACAGCTCAGCAGTCAGTATCACACAGGAGAGGATTAGATACACGGCTCAGCAGTCAGTATCACACAGGAGAGGATTAGATACACAGCTCAGCAGTCAGTATCACACAGGAGAGGATTAGATACACAGCTCAGCAGTCAGTATCACACATGAGAGGATTAGATACACGGCTCAGCAGTCAGTATCACACAGGAGAGGATTAGATACACAGCTCAGCAGACAGTATCACACAGGATAGGATTAGATACACAGCTCAGCAGTCAGTATCACACAGGAGAGGATTAGATACACGGCTCAGCAGTCGGTATCACACAGGAGAGGATTAGATACACGGCTCAGCAGTCAGTATCATACAGGAGAGGATTAGATACACGGCTCAGCAGTCAGTATCACACAGGACAGGATTAGATACACGGCTCAGTAGTCAGTATCACACAGGAGAGGATTAGATACACGGCTCAGCAGTTAGTATCACACAGGAGAGGATTAGATACACGGCTCAGTAGTCAGTATCACACAGGAGAGGATTAGATACACGGCTCAGCAGTTAGTATCACACAGGAGAGGATTAGATACACGGCTCAGCAGTCAGTATCACACAGGAGAGGATTAGATACAGCTCAGTAGTCAGTATCACACAGGAGAGGATTAGATACACAGCTCAGCAGTCAGTATCACACAGGATAGGATTAGATACACTGCTCAGCAGTCAGTATCACACAGGAGAGGATTAGATACACGGCTCAGCAGTTAGTATCACACAGGATAGGATTAGATACACGGCTCAGCAGTCAGTATCACAGGAGAGGATTAGATACACGGCTCAGCAGTCGGTATCACACAGGAGAGGATTAGATACACGGCTCAGCAGTCGGTATCACACAGGAGAGGATTAGATACACGGCTCAGCAGTCAGTATCACACAGGAGAGGATTAGATACACGGCTCAGCAGGCAGTATCACACAGGAGAGGATTAGATACACGGCTCAGCAGACAGTATCACACAGGATAGGATTAGATACACAGCTCAGCAGTCAGTATCACACAGGAGAGGATTAGATACACGGCTCAGCAGTCAGTATCACACAGGACAGGATTAGATACACAGCTCAGCAGTCAGTATCACACAGGATAGGATTAGATACACGGCTCAGCAGTCAGTATCACACAGGAGAGGATTAGATACACGGCTCAGCAGACAGTATCACACAGGAGAGGATTAGATACACGGCTCAGCAGTCAGTATCACACAGGACAGGATTAGATACACAGCTCAGCAGTCAGTATCACACAGGATAGGATTAGATACACGGCTCAGCAGTCAGTATCACACAGGAGAGGATTAGATACACGGCTCAGCAGTCAGTATCACACAGGACAGGATTAGATACACAGCTCAGCAGTCAGTATCACACAGGATAGGATTAGATACACGGCTCAGCAGTCAGTATCACACAGGAGAGGATTAGATACACAGCTCAGCAGACAGTATCACACAGGACAGGATTAGATACACAGCTCAGCAGTCAGTATCACACAGGAGAGGATTAGATACACGGCTCAGCAGACAGTATCACACAGGAGAGGATTAGATACACGGCTCAGCAGACAGTATCACACATGAGAGGATTAGATACACGGCTCAGCAGTCAGTATCACACAGGAGAGGATTAGATACACGGCTCAGCAGACAGTATCACACATGAGAGGATTAGATACACGGCTCAGCAGTCGGTATCACACAGGAGAGGATTAGATACACGGCTCAGCAGTCAGTATCACACAGGAGAGGATTAGATACACAGCTCAGCAGTCAGTATCACACAGGAGAGGATTAGATACACGGCTCAGCAGACAGTATCACACAGGAGAGGATTAGATACACGGCTCAGCAGTCAGTATCACACAGGAGAGGATTAGATACACGGCTCAGCAGACAGTATCACACAGGAGAGGATTAGATACACAGCTCTGCAGACAGTATCACACAGGAGAGGATTAGATACACAGCTCAGCAGTCAGTATCACACAGGAGAGGATTAGATACACGGCTCAGCAGAAAGTATCACACAGGATAGGATTAGATACACGGCTCAGCAGTCAGTATCACACAGGAGAGGATTAGATACACGGCTCAGCAGACAGTATCACACAGGAGAGGATTAGATACACGGCTCAGCAGTCAGTATCACACAGGAGAGGATTAGATACACGGCTCAGCAGACAGTATCACACAGGATAGGATTATATACACGGCTCAGCAGTCAGTATCACACAGGATAGGATTAGATACACAGCTCAGCAGTCAGTATCACACAGGAGAGGATTAGATACACGGCTCAGCAGACAGTATCACACAGGAGAGGATTAGATACACGGCTCAGCAGTCAGTATCACACAGGAGAGGATTAGATACACGGCTCAGCAGTCAGTATCACACAGGAGAGGATTAGATACACGGCTCAGCAGTCAGTATCACACAGGAGAGGATTAGATACACGGCTCAGCAGACAGTATCACACAGGAGAGGATTAGATACACAGCTCTGCAGACAGTATCACACAGGAGAGGATTAGATACACAGCTCAGCAGTCAGTATCACACAGGAGAGGATTAGATACACGGCTCAGCAGAAAGTATCACACAGGATAGGATTAGATACACGGCTCAGCAGTCAGTATCACACAGGAGAGGATTAGATACACGGCTCAGCAGACAGTATCACACAGGAGAGGATTAGATACACGGCTCAGCAGTCAGTATCACACAGGAGAGGATTAGATACACGGCTCAGCAGACAGTATCACACAGGAGAGGATTAGATACACGGCTCAGCAGACAGTATCACACAGGAGAGGATTAGATACACGGCTCAGCAGACAGTATCACACAGGAGAGGATTAGATACACTGCTCCTCAGTCAGTATCACACAGGATAGGATTAGATACACGGCTCAGCAGACAGTATCACACAGGAGAGGATTAGATACACGGCTCAGCAGACAGTATCACACAGGAGAGGATTAGATACACGGCTCAGCAGACAGTATCACACAGGAGAGGATTAGATACGCAGCTCAGCAGTCAGTATCACACAGGAGAGGATTAGATACACGGCTCAGCAGTCAGAATCACACAGGATAGGATTAGATACACTGCTCAGCAGTCAGTATCACACAGGAGAGGATTAGATACACGGCTCAGCAGATAGTATCACACAGGAGAGGATTAGATACACGGCTCAGCAGTCAGTATCACACAGGATAGGATTAGATACACGGCTCAGCAGTCAGTATCACACAGGAGAGGATTAGATACACGGCTCAGCAGACAGTATCACACAGGAGAGGATTAGATACACGGCTCAGCAGACAGTATCACACAGGAGAGGATTAGATACACGGCTCAGCAGACAGTATCACACAGGAGAGGATTAGATACACTGCTCCTCAGTCAGTATCACACAGGATAGGATTAGATAGATACACGGCTCAGCAGTTAGTATCACACAGGATAGGATTAGATACAGCTCAGTAGTCAGTATCACACAGGAGAGGATTAGATACAGCTCAGCAGTTAGTATCACACAGGAGAGGATTAGATACAGCTCAGCAGTCAGTATCACACAGGAGAGGATTAGATACACGGCTCAGCAGTTAGTATCACACAGGATAGGATTAGATACAGCTCAGTAGTCAGTATCACACAGGAGAGGATTAGATACAGCTCAGTAGTCAGTATCACACAGGAGAGGATTAGATACAGCTCAGCAGTTAGTATCACACAGGAGAGGATTAGATACAGCTCAGTAGTCAGTATCACACAGGAGAGGATTAGATACAGCTCAGCAGACAGTATCACACAGGAGAGGATTAGATACACGGCTCAGCAGTTAGTATCACACAGGATAGGATTAGATACACGGCTCAGCAGTCAGTATCACAGGAGAGGATTAGATACACGGCTCAGCAGTCGGTATCACACAGGAGAGGATTAGATACACGGCTCAGCAGTCGGTATCACACAGGAGAGGATTAGATACACGGCTCAGCAGTCAGTATCACACAGGAGAGGATTAGATACACAGCTCAGCAGTCAGTATCACACAGGAGAGGATTAGATACACAGCTCAGCAGTCAGTATCACACAGGAGAGGATTAGATACACGGCTCAGCAGTCAGTATCACACAGGAGAGGATTAGATACACAGCTCAGCAGTCAGTATCACACAGGAGAGGATTAGATACACAGCTCAGCAGTCAGTATCACACATGAGAGGATTAGATACACGGCTCAGCAGTCAGTATCACACAGGAGAGGATTAGATACACAGCTCAGCAGACAGTATCACACAGGATAGGATTAGATACACAGCTCAGCAGTCAGTATCACACAGGAGAGGATTAGATACACGGCTCAGCAGTCGGTATCACACAGGAGAGGATTAGATACACGGCTCAGCAGTCAGTATCATACAGGAGAGGATTAGATACACGGCTCAGCAGTCAGTATCACACAGGACAGGATTAGATACACGGCTCAGTAGTCAGTATCACACAGGAGAGGATTAGATACACGGCTCAGCAGTTAGTATCACACAGGAGAGGATTAGATACACGGCTCAGTAGTCAGTATCACACAGGAGAGGATTAGATACACGGCTCAGCAGTTAGTATCACACAGGAGAGGATTAGATACACGGCTCAGCAGTCAGTATCACACAGGAGAGGATTAGATACAGCTCAGTAGTCAGTATCACACAGGAGAGGATTAGATACACAGCTCAGCAGTCAGTATCACACAGGATAGGATTAGATACACTGCTCAGCAGTCAGTATCACACAGGAGAGGATTAGATACACGGCTCAGCAGTTAGTATCACACAGGATAGGATTAGATACACGGCTCAGCAGTCAGTATCACAGGAGAGGATTAGATACACGGCTCAGCAGTCGGTATCACACAGGAGAGGATTAGATACACGGCTCAGCAGTCGGTATCACACAGGAGAGGATTAGATACACGGCTCAGCAGTCAGTATCACACAGGAGAGGATTAGATACACGGCTCAGCAGGCAGTATCACACAGGAGAGGATTAGATACACGGCTCAGCAGACAGTATCACACAGGATAGGATTAGATACACAGCTCAGCAGTCAGTATCACACAGGAGAGGATTAGATACACGGCTCAGCAGTCAGTATCACACAGGACAGGATTAGATACACAGCTCAGCAGTCAGTATCACACAGGATAGGATTAGATACACGGCTCAGCAGTCAGTATCACACAGGAGAGGATTAGATACACGGCTCAGCAGACAGTATCACACAGGAGAGGATTAGATACACGGCTCAGCAGTCAGTATCACACAGGACAGGATTAGATACACAGCTCAGCAGTCAGTATCACACAGGATAGGATTAGATACACGGCTCAGCAGTCAGTATCACACAGGAGAGGATTAGATACACGGCTCAGCAGTCAGTATCACACAGGACAGGATTAGATACACAGCTCAGCAGTCAGTATCACACAGGATAGGATTAGATACACGGCTCAGCAGTCAGTATCACACAGGAGAGGATTAGATACACAGCTCAGCAGACAGTATCACACAGGACAGGATTAGATACACAGCTCAGCAGTCAGTATCACACAGGAGAGGATTAGATACACGGCTCAGCAGACAGTATCACACAGGAGAGGATTAGATACACGGCTCAGCAGACAGTATCACACATGAGAGGATTAGATACACGGCTCAGCAGTCAGTATCACACAGGAGAGGATTAGATACACGGCTCAGCAGACAGTATCACACATGAGAGGATTAGATACACGGCTCAGCAGTCGGTATCACACAGGAGAGGATTAGATACACGGCTCAGCAGTCAGTATCACACAGGAGAGGATTAGATACACAGCTCAGCAGTCAGTATCACACAGGAGAGGATTAGATACACGGCTCAGCAGACAGTATCACACAGGAGAGGATTAGATACACGGCTCAGCAGTCAGTATCACACAGGAGAGGATTAGATACACGGCTCAGCAGACAGTATCACACAGGAGAGGATTAGATACACAGCTCTGCAGACAGTATCACACAGGAGAGGATTAGATACACAGCTCAGCAGTCAGTATCACACAGGAGAGGATTAGATACACGGCTCAGCAGAAAGTATCACACAGGATAGGATTAGATACACGGCTCAGCAGTCAGTATCACACAGGAGAGGATTAGATACACGGCTCAGCAGACAGTATCACACAGGAGAGGATTAGATACACGGCTCAGCAGTCAGTATCACACAGGAGAGGATTAGATACACGGCTCAGCAGACAGTATCACACAGGATAGGATTATATACACGGCTCAGCAGTCAGTATCACACAGGATAGGATTAGATACACAGCTCAGCAGTCAGTATCACACAGGAGAGGATTAGATACACGGCTCAGCAGACAGTATCACACAGGAGAGGATTAGATACACGGCTCAGCAGTCAGTATCACACAGGAGAGGATTAGATACACGGCTCAGCAGTCAGTATCACACAGGAGAGGATTAGATACACGGCTCAGCAGTCAGTATCACACAGGAGAGGATTAGATACACGGCTCAGCAGTCAGTATCACACAGGAGAGGATTAGATACACGGCTCAGCAGTCAGTATCACACAGGAGAGGATTAGATACACGGCTCAGCAGACAGTATCACACAGGAGAGGATTAGATACACGGCTCAGCAGTCAGTATCACACAGGATAGGATTAGATACACGGCTCAGCAGACAGTATCACACAGGAGAGGATTAGATACACGGCTCAGCAGTCAGTATCACACAGGAGAGGATTAGATACACGGCTCAGCAGACAGTATCACACAGGAGAGGATTAGATACACAGCTCTGCAGACAGTATCACACAGGAGAGGATTAGATACACAGCTCAGCAGTCAGTATCACACAGGAGAGGATTAGATACACGGCTCAGCAGAAAGTATCACACAGGATAGGATTAGATACACGGCTCAGCAGTCAGTATCACACAGGAGAGGATTAGATACACGGCTCAGCAGACAGTATCACACAGGAGAGGATTAGATACACGGCTCAGCAGTCAGTATCACACAGGAGAGGATTAGATACACGGCTCAGCAGACAGTATCACACATGAGAGGTTTAGACAGTTGCTTTTTATCTACCAATCACGTTTCTGCTTTCACACTTTCATCAGCACGTGACTGTAAGCAGTGATGTGATTGGTTGCTGTGGTGACCCCAGTACACATCACAGCCGCGGTCTCTATAGGAACCATAACTGTCAGTGACACTGGAGCCACGAGCGCGGGTCGGTTGGCAGTTTCCATGGTAACCCTTGGACACGTGGCGTGCAGTTGGTGTGCGGCCATTTTGTTGTAGCTCACACCTTTGCAGGGGCGGAGGATGAGAGCGGCTTCCCCAGGAGTCGGACCGGCTGCCGCCTGCACACGGGGTACCTGAGGGGGCGCTGCAGTGCGGGGTGGGCTGGGAGGGAGACAGGCTACCGAGCAGGGGCCTGGCGTGGTGCATCCTGGGAGACCCATCCCCTGCGCACACGTGTCCCAGAATGCTCTGCGCAGAGGCCTTTTGAGTTGTGTTGAACTACAAGTCCCAGCGAACACAATGTGTGAAGCATAAATGGTGAATACGTAAAGAACTAGCAGGCGAAGAGCACCAGGGCATGCTGAGAATTGTAGTTCTCCACTTCTGCAGCCCACGAGGGGTCTGCGGCAGACATTGCAGGTAGTGGTACATGGAGGAGTTGTCATGGTGACGGCGGCCATGCCTGTTGTGATGTGACCTGTGTTTGTCGCCCCTCAGGTTGACTCCGCCATGGCCTGTGCGCTGTGTGCGGGGCTCCGGCTCTATGTGCGCCATCACCCTCCGCTGGTCTCCTTCCTCCTGTGTCTGCTCACGCTCGCCATCACCTTCCTGAGTTTTGGCCTCTACCTGCGTTCGTATCCCGTGACAGACGACGATTTTACTAAGGTAAAGTACGAAATCTGGCCGAATAACGAGCGGATCCACTGCACCGAACCCTCTGCTGTGAGAAGGTCAGGCGACTCACTGACAGGGAGCGGAGGTCGTACACCGCTCGGTGACTCACTGACTGAGCAGAGGTCGTACACTGCGCTCGGTGACTCACTGACAGGGAGCAGAGGTCGTACACTGCGCTCGGTGACTCACTGACTGAGCAGAGGTCGTACACTGCGCTCGGTGACACTGACGGGGAGCAGAGGTCGTACACTGCGCTCGGTGACACTGACAGGGAGCAGAGGTCGTACACTGCGCTCGGTGACTCACTGACGGGGAGCAGAGGTCGTACACTGCACTCGGTGACTCACTGACTGAGCAGAGGTCGTACACTGCGCTCGGTGACACTGACGGGGAGCAGAGGTCGTACACTGCGCTCGGTGACTCACTGACGGGGAGCAGAGGTCGTACACTGCGCTTGGTGACTCACTGACAGGGAGCGGAGGTCGTGCACTGCGCTCGGTGACTCACTGACAGGGAGCAGAGGTCGTACACTGCGCTCGGTGACTCACTGACGGGGAGCAGAGGTCGTACACTGCACTCGGTGACTCACTGACTGAGCGGAGGTCGTACACTGCGCTCGGTGACACTGACGGGGAGCAGAGGTCGTGCACTGCGCTCGGTGACACTGACGGGGAGCAGAGGTCGTACACTGCACTCGGTGACTCACTGACTGAGCGGAGGTCGTACACTGCGCTCGGTGACACTGACGGGGAGCAGAGGTCGTACACTGCGCTCGGTGACACTGACGGGGAGCAGAGGTCGTGCACTGCACTCAGTGACTCACTGACTGAGCAGAGGTCGTACACTGCGCTCGGTCACTCACTGACGGGGAGCAGAGGTCGTACACTGCTCGGTGACACTGACGGGGAGCAGAGGTCGTGCACTGTGCTCGGTGACTCACTGACTGAGCAGAGGTCGTACACTGCGCTCGGTGACTCACTGACTGAGCGGAGGTCGTACACTGCGCTCGGTGACTCACTGACAGGGAGCGGAGGTCGTACACTGCGCTCGGTGACTCACTGACGGGGAGCGGAGGTCGTACACTGCGCTCGGTGACTCACTGACGGGGAGCGGAGGTCGTACACTGCGCTCGGTGACTCACTGACAGGGAGCGGAGGTCGTGCACTGCGCTCGGTGACTCACTGACGGGGAGCGGAGGTCGTACACTGCGCTCGGTGACTCACTGACGGGGAGCAGAGGTCGTACACTGCGCTCGGTGACTCACTGACTGAGCAGAGGTCGTACACTGCGCTCGGTGACTCACTGACGGGGAGCGGAGGTCGTGCACTGCGCTCGGTGACTCACGGACTGAGCAGAGGTCGTACACTGCGCTCGGTGACTCACGGACTGAGCAGAGGTCGTACACTGCGCTTGGTGACTCACGGACTGAGCAGAGGTCGTACACTGCGCTCGGTGACTCACTGACGGGGAGCAGAGGTCGTACAATGCGCTCGGTGACTCACTGACAGGGAGCGGAGGTCGTGCACTGCGCTCGGTGACTCACTGACGGGGAGCAGAGGTCGTACACTGCGCTCGGTGACTCACTGACGGGGAGCAGAGGTCGTGCACTGCGCTCGGTGACTCACTGACGGGGAGCGGAGGTCGTACACTGCGCTCGGTGACTCACTGACAGGGAGCGGAGGTCGTGCACTGCGCTCGGTGACTCACTGACAGGGAGCGGAGGTCATACACTGCGCTCGGTGACTCACTGACTGAGCAGAGGTCGTACACTGCGCTCGGTGACTCACTGACGGGGAGCGGAGGTCGTGCACTGCGCTCGGTGACTCACTGACTGAGCAGAGGTCGTACACTGCGCTTGGTGACTCACGGACTGAGCAGAGGTCGTACACCGCGCTCGGTGACTCACTGACGGGGAGCAGAGGTCGTACACTGCGCTCGGTGACTCACTGACAGGGAGCGGAGGTCGTGCACTGCGCTCGGTGACTCACTGACGGGGAGCAGAGGTCGTACACTGCGCTCGGTGACTCACTGACAGGGAGCGGAGGTCGTACACTGCGCTCGGTGACTCACTGACGGGGAGCGGAGGTCGTACACTGCGCTCGGTGACTCACTGACAGGGAGCGGAGGTCGTGCACTGCGCTCGGTGACTCACTGACGGGGAGCAGAGGTCGTACACTGCGCTCGGTGACTCACTGACGGGGAGCAGAGGTCGTACACTGCGCTCGGTGACTCACTGACTGAGCAGAGGTCGTACACTGCGCTCGGTGACTCACTGACGGGGAGCGGAGGTCGTGCACTGCGCTCGGTGACTCACTGACGGGGAGCAGAGGTCGTACACTGCGCTCGGTGACTCACTGACTGAGCAGAGGTCGTACACTGCGCTCGGTGACTCACGGACTGAGCAGAGGTCGTACACTGCGCTTGGTGACTCACTGACTGAGCAGAGGTCGTACACTGCGCTCGGTGACTCACTGACTGAGCAGAGGTCGTACACTGCGCTCGGTGACTCACTGACTGAGCAGAGGTCGTACACTGCGCTCGGTGACTCACTGACGGGGAGCGGAGGTCGTGCACTGCGCTCGGTGACTCACTGACAGGGAGCAGAGGTCGTACACTGCGCTCGGTGACTCACTGACTGAGCAGAGGTCGTACACTGCGCTCGGTGACTCACGGACTGAGCAGAGGTCGTACACTGCGCTCGGTGACTCACTGACTGAGCAGAGGTCATACACTGCGCTCGGTGACTCACTGACTGAGCAGAGGTCGTACACTGCGCTCGGTGACTCACTGACGGGGAGCAGAGGTCGTACACTGCGCTCGGTGACTCACTGACGGGGAGCAGAGGTCGTACACTGCGCTCGGTGACTCACTGACTGAGCAGAGGTCGTACACTGCGCTCGGTGACTCACGGACTGAGCAGAGGTCGTACACTGCGCTCGGTGACTCACTGACTGAGCAGAGGTCGTACACTGCGCTCGGTGACTCACTGACAGGGAGCAGAGGTCGTACACTGCGCTCGGTGACTCACTGACGGGGAGCGGAGGTCGTACACTGCGCTCGGTGACACTGACGGGGAGCAGAGGTCGTACACTGCGCTAGGTGACTCACTGATGGGGAGCAGAGGTCGTACACTGCGTTCGGTGACTCACTGACGGGGAGCGGAGGTCGTACACTGCGCTCGGTGACACTGACGGAGAGCAGAGGTCGTACACTGCGCTCGGTGACTCACTGACGGGGAGCAGAGGTCGTACACTGCGCTTGGTGACTCACTGACTGAGCAGAGGTCGTACACTGCGCTCGGTGACTCACTGACGGGGAGCAGAGGTCGTACACTGCGCTCGGTGACTCACTGACGGGGAGCAGAGGTCGTATACTGCGCTCGGTGACTGACAGGGAGCAGAGGTCGTGCACTGCGCTCGGTGACTCACTGAGCGGAGGTCGTACACTGCGCTCGGTGACTCACTGACGGGGAGCAGAGGTCGTACACTGCGCTTGGTGACTCACTGACTGAGCAGAGGTCGTACACTGCGCTCGGTGACTCACTGATGGGGAGCAGAGGTCGTACACTGCGCTCGGTGACTCACTGACTGAGCAGAGGTCGTACACTGCGCTCGGTGACTCACTGACAGGGAGCAAAGGTCGTACACTGCGCTCGGTGACTCACTGACAGGGAGCAGAGGTCGTACACTGCGCTCGGTGACTCACTGACGGGGAGCAGAGGTCGTACACTGCGCTCGGTGACTCACTGACAGGGAGCAGAGGTCGTACACTGCGCTCGGTGACTCAATGACAGGGAGCAGAGGTCGTACACTGCCCTTGGTGACTCACTGACAGGGAGCAGAGGTCGTACACTGCGCTCGGTGACTCACTGACGGGGAGCGGAGGTCGTACACTGCGCTCGGTGACTCACTGACGGGGAGCGGAGGTCGTACACTGCGCTCGGTGACTCACTGACGGGGAGCGGAGGTCGTACACTGCGCTCGGTGACTCACTGACGGGGAGCGGAGGTCGTACAGTGCGCTCGGTGACTCACTGACGGGGAGCGGAGGTCGTACAGTGCGCTCGGTGACTCACTGACGGGGAGCAGAGGTCGTACACTGCGCTCACTGACGTCCTGTTCTTATTTCTTCAGGATTTCGACACCGTCCTTCAGACTCTGAGCGCTCGGCCCCTCTGTCCGCAGCACAATGTCTCCGGCCCCCCGACCGCGCAGCCAGCAGCTGTGGGCTCAGCCCCCGACCATGGAGATCACGATAATGTGTCCGTGTTGGCGAGCGCTGCTCTGACCCCACCAGGGAACCACAGCGGCCTGCGGATATGGGCGACTGCCAGACAGCTAGGGATGACAGGTCACTATCCATACCACCATCATCCTCACTACTACCACCGCCATCATCACTAATACCACCACCATGATCATTACCACCATCATCGTCATTACTACCACCACTATCATCATCTTCACTACTACCACCACCATCATCATTACTACCACCACTATCCTCGCCGCTATCATTACTACCACCACTATCCTCACCGCTATCATTACTACTACCACCACTATCCTCACCGCTATAATTACTACTACCACCACTATCCTCACCGCTATCATTACTACTACCACCGCTATCCTCACCGCTATCATTACTACTACCACCACTATCTTCACCGCTATAATTACTACTACCACCACTATCCTCACCGCTATCATTACTACCACCACTATCCTCGCCGCTATCATTACTACCACCACTATCCTCACCGCTATCATTACTACTACCACCACTATCCTCACCGCTATCATTACTACCACCGCTATCCTCACCGCTATCATTACTACTACCACCGCTATCCTCACCGCTATCATTACTACTACCACCGCTATCCTCACCGATAT
Organism: Ranitomeya variabilis; assembly: GCF_051348905.1. NCBI lineage: Eukaryota > Metazoa > Chordata > Amphibia > Anura > Dendrobatidae > Ranitomeya > Ranitomeya variabilis. Next base: position 10,497,248 of record NC_135238.1, read on the forward strand.
CATTACTAGCACCGCTATCCTCACCGCTATCATTACTACTACCACCGCTATCCTCACCGATATCATTACTAGCACCGCTATCCTCACCGCTATCATTACTACTACCACCGCTATCCTCACCGATATCATTACTAGCACCGCTATCCTCACCGCTATCATTACTACCACCGCTATCCTCACCGCTATCATTACTACTACCACCACTATCCTCACCGATATCATTACTACCACCACTATCCTCACCGCTATCATTACTACCACCGCTATCCTCACCGCTATCATTACTACCGCCCTATCCTCACCACCATCTTCATGTCTTTGCCCCTGGGCTGTGACTCCTGGTGGCTGACGCTCATTGTTGTGGTCCCCCGTTCTCAGACCCCGTCTCCCTGTGTTGGTTTCCTGCAGGTCCGGGCACAGACTCCCCCCTGCTGATCACAGTCGCCTCCAGCTGGGGGTCCGCACAGTGTAATGACAGTGACGCTGATTGCTCCGGAAAGTTGTGTGTGATAGTGAGCGGTCCACTGTCCATTTTACCGCAGAAGTGGTGAGTGACCTCTCAGCCGGCGGTGCCCCTAGATGTGTTTGTAGGTAAAGATTATGGGATGCCCTTGTCCGGCCCCAGGCTGTTGTTTCCGTGGTGATAAGTGGAGCCCAATGTGTTTGCAGCCACTTATCTCCCTTGTACGTACAGCCTGTAGATGGAGGCGTAATATTAGACTATATGGCGGTACTGCCTCCGCCACGTTGCAGACACTGTGCACATTCACCACTGACCATCTCCATGCAGGTCGTCCTTCCAGTGTTCTGCCGTGAACCCCAGCGCACACCATCTTCCTCCAGAACTGTATGTGTGGGAGACGGAAACTGGCATCACCTCCGAGTGTTACAGCCTGAAGTATAGAAGAGACCCAGGGCTGAAAGCCATGATGTCTGCGGTGAGACACTACATATGACTACTCGGGGTGCAGGATAATGATGCTGACACTCGGGGTACAGGATAATGACACTGACACTTGGGGTACAGGATAATGACACTGACACTGGGGGTACAGGATAATGACGCTGACACTGGGGGTGCAGGATAATGACGCTGACACTCGGGGTGCGGGATAATGACGCTGACACTGGTGGTACGGGATAATGACGCTGACACTGGGGGTACGGGATAATGACGCTGACACTGGGGGTACGGGATAATGACGCTGACACTGGGGGTACGGGATAATGACGACACTGGGGGTACGGGATAATGACGCTGACACTGGGGGTACGGGATAATGATGCTGACACTGGGGGTACAGGATAATGACACTGACACTGGGGGTACAGGATAATGACGCTGACACTCGGGGTACAGGATAATGACACTGACACTACAGACGTTCAGGGTGCAGGGTAATGATGCTGACGCTCAGGGTGCAGGATTGTGATGGTGACGCTCTGGGTGCAGGGTAATCATGCTGACTCTCAGGGTGCAGGATTGTGACGGTGACACTCAGGGTGCAGGGTAATGATGCTGACGCTCAGGGTGCAGGATTGTGACGGTGACGCTCGGTGCAGGATAATGATGCTGACTCTCAGGGTGCAGGATTGTGACGGTGACGCTCAGGATGCCGGGTAATGTTGCTGACGCTCAGGGTGCAGGATTGTGACGGTGACTCTCGGTGCAGAATAATGATGCTGACTCTCAGGGTGCAGGGTAATGATGCCGACGCTCAGGGTGCAGGATTGTGACGGTGACGCTCAGGGTGCAGGATTGTGACGGTGACGCTCAGGGTGCAGGATTGTGACGGTGACGCTCAGGGTGCAGGGTAATGATGCCGACGCTCAGGGTGCAGGATTGTGACGGTGACGCTCAGGGTGCAGGGTAATGATGCCGACGCTCAGGGTGCAGGATTGTGACGGTGACGCTCAGGGTGCAGGGTAATGATGCTGACGCTCAGGGTGCAGGGTAATGATGCTGATACGTGGGGGACACGCTGTGATCCGCTGTGTTGCTCTTCATCAGGAGGACTGTGCCGTGGTGTCGGGGCGCCTGCTGTCCGCAGTGCTGGTTTGCTTCCTCTTTGCCCTCCTGCTGATTGTGGTTGGTGGCTGCTGGAGTTCCCCCCTGAAGGATAAGAGGACCCCCGGCCCGGGGCTGCTCTGACGGACACTTTCTCCAGATCTCAGTTTATTTTTGGGCGTTATAATAAATTCTTTCCCTCTGGAGCGGCCTGGGCTGATTTCTCACCAGGTATCGTGTACGTGCTAGTGATGGACGGCGTCTGGTGATGACCCCGCCTCACAGAATTGGGGTCTGTGTCTGACAGACCTCCGCGACCAGTCCCCTCGGTGGCAGCGTCCCCTGGGGTCTGACGTAGGCTGACGCTGCGTCCGGTCTCCTCTCGGGGCGATCACCCCAATCACTGCTGCTGGTTAACCCCTTACATGCCACTGCCATCACTGACTGCGGTACAATTCTGGAGGAGCGTCCATCAGCGCCCCTGTAAGTAACACGATCATGGATTACCTGCAGACGACGCCATATTGGTGCCCCCAGCCACAGAATGGGACTCTCACTATATGCAGCTGTAAAAGAAACAAGAATGACATTTCCATTTTTTTCTCTTTTTCCATTACATTTTATATTCTAAAATTATAAAAAAAAATACAACTCAGAAAAAAATATTGGAAGAAGAAAAAAAATGTCTTGTTTCTGTAAGAGTTAATGACAGGCAATCTCCTTGGCTAAATCTTTTTGTTTTGTTTTCCTTTCTAAATAAAGTTTTGTTGAAATACCGTCAATAGACTGATATGAACGCATGCGCACAACGCTGAGCCTGAGAGATGTCCGCGCCTGCGCCCCGCTTTTCTCGCTGTTGACGCCCCGTCGTTGTGCGCATGCTCAGCTTGGCCTCTTAGCAACTTCCGGTTTAGCTCCCGCCCGGTTCGCCATCTTGGATGGGCTGAGAGGAAAAAAAAAAAAAAGGAGGGGGAGGAGAGGAGCAGCGAGCTGTATAGAGAGGACGGGAGGAGGGGGCTGCAGGATGCTCCCCACAGACTGACACCGAGCTGGGGCTCCGGCACCGAGGACTCCTCAGTACACGGCGTATGGGGACATTGCGGCCATGTAGGCTGCACCTCCGGGGGGGAGAGCTGTGATCAGGCTCCGTATTGGGGGTATCTGCTCACATTGTGTCTCTGTATGGGGGAGACCACTATAGGGGCAGCTCTGTAGTCACAATAGACGTATGTCCTCGGAGATCGCCACGGTTACCGGGACCGGGGGGCTCGCTGCCCACGGAGCCAGCATGGGAGGCCACGGGCACCGGCTGAGCGCCCACTGAGAGCCGCCTGACCGGCCAGGACCCCGCCGCACTCTGACACTTTCCGGTAAGTGACGGGGACGCCTGTGTATACGGGGGTCTGGCAGGCCACCGGGGGGTCCAGCAGGTCACCGGGGGGGTCCGGCGGGTCACCGGGGGGGTCCGGCGGGTCACCGGGGGGGTCCGGCAGGTCACCGGGGGTCTGGCAGGTCACCGGGGGTCTGGCAGGTCACCGGGGGGTCCGGCAGGTCACCGGGGGGGTCCGGCGGGTCACCGGGGGGGTCTGGCAGGTCACCGGGGGTCTGGCAGGTCACCGGGGGGGTCCGGCAGGTCACCGGGGGGGTCCGGCAGGTCACCGGGGGTCTGGCAGGTCACCAGGTACTACAGCCGACACAGGCGGGCGAGCTCGGGCATCACGCTGACCAATGTGGAACCAAACCGCACCGTCCCTTTAATCCGTCCCCTCCCCTACAAGCCGCCGTTGCGGTGCCCACCCTGGGTCGCGATGGTGAGTTTTCCTGCAGCCATAATGGGACGAAGCTGTAACCAGACCGCTTGTGATACGGTAATGGCGGCATTGGAAGGGGGTTTAGGGGGTGGTCACATTATGGACAGAGGGGGGAGGGATGTAATGTGCCGGGCAAGGTGGGGGCGGCCATGTGCCCTTTGCTGGGGGAGGGGGGCACTGAATGTGGTAAAAATTAAAGGGGCTTCTGGGAGTTTTCACAATTGGCTAAAACCTCCAAGATAAAATAATGTAATGGCAGCTTTCTCCGCGATTTCCCCCACCCCCGGCTGCGGCAGGACCAGAAGTGACGACATCCTGTCTGTGAGTCACGTGACAGTTACATGTCTGGCAGGTGACCCCTAAGGCCAGTGATTGGCTGAGGAGATCATGTGATCACAGACAGGATGTCATCACTTCCTGTACCGACCACTCGCCATCAGAGCTGCCAGTAAGTCCCAGCCTGACATGGTCGATAACAGGGAACAGTCCCGGGCATCCAGCTGCAGTGGGGAGGGGGGTGAAGACTTTAGGCCTCAGCAGATCCCAGATTTAGTTCTGGCCCGATAAATAAAGTTTGCTGGATTTGAATTCTATAGGACATGTTTCATGGTCCCAGTGGAGGATTGGGTGGCGGGGCCATGGAGTGGGTCATGCACTTTCTGCTTGTGCGGGGGTTATGTTGGTGGTTTCCTTCCATGAAGGTTTTGTACTGCGCATTGGAACATGTTGGTGCAGCAGAAGTGGAGGCTCGGTAATGGCTGCAGCTGTCACCTGCCTCAGTGATCTTCCCTATAATCTGGGTGGCTCTGGAGGTTGCTCCCGCCCTGACATTCTGCTGGTTGACTTTGGAAACAGTCAGCAAGCTTATAAACTTGTTACCTGAGCTCCTGTAATACCGGCGGAGGATGAGAACCCTTCCCAGAATGCAGATCACCAGTGCAAGGAATGCTGGGAGATGTCAGCTCTGGATTCTGCAGAGTTGTGTGATCCTTCTCTTCTCAGGGCAACACGTCTCCACTTCTGGGATATGTAGTTCACCTGGGGGTTTGTGACTTATTCCTGTCGTTACTGCATCCTACCCCCGACCTTACTGGAGAAGGGGCTGTGACGTCGTGTGACCGGTGCTGCCAGGACCGGGCATCTCTAGGATGCAGAAAGGTCTACGTGCTGCATGGAATCGGGGAGCCCGTTACACAGCGCGGTGCTGGGGCTCCTATGCCTCCATATTGGCTGTGGGCTGTGGAGGTCGCTGCATGGACTCATCAGTGACAATAGTCTCATCATCTCCAGCTGCTGGGAGTCGTTATACTTATATGCAGTAAACGCACCGTCATGTCCCTTCCATCATCCCTGACCCCAGAGCTCACAATCTAATCTCCTATCACACAATGTATCACTACTCCCATCATCTCTGACCATCTTGTACAGCAGAAAATGATGCACAACATTGGACACTGACTGCATCATTAGTCAGTGGCACATATGCCCGAGTCCCATTTTATATACAGTACAGACCAAAAGTTTGGACACATCTTCTCATTTAAAGATTTTTTCTGTATTTTCATGACTATGAAAATTGTACATTCACACTGAAGGCATCAAAACTATGAATTAACACATGTGGAATTATATACTTAACAAAAAAAGTGTGAAACAACTGAAATTATGTTTTATATTCTAGGTTCTTCAAAGTAGCCACTTTTTGCTTTGATGACTGCTTTGTACACTCTTGGCATTCTCTTGATGAGCTTCAAGAGGTAGTCACCGGGAATGGTTTTCACTTCACAGGTGTGCCCTGTCAGGTGTAATAAGTGGGATTTCTTGCCTTATAAATGGGGTTGGGACCATCAGTTGTGTTGTGCAGAAGTCTGGTGGATACACAGCTGATAGTCCTACTGAATAGATTGTTAGAATTTGTATTATGGCAAGAAAAAAGCAGCTAAGTAAAGAAAAACAAGTGGCCATCGTGACTTTAAGAAATGAAGGTCGGTTAGTCCGAAAATTTGGGAAAACTTTGAAAGTGTCCCCAAGTGCAGTGGCAAAAACCATCAAGCGCTACAAAGAAACTGGCTCACATGAGGACCGCCCCAGGAAAGGAAGACCAAGAGTCACCTCTGCCTCTGAGGATAAGTTTATCCGAATCACCAGCCTCAGAAATCGCAGCTTAACAGCAGCTCAGATTAGAGACCAGGTCAATGGCACACAGAGATCTAGCAGCAGACACATCTCTACAACAACTGTTAAGAGGAGACTTTGTGCAGCAGGCCTTCATGGTAAAATAGCTGCTAGGAAACCACTGCTAAGGACAGGCAACAAGCAGAAGAGACTTGTTTGGGCTAAAGAACACAAGGAATGGACATTAGACCAGTGGAAATCTGTGCTTTGGTCTGATGAGTCCAAATTTGAGATCTTTGGTTCCAACCGCCGTGTCTTTGTGCGACGCAGAAAAGGTGAACGGATGGACTCTACATGCCTGGTTCCCACCGTGAAGCATGGAGGAGGAGGTGTGATGGTGTGGGGGTGCTGTGCTGGTGACACTGTTGGGGATTTATTCAAAATTTAAGGCATACTGAACCAGCATGGCTACCACAGCATCTGGCAGCGGCATGCTATTCCATCCGGTTTGCGTTTAGTTGGACCATCAATCATTTTTCAACAGGACAATGACCCCAAACATCTCCAGGCTGTGTCAGGGCTATTTGACCAAGAAGGAGAGTGATGGGTGCTACGCCAGATGACCTGGCCTCCACAGTCACCAGACCTGAACCCAATCGAGATGGTTTGGGGTGAGCTGGACCGCAGAGTGAAGGCAAAAGGGCCAACAAGTGCTAAGCATCTCTGGGAACTCCTTCAAGATTGTTGGAAGACCATTCCCGGTGACTACCTCTTGAAGCTCATCAAGAGAATGCCAAGAGTGTGCAAAGCAGTCATCAAAGCAAAAGGTGGCTACTTTGAAGAACCTAGAATATAAGACATAATTTCAGTTGTTTCACACTTTTTTGTTAAGTATATAATTCCACATGTGTTAATTCATAGTTTACTGATCCGGCTCGTCCATCTGCTTCGTCCAGATTCGTCTCCTCTCATCAGTCCATCAAGCCTGAAAGCTATATCAGATATTTTATGGCCCAGTCCTGATCCGTGCAGTGCAGTCTGTGTCCATTTTGGTGGATTCGGAGTTGGAGTCGGTATAAAATGGAGCGACTCCTATCATATATAACTTTTTGGGTGCAGGACGTGCTGTAAATTTTTTCGTAAGAACTTGGGAAAGTTCTGAAATGTCTGTTCTGTTCCTGATCGGATCGCGGCTTTTAGTTGAGATGCTGCACTTTATGTCCATACTCATTAGTGACCGGTGCTGCGGAGTCAGTGTATATAGTGATCGGGCCTATCACTAATGTAGGAGCCATCCCGCCCCTGTGTATTTACAGTATATAGGACAGTGCTGTGGAGTTGGAGTCGCAAGTCAGTGAAATTGAATAGTCGGAGTCGGTTGTTTGGCTTACTGATTCCACAGCCTTGCTCCTGATGATTCTCTTCCCGTGTCTTGCCCAGTGGTGGTCGGCCTCGGCCTCCTCACCTCGGCAGTGTCTCTGAGCACTGATCACCTTGTTTTTCTGTGTCTTGCCCAGTGGTGGTCGGGCTCGGCCTCCTCACCTCGGCCGTGTCTCTGAGCACTGATCACCTTGTACTTCTGTGTTTTGCCCAGTGGTGGTCGGGCTCGGCCTCCTCTTCTGAGACATCACACCTCTGCACTGAGCTGATGGGCGGCCCCGGTGGTTGTCACCTTTTTCATTAGAATCCTTATTGTTTCTCTTATACTTAGATTCCTCCGCTGCCGTCTTCCATCTTCTTCGACTGTTCGCTGTTGTCGCCTCTTCCTGTTCCATGTTATGACATTTTGGGGGTCGTCGGCCCCTCGATAAGTGATGACAGGGCTCAGGGGGGTTTCAGTATTTCACTATGCGTCCGATGAATACAGTGTGATCCCTTGGAGGCGACCATGGGGGGAGCACAGGACGCGGCAGCGCTGACACAGGAAGTTTACAGCCATTGTCACTTTATGGCTGTGATTGTAGCAAAGGTCGGTGCGTCACCTGGGACTTGTAGTGTTTGTTGTTGTGTCACAGTGTATAATAGTGCTGTAGCGTTATAAGAGGGGCTGATATCAGTCACAGATATAAGGCCTTGATAAGTCTTCATACCCAGTGAACTTTTTCACAATTATTCACGTTACCCCACACAAATAAAAGTATTTTATCTGGATTTTCTGTGACACCACATTAAAAGTATTTGTGACGTGTAAAGGAAATGATACGAGGTTTTGTTAGTATTTAGAAAATATAAATATCACCCTTGTTCTGTGCATTTGTCTTCAGCCCCCAGTAGTAGGACGCTCCTAAATAAAATCCCCAGTGACCAATCGCCTCCAGAAGTCATATAATTAGTATATTGCGTCCTCAAGGGGGTGATTTTTATTTATTTTTTCTCAGTATAACTACAGCTGTTCTGTGAAGGCCTAAGAGGTTTGTATGAGAATATTATGGATCAAGGAGCTCACCAAGACAGGTCAGGGACAAAGGTGTGCAGAAGAAGAAAGCAGGGTTAGGTTATTAAAAAAAAAAAAAAATAGATCTGAACATCTCGCGGAGCATCAATCCATCATCCAAAAATGGTAGAAGAATGGCCCAACTGCAAACCTCCCAAGACATGGCCACCTAACCTCACATCCCAAGCAAGGAGAGCACTAATTAGAGAAACAGCAGCACAGAGGCCCATGGTCACTGGAGGAGCCGCAGATCCACAGCTCGGGAGAATCTGTCCACAGGACGACTATTAGTCATATACGCCACAAATCTGACGTTGATGGACAGGCCTATGGAGTCGACTCCAACCACCGACTCGAACTCTGAGTCTTCAATTTCCCAGACTTCTGGCTCCAACTCCACAGCCCCGGTCACTACTGAGAATGGACATAAAGTGCACCACAGTTTCATCTCCACTGAAAGCCGAGATACTCAGATCAGGAACAGAGCAGACATTTACAGTGGGGCAAAAAAGTATTTAGTCAGTCAGCAATAGTGCAAGTTCCACCACTTAAAAAGATGAGAGGCGTCTGTAATTTACATCATAGGTAGACCTCAACTATGGGAGACAAACTGAGAAAAAAAAATCCAGAAAATCACATTGTCTGTTTTTTTATCATTTTATTTGCATATTATGGTGGAAAATAAGTATTTGGTCAGAAACAAACAATCAAGATTTCTGGCTCTCACAGACCTGTAACTTCTTCTTTAAGAGGCTCCTCTTTCCTCCCCTCATTACCTGTAGTAATGGCACCTGTTTAAACTTGTTATCAGTATAAAAAGACACCTGTGCACACCCTCAAACAGTCTGACTCCAAACTCCACTATGGTGAAGACCAAAGAGCTGTCAAAGGACACCAGAAACAAAATTGTAGCCCTGCACCAGGCTGGGAAGACTGAATCTGCAATAGCCAACCAGCTTGGAGTGAAGAAATCAACAGTGGGAGCAATAATTAGAAAATGGAAGACATACAAGACCACTGATAATCTCCCTCGATCTGGGGCTCCACGCAAAATCCCACCCCGTGGGGTCAGAATGATCACAAGAACGGTGAGCAAAACTCCCAGAACCACGCGGGGGGACCTAGTGAATGAACTGCAGAGAGCTGGGACCAATGTAACAAGGCCTACCATAAGTAACACACTACGCCACCATGCACTCAGATCCTGCAGTGCCAGACGTGTCCCACTGCTTAAGCCAGTACATGTCCGGGCCCGTCTGAAGTTTGCTAGAGAGCATTTGGATGATCCAGAGGAGTTTTGGGAGAATGTCCTATGGTCTGATGAAACCAAACTGGAACTGTTTGGTAGAAACACAACTTGTCGTGTTTGGAGGAAAAAGAATACTGAGTTGCATCCATCAAACACCATACCTACTGTAAAGCATGGTGGTGGAAACATCATGCTTTGGGGCTGTTTCTCTGCAAAGGGGCCAGGACGACTGATCCGGGTACATGAAAGAATGAATGGGGCCATGTATCGTGAGATTTTGAGTGCAAACCTCCTTCCATCAGCAAGGGCATTGAAGATGAAACGTGGCTGGGTCTTTCAACATGACAATGATCCAAAGCACACCGCCAGGGCAACGAAGGAGTGGCTTCGTAAGAAGCATTTCAAGGTCCTGGAGTGGCCTAGCCAGTCTCCAGATCTCAACCTTATAGAAAACCTTTGGAGGGAGTTGAAAGTCCGTGTTGCCAAGCGAAAAGCCAAAAACATCACTGCTCTAGAGGAGATCTGCATGGAGGAATGGGCCACATACCAACAACAGTGTGTGGCAACCTTGTGAAGACTTACAGAAAACGTTTGACCTCTGTCATTGCCAACAAAGGATATATTACAAAGTATTGAGATGAAATTTTGTTTCTGACCAAATACTTATTTTCCACCATAAAATGCAAATAAAATGATAAAAAAACAGACAATGTGATTTTCTGGATTTTTTTTCTCAGTTTGTCTCCCATAGTTGAGGTCTACCTATGATGTAAATTACAGACGCCTCTCATCTTTTTAAGTGGTGGAACTTGCACTATTGCTGACTGACTAAATACTTTTTTGCCCCACTGTATAGGACATTTCAGAACTTTCCCAAATTCTTATGAAAACATTTACAGCACATCCTGCATTGTGCTACTGCACCCAGTGTGTGATATTTGTTAGGAGTCGGTCCATTTTATACCAACTCCTGACTCCACAAAACGGCAAGAAGACCTTTTTGAAAGCCATAAGAAGTCCCATGTAAGGGACACAGTGAGCATGTGGAAGAAGGGGCTCTTGTCAGATGAGACCAAAGGAGAACTTTTTGTGCTAAAAATAAAACTGTGTGGTGGAAAATTAACACTGCACATTACCCTGAAAACACCATCCCCACCGTCACACATGGTGGCAGCATCCTGCTGTGGGGAGGCTTTTCTTCAGCAGGAGCAGGGAAGCTGGTCAGAGGTGATGAAAAGATGGATGGCGCTAAATTCAAGGCAATCCTTATGCAAAACCTGTTAGAAGCTGCAGGAGACTTGAGACTGGGGTGTAGGTTCACCTTCCAGCAGGGCAAAGACCCTCAACACTCTGCCAGAGCCGCAATGGAGGGTGTAGATCAGAGCATATTCCTGTGTGTGAACGGCGCAGTCACCGTCCAGACCCAAATCCCAGAGAATCTGTGACAAGACGTGAAAATCTACTGATCACAGACGTCTCCATCCAATGTCACTGAGCGAGGGAGCAAAGAAGGGGCAAAATGTCACCTCTAGATGAGCAAAGCTGGAGACACAGACCCCAAAAGACGGCAGAGAAAGGTGGTCCTACAAAGTCCTGACCCAGGGGCTGAATACAGATATGCGGCACAATTAGAAAGCCCAGTATCATTTCCTATACACATAACAAATACTTGAACTTACTGTTGGTGTCACAGAAAATCCCAATAAAATCCATATGTTTGTGGGTGTAAAATGTGTGAAAGTTCACGGCGTGTGAAGATTTTTTTTTTTCAAGGCATTGAAGGTTTGGCAAATGTGACCCTCCCCTTCAGCGGAGCCCATTATGTTATCCGAGCGATTATTTAATGGCCACGTTGTCGGCGCTGCTCCTCCATTGTAGGATGTCCCTGCTGTATACATGTTTCCCTGTTCTGTGACTGGGTCGGGGGTCTCACAGGTTACTCAGAGTATCTCGATTGTGGGGGCCGCACTGTTCACCCAATTGTAAGAAGTCTGGGATCTGGATGTTTCTGGCACAAGATCTCCTGTGCTCTGTTTGTCACCCAGTGATATTACATGGAGCGGGTGTGATACACATTATTGGTGTTACGGACATTAGAGAAGAGTTGTTTCTATAAGGATAATATGGCGGTCATCCTATTCTTAGAATTACTCCAGACATCGTTGCCCATCGCAAAATCATTTGACCAAGATATTGAGGGCGGCTGGTCAGTGACAGCCGGGAGGAGGGCGGCGGGTCAGTGACAGCCGGGAGGAGGGTGGCGGTCAGTGACAGCCGGGAGGAGGGTGAGGGCGGCGGGTCAGACAGCCAGGAGGAAGGTGAGGGTGGCGGGTCAGAGACAGCCGGGAGGGGAGGAGGGTGAGGGTGGCAGGTCAATGACAGCTGGGAGGAGGGTGAAGGCGGCATGATGGTGGCAGCTGGAGAAGGGTGAGGGTGGCAGGTAGGTGGCAGCCAGAAAGGGAGGTGTGGGTGACGTGACTGTGAAGCCGGAAGGAGGGCGAGGGCAGCGGGTTAGTTACAGCCGGGAGGAAGGTGAGGGTGGCGGGTCAAGGGCAGCAGGCCGGTGACAACCAGGAAGAGGAGTGAGGGCTACTTGACGGCAGCTGGAGAAGGATGAGGGCAGCAGGCAGATGACAGCCAGGATAACAGGGTGGCGGGCGGGAGAAGGGTGAGGGCGGTGGGCCGGTGGCAGGCGGGAGGAGGGTAAGGACGGCTGGTTAGTGGCAGCCGGGAGGAGAGTGAGGGCGGCGGGTCAGTGACAGCTGGATGGAGGGTGAGGGCGGTTGGTAAGTGACAGCCGCAAGGAAGGTGAGGGTTGTGGGTCGAGGGCAGCAGGCCAGTGACAGCCAGGAAGGGAGGTGAGGGCAGCGTGACGTCAGCTGGAGAAGGGTGAGCAGCAGGCAGGTGACAACCAGGAAAGGGGGGGCAGTGTGAAGTGATTGTGAAGCCTGGAGGAGGGCGGTGGGTTGGCTGGCAGCTAGGAGGTGGAGTGAGGGTGGTGGGCCTGGGGCAGGCAGGAGGGTGAGGGCAGTGGGCTGGTGGCAGCTGGGAAGAGAGGCAAGGACGGCGGGCTGGGAGGAGGGTGAGTGTGGAGGGCCGGTGGCAGCTGGGAGGAGGGTGAGGGCGGTGGGCTGGGAGGAGGGCGAGAGCGTCGGGCCGCTGGAAGCTTGGAGGGGGGTGTGAGGGCACTGAGCCGGTAGCAGCCGGGAGGAGGCTGAAGGCGGCGGGCCGGTGGCAGCCGGGAGGAGGGTGAGGGCGTAGTAGCGGCGTGTGGGAGGGCGGCAGGTCAGTGGTAGCTGGAGGAGGTTGGGGTGGCGGGTCAGCGGCAGTGGAAGGAGGCTGAGGGTAGTGGTAGGTGGAGGAGGCTGAGGGCGGAGTAGCGGAGCATGGGAGGGCATCGGGTCAGCGGCAGTGGAGGGAGGCTGAGGGCGGTGGGTCAATGGTAGGTGGAGGAGGCTGAGGGCGGCGCGTGGGACGGCGGCGGGTCAGCGGCAGTGGAAGGAGGCTGAGGGCGGTGGGCCAGTGGTAGGTGGAGGAGGCTGAGGGTGGAGCGTGGGATGGCGGGTCAGCGGCAGTGGAAGGAGGCTGAGGGCGGTGGGTCAGTGGTAGGTGGAGGAGGCTGAGGGTGGAGCGTGGGATGGCGGGTCAGCGGCAGTGGAAGGAGGCTGAGGGCGGTGGGTCAGTGGTAGGTGGAGGAGGCTGAGGGTGGAGCGTGGGATGGCGGGTCAGCGGCAGTGGAAGGAGGCTGAGGGCGGTGGGTCAGTGGTAGGTGGAGGAGGCTGAGGGTGGAGCGTGGGATGGCGGGTCAGCGGCAGTGGAAGGAGGCTGAGGGCGGTGGGTCAGTGGTAGGTGGAGGAGGCTGAGGGTGGAGCGTGGGATGGCGGGTCAGCGGCAGTGGAAGGAGGCTGAGGGCGGTGGGTCAGTGGTAGGTGGAGGAGGCTGAGGGTGGAGCGTGGGATGGCGGGTCAGCGGCAGTGGGAGGAGGCTGAGGGCGGTGGGTCAGTGGTAGGGGGAGGAGGCTGAGGACGGAGCGTGGCTGGCGGGTCAGCGGCCGGCACTGTGCAGAGCTAGTTGTGGTTCCCCGGGGACGGGTGAGGGCTGAGTCCTGCCCATTACCGGTGATGGTGGGTGCAGAGCCTTCTCGCCCGCCTGTTCCGTCCTGCCGGGGTCGCAGCCGTGCTGGGGGCGGCAGATGGAGGCACTGACTGACAGCTCTGCCTGACTCCCGCCCCTCTGGGTGACAACCAATAGTAAAGCTGTAACTATGGCTGTCAGCAGAGGAGGCGGGGCCTCTTCCTCTGTCATCTCCCCCACCATAGCTGGTTGCAGCCTTGCCGGCAGTGCGGGGGTTAATGCATCACCTGGCGAGACGGTGGTCAGTAGAGCGCTCGTAGCGATGGTGGTGTGCACGGCAGGGAAAGGGTTAACGGCGGCGTTCTGCAGGGTAGAAGGTATTTATAGTGCAGTGCTCTCGCGTGCCCCTGCTATCTCGTCAGACGCCCCCTGTTCTTCTTTGTGCCCCCCATAACATGGAATAACTGGAGATGTTTCTTCTGTTCCACAGCCTCCGTGGGTCCGACCTCCATTGGGAGTGGTGGCGGCGGCTTCCCGCGGGGGGTATCCCCTGGCGCTCGTCATGCCGTCCAACGCCCGGGCTGGCAGCCTGAAAGACCCCGAGGTGGCCGAGCTTTTCTTTAAAGATGACCCGGAAAAACTCTTTGCCGACCTGCGGGAGATCGGGCACGGCAGCTTCGGCGCCGTCTATTTTGTAAGTATCCTCCGTTACCAGGAGCGGCGAGGATTGTAACTGAGCGCCCTCCTAACCATGACTGTGCTCCCTCCACCATGACTGTGCTCCCTCCAGGCCCGAGACATCCGGAACAATGAGGTGGTTGCCATTAAGAAGATGTCTTATAGTGGCAAGCAGTCTAATGAGGTGGGTGCTGCCCGGCGGGGGGCGACATGTGAGGTGGGACGCACTACACTGATACTAAACCTCTCTTTATTGCTGTAGAAATGGCAGGACATCATCAAAGAAGTGAAATTCCTCCAAAAGCTGCGACATCCCAACACTATAGAATATAAAGGATGTTACCTGCGGGAGCACACGGCCTGGGTGAGTAATGCTGAGCCTGCGTTATATCCTACATTATACCCCCAGAGCTGCACTCACTATTCTGCTGGTGCAGTCACTGTGTACATACATTACTGATCCTGAGTTACATCCTGTATTATACCCCAGAGCTGCACTCACTATTCTGCTGGTGCAGTCACTGTGTACATACATTACATTACTGATCCTGAGTTACATCCTGTATTATACCCCAGAGCTGCACTCACTATTCTGCTGGTGCAGTCACTGTGTACATACATTACATTACTGATCCTGAGTTACATCCTGTATTATACTCCAGAGCTGCACTCACTATTCTGCTGGTGCAGTCACTGTGTACATACATTACATTACTGATCCTGAGTTACATCCTGTATTATACTCCAGAGCTGCACTCACTATTCTGCTGGTGCAGTCACTGTGTACATACATTACATTACTGATCCTGAGTTATATCCTGTATTATACCCCAGAGCTGCACTCACTATTCTGCTGGTGCAGTCACTGTGTACATACATTACATTACTGATCCTGAGTTACCTCCTGTATTATACTCCAGAGCTGCACTCACTATTCTGCTGGTGCAGTCACTATGTACATACATTACATTACTTATCCTGAGTTACCTCCTGTATTATACCCAAGAGCTGCACTCACTATTCTGCTGGTGCAGTCACTATGTACATACATTACATTACTGATCCTGAGTTACATCCTGTATTATGCCCCAGAGCTGCACTCACTATTCTGCTGGTTGTTGATGGAAGCATTCAGTAAGCTTGCGGTCGGTCTTCTGAGCTACACTTTTGTCTTGTATCTGATGATTGTACTCTGAGATGTCCAGAAAAGAGAATTAGATAATTTCCTGTAGTTCTTTGCAGACACCGAACACATCAGGAGTACTGGGAGATTTTTGCTCCTGGTTTTGCAGAATAGTGAGCGCAGCTCTGAAGTATGGTACTGGCTGTATCATACAACTGACTGTGCTCGGTGATTCCCGTTTCTGCAGATGGTTTTGGTGTTTGCCCGTCTGGTTCCCGGCTCCGTGCGACGTCCTTTCTTTTTCTTTGTAATTCTCATAATACACAACATTCCAGTAATCCGTCATCCACAGATTCTTCCCTTAATCCGGCGCCCTAGTCCTTTCTCTGTTGCCTGTGGCGCCCCCTGCTGTGTATGATTTGCTGGGGATGGCCTAGGTTGGTATCGCATGTATCCGAGCTCTATGTCCCCTGTATGATTGTACATATATGTGTCTGCAGAGCCTGAGTGCCGTGAGTGGGAGGCAGCACTGTGTACAGAAAAAGCCATCACAATAGCCCCCTGCCGGCCGCCGCCACGTCACTGCTGCACACCCCCGCCTGCCTCTTGTGCCCAGAGACCAGCCTGGCCGATTAGTTATCTCGTTCCTCTGTCCTGTGTTCTCCCGGACCCCCAACCACTCTCCCTTCTGCGTCTCTCCAGAGCCTCGGCTGCTCGCCCCTCTGCATGTCCCCGGCCCACGCCCCCTCACCCTTCTGCATTTCTGCAGACCCCCCCCCCCCCCCCCCCGGGCTGCTTCTGCCTGCTCAGTCTCCCCCTGGCGCCACTCCTGCCTGCTTTGTTTCCACCACCCCCCCCCCCCCCCCCGGCCGAACCGCCGGGCCGCTCCTGCCTGTTTCGTCTTTCTCCCTGGGCCGCTTTTCCCTGCCTGCTCTGTCTTTCCCCCCTGGCCGCCTTTCCCTGCCTGCTCCGTCTTTCCCCCCTGGCTACTTTCTGCTTTTTCCTGCCTGCTCCGTCTTTCCTTCCTGGCCGCTTTTCCCTACCTGCTCTTTCCCTGCCTGCTCTGTCTTTCCCCCCTGGCTGCTTTTCCCTGCCTGCTCCGTCTTTCCCCCCTGGCTACTTTCTGCTTTTTCCTGCCTGCTCCGTCTTTCACCCCTGGCTGCTTTCCGCTTTTCCCTGCCCGCTCAGTCTTTCCCCCTGGCCGCTTTCCGCTTTTCCCTGCCTGCTCCGTCTTTCTCCCCTGGCCGCTTTTTTCTGCCCGCTCCGTCTTTCCCCCCCGGCTACTTTTCCCCTGCCTGCTCTGTCTTTTCCCCCCTGGCTGCTTTTCCCTGCCTGCTCCATCTCCGAACCCCCCCCCCGGCTGCTTTTCTCTGCCTGCTCCGTCTTTCCTCCCTGGCTGCTTTTCCCTGCCTGCTCTGTCTTTCCCCCCCTGGCTGCTTTTCCCTGCCTGCTCTGTCTTTCCCCCTGGCCGCTTTTCCCTGCCTGCTTTTCCCTGTGTGCTTTTTCCCTGCCTGCTTTTCCCTGCCTGCTCCGTCCTTTTACCTGCCTGCTTTTCCCTGTCTGCTCCGTCTTTTTCCCTGCCTGCTTTTCCCTGCCTGCTCCGTCTTTTTCCCTGCCTGCTTTTCCCTGCCTGCTCCGTCCTTTTACCTGCCTGCTTTTCCCTGCCTGCTCCGTCTTTTTCCCTGCCTGCTCCGTCTTTTTCCCTGCCTGCTTTTCCCTGCCTGCTCCGTCTTTTTCCCTGCCTGCTTTTCCCTGCCTGCTCCGTCCTTTTACCTGCCTGCTTTTCCCTGTCTGCTCTGTCTTTTTCCCTGCCTGCTCTGTCTTTTTCCCTGGCTGCTTTTCCCTGCCTGTTCCGTCTTTCCCCCCTGGCTGCTTTTCCCTGCCTGCTCCGTCTTTTTCCTTGGCTGCTTTTCCCTGCCTGCTCCGTCTTTCCCCCTTGGCCGCTTTTCCCTGCCTGCTCCATCTTTCCCCCCTGCCTGCTTTTCCCTGCCTGCTTTTCCCTGCCTGCTTTTCCCTGCCTGCTTTTCCCTGCGTGCTTTTTCCCTGCCTGCTTTTCCCTGCCTGCTCCGTCTTTTTCCCTGCCTGCTTTTCCCTGCCTGCTCCGTCCTTTTACCTGCCTGCTTTTCCCTGCCTGCTCCGTCTTTTTCCCTGCCTGTTTTTCCCTGCCTGCTTTTCCCTGCCTGCTTTTCCCTGCCTGCTTTTCCCTGCCTGCTTTTCCCTGCCTGCTCCATCTCCCCCCCCCCCGGCTGCTTTTCCCTGCCTGCTCCGTCTTTCCCTGGACTTTTCCCTGCCTGCTCCGTCTTTCCCTCCCTGGCTGCTTTTCCCTGCCTGCTCCATCTTTCCCCCCCCCTGGCTGCTTTTCCCTGCCTGCTCCGTCTTTCCCCCCGGCTGCTTTTCCCTGCCTGCTCCGTCTTTCCCCCCCGGCTGCTTTTCCCTGCCTACTCCGCCTTTCCCCGGACCTACACAATTGCTCTTTTGCTGCAGTGTTTGTGTACCTTTCTTCCCCCCCGTATGATCGGTTGGACCCTGCAGACTCCTCATCTTGACACCGTGGATGTCAGTCCAGACTGAGCTCTCATTATTTTTTTTTTTCCTTCTCATGCTCCTGCGGCTGATGCTCAGCTGGTGATGGAGTACTGCTTGGGATCCGCTTCCGACCTCCTGGAGGGTGAGTTACCTGAGGTTATGAGGGTCGTCCTCCTGTCCGTCCTGTAGGCCGATCCTCCGCCGCTCACCCCGTGTCCTCATTACTCTGTACAGTGCACAAGAAGCCGCTCCAGGAGGTGGAGATCGCTGCTATCACCCACGGTGCCCTTCAGGGCCTGGCCTACCTGCATGCCCACAACATGATCCACAGGTGAGGGTCCTCCCCCATACTACCCCAGAGCTGCGCTCGCTGTTCTGCTTGCTGTTTGTGGAGCTGGCTTGTGGTCAGTACTTGCTGACTTTCTTGCTTTCTTCTTGTGCAGAGATGTAAAAGCCGGTAATATCCTTCTGACTGAGCCGGGGTTGGTGAAGTTGGGGGATTTCGGCTCGGCGTCCATTGTGGCTCCAGCTAATTCCTTTGTAGGAACCCCGTACTGGTGAGTGCAGCGCTCGCTGGACTGTGGGTGCTGGGAGCGATCTTCTTATGCAGTAGTTCTGTGTAATGCCCGTACTTGCTTTTCAGGATGGCTCCCGAGGTGATTCTGGCCATGGACGAGGGGCAGTATGACGGCAAGGTGGACGTGTGGTCCCTGGGGATCACCAGCATTGAGCTAGGTAAGTGCGTGAGCAGGGGGCGCCGGCATATTGGGACTTGGAAGAGCTTTTCCTACACCCTGCCGCCAGTGTGATGATATATAGGAGCCCGCTGGTGCTGCAGCCTATGTGGCGGCACAGTATGTCACCCATGTACAGCACGTTACCCTGCCGGAGAGGAAGGGGAGAGTCGGGATCCATCACCCGTATGATCAGTAATGATGACTGCTCCTTCTTCCCCGCAGCTGAGAGGAAACCCCCGCTGTTCAACATGAATGCTATGAGTGCCTTATATCACATCGCCCAGAATGAGTCTCCTGTCCTGCAGTCCAATCACTGGTGAGTGCCACACCCGCCGATGGTGCGTCCTCCGGACCCCAGCGTATCACCAGTATACGTGTCTGAGCCTCCGGACCCCGCGTATCACCGGTATGCGTGTCTGAGCCTCCGGACCCCGGCGTATCACTAGTATACATGTCTGAGCCTCCGGACCCCGGCGTATCACTAGTATATGTGTCTGAGCCCCCGGACCCCAGCGTATCCCCAGTATGCGTGTCTGAGCCTCCGGACCCCGCGTATCACCAGTATGCGTGTCTGAGCCTCCGGACCCCGGCGTATCACTAGTATACGTGTCTGAGCCTCCGGACCCCGGCGTATCACTAGTATATGTGTCTGAGCCTCCGGACCCCGGCGTATCACCAGTATACGTGTCTGAGCCTCCGGACCCCGCGTATCACCAGTATACGTGTCTGAGCCCCCGGACCCCGGCGTATCACCAGTATACGTGTCTGAGCCTCCGGACCCCGGCGTATCACTAGTATATGTGTCTGAGCCCCCGGACCCCGGCGTATCACTAGTATATGTGTCTGAGCCTCCGGACCCCGGCGTATCACCAGTATACGTGTCTGAGCCTCCGGACCCCGCGTATCACCAGTATACGTGTCTGAGCCCCCGGACCCCGGCATATCACCAGTATACGTGTCTGAGCCTCCGGACCCCGTCGTATCACTAGTATATGTGTCTGAGCCTCCGGACCCCGGCGTATCACTAGTATATGTGTCTGAGCCCCCGGACCCCGGCGTATCACTAGTATATGTGTCTGAGCCCCCGGACCCCGGCGTATCACTAGTATATGTGTCTGAGCCCCCGGACCCCGGCGTATCACTAGTATATGTGTCTGAGCCCCCGGACCCCGGCGTATCACTAGTATATGTGTCTGAGCCTCCGGACCCCGACGTATCACCAGTATACGTGTCTGAGCCTCCGGACCCCGACGTATCACCAGTATACGTGTCTGAGCCTCCGGACCCCGACGTATCACCAGTATACGTGTCTGAGCCTCCGGACCCCGACGTATCACCAGTATACGTGTCTGAGCCTCCGGACCCCGACGTATCACCAGTATACGTGTCTGAGCCTCCGGACCCCAGCGTATCACTAGTATTCGTGTCTGATTGTCGTGTTTTATTCTGTCTCGCAGGTCTGAATATTTCCGGAATTTTGTGGATTCCTGTCTACAGAAGATTCCCCAAGACCGGCCGAGCTCCGACATCCTGCTCAAGGTCGGTACAGTCCGCCGTTGTCGGCTGAGACTTTCTAAGTGGTGATTCTAACGCCTCCTGCGTCTCCTCCATCACAGCACCGCTTCCTGCAACGGGAGAGGCCACAGACCGTCATCATGGAGCTGATCCAGCGCACAAAAGACGCCGTCAGGGAGCTCGACAACCTGCAGTACCGCAAGATGAAGAAGATCCTCTTCCAGGACACCCAGAACGGGCCCAACACCGAGACCACCGAGGAGGAGGAGGTGAGAGGGCTGTCGGGGGTCGTGCAATAATGTGTGGCACCATACCATGGCTATACCAGCGTGTGTCCTGTCTGCGTGGCACCATGGCTATACCAGCGTGTGTCTGCGTGGCACCATGGCTATACCAGTCCACGTGGCAGGGGTCCGGCGGCCGGATACATCGTCCTTTCTCTCTTCTAGGAAGCGGAGCAGTTTCTCCACTGCACGGGCACAATAACCAGCATGGAGAGCAGCCAGTCTGTGCCCAGCATGTCCATCAGCGCCAGCAGTCAGAGCAGCTCGGTGAACAGCCTGGCAGACGCCTCTGACGACAGCGGAGAGATGGCCATGATGCAGGAGGGCGAGCACACGGTGACCTCCAACAGCTCTGTCATACACCGCCTGCCGGTACGTGCGTCGTACACCGCCTGCCGGTACGTGCGTCGTACACCGCCTGCCGGTACGGGCGTCGTACACCGCCTGCCGGTACGGGCGTCGTACACCGCCTGCCGGTACGGGCGTCATACACCGCCTGCTGGTACGGGCGTCATACACCGCCTGCCGGTACGGGCGTCATACACCGCCTGCCGGTACGGGCGTCATACACCGCCTGCCGGTACGGGCGTCATACACCGCCTGCCGGTACGGGCGTCATACACCGCCTGCCAGTATGAGACCACCCACCATGGTGCTGGTGTGCAGGATGATCCCGGCAGACATGAGCTGCAGGTTGTAGCTGTACGGAGTGGAGGGCCGGGCCCTCAGCCTCCATTGTGTGATGCTTCTGGAGGTGGACAGAAGCCTTTCCCCCCTCACTTGCCGTAGCCCCCCGCTCACTTGCCGCAGCCCCCCGCTCACACCCGGCTTGCTTGTTTTCATCATATTAACCTTTTTTTTCCAGACTCACGACAACATATACGATGATCCGTACCAGCCCGAGATGGAGGCTCAGCAGTCGACCTCGGCCGCTCGCAGACGGGCGTACTGCCGCAACAGGGACCACTTTGCCACGATCCGCACAGCCTCGCTGGTGAGGGTCCCGCAGTGACGGGGGTCCGGTTCTATGATGCCGCCATATCGTGTCCTTCACGTCTTTTCCATCTCTTGCAGGTGACGCGGCAGATCCAGGAGCATGAGCAGGACTCGGCCTTACGGGAGCAGATGTCCGGCTACAAGCGCATGCGCCGGCAGCACCAGAAGCAGCTGATGGCGCTGGAGAACAAGCTGAAGTCGGAGCTGGATGAGCACCAGCAGCGTCTGGACAAGGAGCTGGAGGCCCACCGGAGCAACTTCTCTGCCGAGACTGACAAGCTGACCAAGAAGCACCAGGCCATCTTCGAGAAGGAGGTAAAGGCTGTGACCGCCATCTGTGGGGACTGAGCAAGTGTTGGTTCTCTGCTGCCCCGTGCGTTGGGGATGTCCGGTTTGCGGGGGCCCCTGTGGGTGATGGGGCAGGTGGATGTAACACGGCCTGTACTTCCCAGGCGAAGTCTGCAATGACTGAAGAGAAGAAGTTTCAGCAGCATATCCTGGGCCAGCAGAAGAAGGAGCTGACCAACCTGCTGGAGAGTCAAAAGCGGCAGTACAAGATCCGCAAGGAGCAGCTGAAGGAGGTGAGGAGGCGACAGGGACGAGGCGAGGTTGGAGGTGATTTGAACGAGGCGAGATTGGAGGTGATGGGGGGGGGGGGGGGGACGAGGCGAGATTGGAGGCGACAAGGCGAGATTGGAGGCGATGGGGACGAGGCGAGATTGGAGGTGATGGGGGGGACGAGGCGAGATTGGAGGCGACGGGGGACGAAGTGAGATTGGAGGTGATGGGGGGACGAGGTGACATTGGAGGCGACGGGGGGACAAGATGAGTGGGGATGAGGCGAGATTGGAGATGATGGGGGGACGAGGCAACATTGGAGGCGACGGGGGGACAAGACAAGACCCTGACGCCGTCCCGTTGTGCTTGACATTTTGCCGCTGATCTCAGGGTGCTGCCGAGATGTAATGGTCATTTTGTTGGTGTCGCAGGAGCTGCAGGAAAACCAGAGCACCCCAAAGCGGGAGAAGCAGGAGTGGCTGCTGCGGCAGAAGGAGAGCATGCAGCACTACCAGGCCGAGGAGGAGGCCAATCTGTTACGCCGCCAGCGACAATACTTTGAGCTTCAGTGTCGGCAATACAAGCGCAAGATGCTCCTGGCGCGGCACAACCTGGACCAGGACCTTCTGAGGGAGGTGAGTGCTGCACCGTGCAGGGTCGGGTTGGCAGCTGGCAGTGCTGGACCGTGCGGGGTCGGTGGTGCTGGACCGTGCGGGGACGGCGGTGCTGGACCGTGCGGGGACGGCGGTGCTGGACCGTGCGGGGACGGCGGTGCTGGACCGTGCGGGGTCGGCGGTGCTGGACCGTGCGGGGTCGGCGGTGCTGGACCGTGCGGGGTCGGCGGTGCTGGACCGTGCGGGGTCGGCGGTGCTGGACCGTGCTGGACCGTGCGGGGTCGGCGGTGCTGGACCGTGCTGGACCGTGCGGGGTCGGCGGTGCTGGACCGTGCGGGGTCGGCGGTGCTGGACCGTGCGGGGTCGGCGGTGCTGGACCGTGCGGGGTCGGCGGTGCGGGGACGGCGGTGCTGGACCGTGCGGGGTCGGCGGTGCCGGACCGTGCGGGGTCGGCGGTGCTGGACCGTGCGGGGACGGCGGTGCCATACACATTAACCCCTTGTCCCTTCCCCCAGGAGCTGAACAAGAAGCAGACGCAGCGGGACCTGGAATGCGCCATGCTGTTGCGGCAGCACGAGTGCACCCAAGAGCTGGAGTTCCGGCACCTGCAGATGCTGCAGCACACCCGCAGCGAGCTGATCCGCCTGCAGCACCAGACCGAGCTGGGCAACCAGCTGGAGTACAACAAGCGCCGGGAGCAGGAACTACGGCAGAAACACGCCGCTGAGGTCCGGCAGCAGCCCAAGAGCCTGAAAGTAAGGCCTGGGGAGGAGGAGGAAGAGGAGGGGGTAGAGGGCGGCACGTTCAGCCTCTGCAGCTCTGAGGGTGAGGAGGACACAGCAGGTGTGGGGGGAGCTGTGGAGCGCAGCGAGGCCGATGGCTGCCCAGACCCGGACGGCCCATACTTTGAGCTGTCTTCTGCGTGGCTGCCTGAGCCGGAGGTCTCTGTGCGCCCGTCCCCTCCGCCGGTCTCCTCCTCGCTCCCCAGTCACGCCATCTGCGGGGCGCTGACTCTGCTGGCAGCCTCCCGACCTTCCTGTCCTTGGTCCCTGCTGCCTCTGCTGCTGGCGCTCCTCACCCTCTGGAGGTCGGGGCCGCTCCTAGACTCTGCGCTGGTGGCCCTGGAGACCCTGGGGGCCAGCCTGCTGTGCGGCTACATCCTGCTGTGCTGGGTCTTCCCTCTGGGCTCTGCCACCTTCGTGCTGCTGGCTCAGAGCTGGGGGGCATTGGCCGCGCTGGCAATGAGTTACAGACTCCGCTTGTATTACGTGCCGGTCCTGGCCATTGCCGTGGGGGTCTTCACATCCCCCGGGGTTTTCCTCTCCGTATTCCTGGCCGCTGGCTCCTTGGGCAGGCCGGCCGGTCAGTGGCTTAAAGGTTGGCCAAAAAGATGCCGCCGGCTGTGGCTCCGGGCGCTGCTGCGGCTGCCGAGGCCTCTGTTCAGGGTCCTGCAGCGCTGCGGGGCGGCCGGAGAGGGGGGGCTGTTCTACCTCTTCCCCAAAACCTATAAAGGCGGCTACCGGAGCCGGATCCCTGTGCTGGCCAGCCGCTCCTCCACCGGGACCAGCAAGCCGCCATGGTGGCAGCGGCTCACAGGGGCCCCCTCACACATAGCACGGACACTAAACGCTAGCCTCACACGGGCCGCCCGCCGCCTCTGCACCGTCCTGCCCCCGGCCGCCCTCCTCTACATGACCAAAATGAAGCTCATAAGGGAGGAAAAGGCCAGCCGGATCCCCCGCCTGATGAGCCGAGAGCGGAGGGAGGCAGCGAAGCGCAGGGAGCAGCGGGGGCCCCTGGTGGGAAGGGCGGTGGGAAGGGCCGGCGCCGCCAAGAGAACAAACCCTATACCGTGGCGCTGAGCCGGCGGCCACGTGTGCGGTGCCTTACTGCAGGGACATGGCGCCCGCTACGTCTTGCACTATTTTATTAGATCCTTTTGCACATCATTAACCCTCATGCATCCGGTAACGGGCGCCATTTCCATGTACAAAACTAGGACTACTAGTGGGTGGCATGAAGGGGGTTGTTTGTAGTTTTGTTTTGTTTTTTTTTTTCTTTACATTATATTTTTTTCAAGGGCTTATGCTGGTCTCTGTGGCAGGGAAGAGGTTAACAGTCCCTACGATCAGTACTGTAATGCATTTCTGTACCCGGGAAGGGGACTTCCTGTGCCTTATTATACCCACAGACCCAGTCTGTGAATCATCTGTATCTGATACAACCTACTGCTGTTGATTTTCCTTGAGATCCCAGCTTGTGCTGTCTGCTGGGACTTGTGGTTCCACATTAGCGTAGTTGGTGTAGTGGCGATGGACCGTCCGTGTGCCGCTGCTGACATCCGGTGGCTGTTGTGTGCATTGCACACCGTTGCTTTGTGCAGTTGACGCTTTTGGTGACACCTTGTGGCTCTTGTGGGCATTGCATCTCGAGGTTTTGTCGCTCAGTTTTCCGTGGGTTCATGTATTTTTGGTAGCCTATTAGCCCTTTCTGTGCCTGAGACCAGCCTTCCCCAAACTCAGGATAAGAAAAAACAAAACAAAACCCCTTTTTGCTCTCGTCACCCTTTTTTAATTTGATCATGATTTCTGTTGTTTTTTTTTTTATTATTATTTATTTCCTACCCTTCCGCATTGTAAAAAAAACAATTGCTGACTGTTATGTTTTAACAGCACAAAATATATATATATTTAACATTCAACCCGTGTTGCTGTGAGAGGAGGCGGTGCAGGCAGCATGGGGTTAAACCTATTTATTCCACTATATATATATATATATATATATATATTTTTTTATTTTTCCTCCATATTTTTTGTTCCCGTCCCATCCAGTGTAAATCCGTTATTTCTGTTCCTTTTTTTGTTTTTTATTTTTCGTTGTTTTGTTTGTAATAAACCGGAAGTGAAAATCATCCAGTTTGTGTCATTTCTTTCATCATAAACCATCTGTCATGGTGTCCGGGGCGAGGAGCTCGTGTACCTGCGGGGGGAAAGGCTGTGTCTGACAGGCAAGGAAGGGGCTAATGGTGTAATATGGGCGCCTGGGGAGGGGCTGGTGATGACAGCGGCCAGCAGAGACATCTGCAGAGAGCAGCAGCGGCTCAGTCCTATTATTCTCCATTCACATCCAGAGCGGCGCTCATAGTTGTTACTCTTAAGAGACAATCAGGGCTGCAGTTCCCTCTAGAGCTGCGCTCGGGGTCCTTGTGCTCCTCTCACATCCAGAGCTGCGCTCGGGGTCTTTGTGCTCCTCTCACATCCAGAGCTGCGCTCGGGGACCTTGTACTCCCCTCACATCCAGTGCTGCGCTCGGGGACCTTGTACTCCCCTCACATCCAGTGCTGCGCGCAGGGTCCTTGTGCTCCTCTCACATCCAGAGCTGCGCTTGGGGTCCTTTTACTCCCCTCACATCCAGAGCTGCGCTCGGGGTCCTTGTACTCCCCTCACATCCAGAGCTGCACTCGGGGTCCTTGTACTCCCCTCACATTCAGAGCTGCGCTTGGGGTCCTTGTACTCCTCTCACATCCAGACCTGCGCTCGGGGTCCTTGTATTCCCCTCACATCCAGAGCTGCGCTCGGGGTCCTTGTATTCCCCTCACATCCAGAGCTGCGCTCAGGGTCCTTGTGCTCCTCTCACATCCAGAGCTGCGCTCAGGGTCCTTGTACTCCCCTCACATCCAGTGCTGCGCTCAGGGTCCTTGTACTCCCCTCACATCCAGTGCTGCGCTCAGGGTCCTTGTGCTCCTCTCACATCCAGAGCTGCGCGCAGGGTCCTGGTGCGAGGTGTCCAGTATTAACCCTCCATCTCCTACTGTGGACGGTGGGATGGCAGCTCTGGATGTGTGTGGAGTATAAGGCGGTGAGGTGTCGTCCTCGTGCTCTGCTGCCCCCTGCTGGCTCTCTGTAGGGCACAGCCTGCAGCGCTGCATTGTAGATGTAGTCTGTGGCCCCCCGGCTCTGTACGTATTTACGTGCTCGAGGGTCGTACAGGACGGGGGGCACGAATCTGCAGTGTGCGGACCCCTGGGAAGGATTGACGATGTCTTCTCTTCACCCCTGTTCTCTCCTTTCCTCCCTCCCATCATGCACTGGGCCTGTCCCCCCACATCTGCTCCCCCATACATTTCTCTAGTCCAAGGAGCTGCAGGTGAAGCGTCAGTTCCAGGACACGTGTAAGATCCAGACGCGGCAGTTCAAGGCGCTGCGCAACCACCTGCTGGAGAGCACCCCGAAGAGCGAGCACAAGAGCATCCTGAAGAGGCTGAAGGAGGAGCAGACCCGCAAGCTGGCCATCCTGGCGGAGCAGTACGACCACAGCATCAACGACATGCTCTCCAGACAGGCCGTACGTAGCGGGGCAGGCGGCACTACAGCTCCCAGCATGTCTGCAGTGACGGGGAGCTCTGGCCGCTGCCCCTTCCTTCATGTTGTCCCCCCCTCTTGTACCTGCAGCTGCGGCTGGATGAGACCCAGGAGTCGGAGTATCAGGAGCTGCGGATCCAACTGCAGAAGGAGCTGGAGCTGCTCAACGCCTACCAGAGCAAGATCAAGATCCACACCGAGGCGCAGCACGAGCGCGAGATCAAGGAGCTGGAGCAGCGCGTGTCCATCCGCCGGGCCCTGCTGGAGCAGAGGGTGAGGAGGCCGAGGAGGGGGGCACTGCTGGAGCAGAGGGTGAGGAGGCCGAGGTGGGGGGCACTGCTGGAGCAGAGGGTGAGGAGGCCGAGGAGGGGGGCACTGCTGGAGCAGAGGGTGAGGAGGCCGAGGAGGGGGGCACTGCTGGAGCAGAGGGTGAGGAGGCCGAGGTGGGGGGCACTGCTGGAGCAGAGGGTGAGGAGGCCTAGGTGGGGAGCACTGCTGGAGCAGAGGGTGAGGAGGCCGAGGAGGGGGGCACTGCTGGAGCAGAGGGTGAGGAGGCCGAGGAGGGGGGCACTGCTGGAGCAGAGGGTGAGGAGGCCGAGGTGGGGGGCACTGCTGGAGCAGAGGGTGAGGAGGCCGAGGAGGGGGGCACTGCTGGAGCAGAGGGTGAGGAGGCCGAGGAGGGGGGCACTGCTGGAGCAGAGGGTGAGGAGGCCGAGGAGGGGGGCACTGCTGGAGCAGAGGGTGAGGAGGCCGAGGTGGGGGGCACTGCTGGAGCAGAGGCCGAGGAGGGGGGCACTGCTGGAGCAGAGGGTGAGGAGGCCGAGGTGGGGGGCACTGCTGGAGCAGAGGGTGAGGAGGCCGAGGTGGGGAGCACTGCTGGAGCAGAGGGTGAGGAGGCCGAGGAGGGGGGCACTGCTGGAGCAGAGGGTGAGGAGGCCGAGGAGGGGGGCACTGCTGGAGCAGAGGGTGAGGAGGCCGAGGAGGGGGGCACTGCTGGAGCAGAGGCCGAGGAGGGGGGCACTGCTGGAGCAGAGGCCGAGGGGGTGCCCCGGATACAGGGGGGGGGGAGGGGGCAGCCTGAGATATGAGGGGGGAGGCAAGGGCACCTAGGTATTAATCGCTCCCCCTCCCATGATAGAAATCCATGATAAAAGGGCTCTGCGGCTTGGCGGATTTGGGGGCTGGACGGCTCTGTGGTGGGCCAGGTGGCTTTGCGGCGTAGCAAGTTTAGGGCCTGGGCAGGTCGGGAGCCGGGCGACTCTGTGGTGGGCCAGGTGGGGGGCCGGGCAGCTCTGTGGTGGGGAGGATTAGGGGCCTGGGCAGCTCTGTGGCGGAGCGGACTAATTAGGGCTTGGGTGGCTCTGCGGCGGGGTGGATTAAGGGACTGGGTGGATTTAGGGGCCTGGGCGGCTCTGTGGCGGGGTGGATTAAGGGACTGGGTGGATTTAGGGGCCTGGGCAGCTCAGTGGCGGGGTGGATTAAGGGACTGGGTGGATTAGGGGCCTGGGCAGCTCTGTGGCGGAGCGGACTAATTAGGGGCTTGGGTGGATTAAGGGACTGGGTGGATTAGGGGCCTGGGGGGGCTCTGTGGCAGGGTGGATTAAGGGACTGGGTGGATTAGGGGCCTGGGCAGCTCTGTGGCGGGGTGGATTAAGGGACTGGGTGGATTTAGGGGCCTGGGCGGCTCTGTGCTTTGTCGGGGGATGGTCTCTGACGTGCTCTCTGTTCCCGCAGATAGAGGAGGAGATGCTGGCTCTGCAGAGTGAACGCTCGGAGCGGATCCGCAGCCTCCTGGAACGTCAGGCCCGTGAGATCGAAGCCTTCGACTCTGAGAGCATGCGCCTAGGATTCAGCAACATGGCGCTGACTGGGATCCCTGCGGAGGCGTTTAATCAGGGCTACCCGGCGCCCCCTCCTGGCTGGCCCTCCCGCCCGGTTCCTCGCAGCGGCTCGCACTGGAGTCACGGTGTGCAGAATACTGGAGCTCCGCAGCTGTGGCGCCAACCGACACTACTCGCCCCTCCCTCTTCATCATGGGGTCTGCACCCTCCAGGCTCCTCATCGTCCGTCATGCCTTCTTCCTCCTCCTCCTCTTCTTCCTCTGCCTCACCGTCCTCCTCCAGCGGCCGGGCCGGCCTCCTCCTCCTGCGTAACAGCCCCCAACCCCTGCGGAGAGGGGCCCCGGGAGGACCGTCCGAGGCCGGGCTGAGCCGAAGCACTAGTGTCACTTCTCAGCTCTCCAATGGCTCCCACCTGTCGTACTCCTGAGCCCAGCGCCCACCGTAGCCCCTCGCTGGCGGCAGGAGCCCCCTCCCCCCTTACCTGTGATGATGACAATATGGCGGCGGCGGCTCTCGCCCTCTTTCTTTGATTCTAGGCTTTGGTTCCGTTCCTGCGCTATCAGACGGCCCCTCCCTCTGTACATAGCCCCCCGCCCCACCTGCCCTAATTATTGGTTCCTCTTCTGTCGGTCCGCTGCCCCCGTATTTCCCCCCGTCTGTGGTAGAAGATCAATCACTGCTTGTTTTTCTAGCACTTTACTGGGTAAATGCCTCTGATTTATGATTTTTTAGTCCCTTTTATTATCTGTTCGGTCGCTGTATCATTTTACTGATGTTGTCACTGGGTGTCCGGACGGGCGGTTGTGCGTCTGTGTGTACCGTGAGCGTGCGAGAGATCGGATGCCTGCAAATTATTATTATTTTTTTTTTTAATAGAAAAAAAGATATTAAAAAAACCTAAAAAAAAAGACAAGCTATTAAGGAATGTATTAAATAAAAAAAAAAAAAAAACTCAATATCCCTCCGGGGCGTCTAGGCCCTCGAGGCCTCAGTTTCTGTACTTTTTTTTTTTTTCCATTTATTTTATTTTGGAGGTGAAAATGAAGCAGGATCAGCCTGCGGAGCGCGGGCATTTCAGGAAGCTGCAGAGACTTTACATGAAATATGTTGGATATTAAAGTATTAAACTGGAATGGAAACTGGTGTCCGTGTCGTGTGGAGGGGGGAGCCAAAAACGTAACATCCTGTCCTGTCTGCAGTCACCACTAGGGGGAGCTCCCTGTATACAGAGATACATGATAACATCCTGTCTGCAGCCACCACTAGGGGGAGCTCCCTGTATACAGAGATACATGATAAGATCCTGTCTGCAGCCACCACTAGGGGGAGCTCCCTGTATACAGATACATGATAAGATCCTGTCTGCAGCCACCACTAGGGGGAGCCCCCTGTATACAGAGATACATGATAAGATTCTATCTGCAGCCACCACTAGGGGGAGCACCCTGTATACAGAGATACATGATAAGATTCTGTCTGCAGCCACCACTAGGGGGAGCTCCCTGTATAGAGAGATACATGATAAGATCCTGTCTGCAGCCACCACTAGGGGGAGCTCCCTATATACAGATACATGATAAGATCCTGTCTGCAGCCACCACTAGGGGGAGCTCCCTGTATACAGAGATACATGATAAGATTCTGTCTGCAGCCACCACTAGGGGGAGCTCCCTGTATACAGATACACATGATAAGATCCTGTCTGCAGCCACCACTAGGGGGAGCTCCCTGTATACAGAGATACATGATAAGATCCTGTCTGCAGTCACCACTAGGGGGAGCTCCCTGTATACAGAGATACATGATAAGATCCTGTCTGCAGTCACCACTAGGGGGAGCTCCCTGTATACAGAGATACATGATAAGATCCTGTCTGCAGCCACCACTAGGGGGAGCTCCCTGTATACAGAGATACATGATAAGATCCTGTCTGCAGCCACCACTAGGGGGAGCTCCCTGTATACAGAGATACATGATAAGATCCTGTCTGCAGCCATCACTAGGGGGAGCTCCCTGTATACAGAGATACATGATAAGATCCTGTCTGCAGTCACCACTAGGGGGAGCTCCCTGTATATAGAGATACATGATAAGATCCTGTCTGCAATCACCACTAGGGGGAGCTCCCTGTATACAGAGATACATGATTGCATTCACCACTAGGGGGAGCTCCCTGTATACAGAGATACATGATTGCAGTCACCACTAGGGGGAGCTCCCTGTATACAGAGATACATGATAAGATCCTGTCTGCAGCCACCACTAGGGGGAGCTCCCTGTATACAGAGATACATGATAAGATCCTGTCTGCAGCCACCACTAGGGGGAGCTCCCTGTATACAGAGATACATGATAAGATCCTGTCTGCAGTCACCACTAGGGGGAGCTCCCTGTATACAGAGATACATGATAAGATCCTGTCTGCAGCCACCACTAGGGGGAGCTCCCTGTATACAGAGATACATGATAAGACCCTGTCTGCAGCCACCACTAGGGGGAGCTCCCTGTATACAGAGATACATGATAAGATCCTGTCTGCAGTCACCACTAGGGGGAGCTCACTGTATACAGAGATACATAAGATCCTGTCTGCAGTCACCACTAGGGGGAGCTCCCTGTATACAGAGATACATGATAAGATCCTGTCTGCAGCCACCACTAGGGGGAGCTCCCTGTATACAGAGATACATGATAAGATCCTGTCTGCAGCCACCACTAGGGGGAGCTCCCTGTATACAGAGATACATGATAAGATCCTGTCTGCAGCCACCACTAGGGGGAGCTCCCTGTATACAGAGATACATGATAAGATCCTGTCTGCAGCCACCACTAGGGGGAGCTCCCTGTACACAGAGACACATGATAAGATCCTGTCTGCAGCCACCACTAGGGGGAGCTCCCTATATACAGAGATACATGATAAGATCCTGTCTGCAGTCACCACTAGGGGGAGCTCCCTGTATAGAGAGATACATGATAAGATGCTGTCTGCAGTCACCACTGGGGGAGCTCCCTGTATACAGAGATACATGATAAGATCCTGTCTGCAGCCACCACTAGGGGGAGCTCCCTGTATACAAAGATACATGATAAGATCCTGTCTGCAGCCACCACTAGGGGGAGCTCCCTGTATACAGAGATAGATGATAAGATCCTGTCTGCAGTCACCACTAGGGGGAGCTCCCTAGATCTTTTTGCACCATGTTCATGGCAGCTGCTGTCGGGGCAGTGGTCTGTGTGCGTTTCTGTGGGGTCTTCTATAACTCAGATGCCGAATGACATGCTGGGGTTGTGGTCTCCCTGCAGAGACATCAGTGTACTCACTGCCGAGGCTCCCGTCCTGCTCCTTCCAGGTCTGCTGCTGATCGGGGTGCACGCACTCCTAGTAGGTCTCCAGGCACTGTGCCTAGAGCGTGTGCGCGCTCCTCTACAGTGTCCTCAGCCAATAGCTGGAGGTCTCTTACTATTTAGACCGCCTCCTCCAAGATGGAGGTGCATGTGTAATGTTGTTTGTTCCTAACACACTTGTCAGTTCTCCGGTCCCAGTACTTGCATCTCAGTCTGCTGCACCCACCAGTGCTCATCTCAACGGTGGTCAGTGCTCACCTCTCTGTCAGACTGTCCTGTCTGCACCTGCAGTTCCTGCCATCTTCCCTGTCTGCATCTGTTGGACATTCCCCCGGGCCATTCCTGCTATCCGCTCCTAGGTGTCAGCTGCCATCTACCCAAGGTCAGTCCTGGAGTAGCACCTGGATCACTTCCCTCGTCTCTCCACGGACTGCGGTGTCGTTAGCTGCTGCGTCTCCGTGGTCAGATTGGGGAGGCTCCTAGTGATGCCCCTTCAGGTGATCCTTGGGCTTTGGCACAGTGGTTCCACCACCCAGCCCGTTACAGTTTGCACAGGCCATGGAATCCGTTGGCTCCCAGGTGTCTTCCATCTCGGACCTATACCAGGTCTGCCGCTAAACGGATCAGCAGGACAAGATTGTTTCCGATCTACGGTCTGTGAATACCCGTCTTGATACGCTGGCAGTACCTGCCACTTCCACACCATCTCAGGTGGCAGTAACCACCACGGTGACCCACCAGGCAGCCAGTTATGCACCAGATTCCGGACCTCGTCTGTCTGCTCCCTCACGCTTTGGCGAAGATCCCACCCTGTGTCTGGGGGGTTCCTTAACCAGTGCACGCTGCCCTTCGAACTCCTGGCTCATCAGTTCACCTCGGACTGAGCCAGATTGGCCTACATCATGTCACATCTATCTGGTGAGGCACTAGCATGGCTCAATCCTCTGTGGGACAGAGGGGATCCGTTAGTGTCGAACTTATAGTCCTTGGAAGCCTTTCGTAAGGTCTTCGACGAGCTCGGTTGCGTTCCTTCTGCAGTTGCTTTCCTGCTCCGGTTATGCCAAGGTAACCTCTCCATGGGTCAGTATGCGGTCCGTTTCCGTACCTTGTCTTCAGAACTCACTTGAAACAATGAGGCTTTGGTGGCAACCTTCTGGGAAGGTCTCTCTGGGCGAATCAAGGACAAACTGGAAGGCTTAGAGATACCCACCTCTCTGGATGACCTGGTGTCTCTCGCAAACAGAAATTACATTAGTTTCCAGGAACGGACCAAAGGGGTGAACCGAGAGGGAAAATCGGTACGCCTGGCTCCCACCTTCCAATGATGGATCACTAAAAAAGTTCCTGCTGCAACTTCTTCACTTGAACCTATACAGATTGACCAGTTGAAGCTATCCAAGCGCCGCCAAGAGGTTTTCGGGCCAAAGGGACATGCTTCTACTGCGGCAGCTCTGTACGCCTTATTCGGTCCTGCCCCGAGAGAGGATGCTGCATTTGAAGGCTTCTCTTCACGTGCTGTCTGGTCTCTCTTATCCTTTACTTTTAGGTCTCCCATGGCTGCAAAAACACAAACCTGTTCTGGACTGGAGGTCTGGAGAAGTACTCTCTCCCTGCAGAGACATCAGTGTACTCACCGCCGAGGCTCCCGTCATGCCCCTTCCAGGTCTGCTGCTGCCGGGGTGCACGCACTCCTAGCAGGTCTCC
This sequence comes from Ranitomeya variabilis, assembly GCF_051348905.1. Classification (NCBI taxonomy): domain Eukaryota; kingdom Metazoa; phylum Chordata; class Amphibia; order Anura; family Dendrobatidae; genus Ranitomeya; species Ranitomeya variabilis. Next base: position 10,531,224 of record NC_135238.1, read on the forward strand.
AGGCACTGTGCTTAGGGCGCGCACACTTCCTCCTTCTCAATGGGGCTGCGCGCGCTCCTCTACAGTGTCCTCAGCCAATAGCTGGAGGTCTCTTACTATTTAAACCGCCTCCAAGATGGAGGTCCCTGTGCAATGTTGTGCGTTTGTTCCTAACACACTTGTCAGTTCTCAGGTCCCAGTACTTGCATCTCAGTCTGCTGCACCTTCCAGTGCTTCCTTCAACGGTAGCCGAGTCAGCTGCACCCGCCGGTGCTCACCTCAACGGTAGCCGAGCCAGCTGCATCCGTCAGTGCTCACCTCAACGGTAGCCGAGCCAGCTGCACCCGCCGGTGCTCACCTCAACGGTAGTCGAGCAAGCTGCATCCGCCGGTGCTCACCTCAACGGTAGCCGAGCCAGCTGCACCCGCCGGTGCTCACCTCAGCGGTGGCCGAGCCAGCTGCACCCGCCGGTGCTCACCTCATTGGTGAAGACTTTATTCTAAGCGAGGAAAGGCATTGCTAGGTTCTGGTAAACAAGAAATGCCTTATCGTGGCTTTCAGGGACGCATGAATTGGCCAATTTATGCGCTAAACTTTGTGAATTTTTCATATTTCTAGTGCAGTAATGCAATTCAATTTTCATGTTTGCTAGTTTTGGCGCCGCAGTGTGCTGCCTTTTTGTTTGAGTATATGAGTTGGTGACTATGTGATCTTGGTTCGCTCCACAGGAGTCGGGGGGTGTCGAGTTTTACTCCTTCTGTTATCAGCTGTGAATGAAGGTCGTCGGAGCGGAATGCAAGCCAAAAAACTAGTTCTGCTCACACAGCTGAGGGACTCGTTACAATGTATCTGTGATATTTGGTGGTGAAAGGCGAAGTGCCTGGGCCCTGATGCAGAATCTCTAGCAGGGCCCCCAATATCAGGGATAAATGCCCCCCTGGGGCCAGTGTGCGGGGATCAGATAATGGAGTCACTGCTGCTGTGTGCAGTAATGATGTGTAGTACCACAGCGACATCTAGTGGACGAGAAGAAGAATGCACTCGTGTTATCGAATTCATTGTGACCTGGCTCTACACTGTGTTCCAAATTATTATGCAAATTGGATTTAAGTGTCTTAAAGATTTAATTGTTTTGTTTTTCAAATAAACTCGTGGATGGTATTGTGTCTCAGGGCTCAATGAATCACTGAAATCAATCTTAAACACATGTGATAATTGGTTTTCCAGATGATTCTAATTAAAGGAAAACTACTCAAAAATGATGTTCCACATTATTAAGCAGGTCACAGGTTTCAAGCAATATGTGAAATAAAAAGGATCTCTCTGCTGCTGAAAAGCATTAAGTAGTGCAATGCCTTGGTCAAAGTATGAAAACATTAGATATTTCACGAAAACTTAAGAGTGATCATCATACTGTGAAGAGATTTGTGACTGAAACAGAGCACAGACAGAGTTCATGCAGATAAAGGCATAATGAGGAAGATTTCTGCCAGACAAATTCATTGGATAAAGAGAGCAGCTGCCAAAATACCATTACAAAGCAGCAAACAGTTATTTGAAGCTGCTGGTGCCTCTGGAGTCCCTCGAACCTCAAGGTGTAGGATCCTTCAAAGTCTTGCTGTGGTGCATAAACCTACTATTCGGCCACCCCTAAACAGTGTTCACAAGCAGAAATGGTTGCATTGGGCTCACACATACATGAAGACTAATTTCCAAACAGTCTTGTTTACTGATGAGTGTCGAGCAACCCTGGATGGTCCAGATGGATGGAGTAGTGGATGGTTGGTGGATGGCCACCATGTCCCAACAAGGCTTCGACGTCAGCGAGGAGGTGGAGGAGTCATGTTTTGGGCCAGAATCATGGGGAACCAGCTGGTAGGGCCCTTTAAGGTTCCTGAAGGTGTGAAAATGACCTCAGCAAAGTATATAGAGATTCTGACTGACAACTTTCTTCCATGGTATAAAAAGCAGAAACGTGCCTTCAGGAGCAAAATCATCTTCATGTATGACAATGAATAACTCTGAGTCATTGGCTGCTATGGGCATAAAAGGAGATAAACTCATGGTGTGGCCACCATCTTCCCCTGACCTCAACCCTATAGAGAACCTTTGGAGGATCATCAAACAAAAGATCTATGAGGGTGGGAGGCAGCTCACATCCAAACAGCAGCTCTGGGAGGGAAGAAATACAGAAACTCTCCAAAAACTCACAAGTTCAATGGATGCAAGAATTGTGAAGGTGACAGCAAAGACGGGTCCTATGTTACATGTAACTTGGCCTGTTAGGAGGTTCTGGAGTTAAATAGCTTTTTTGTTCAGTGAATGTTACCTCCTAATGCTGCAAATTCCACAAATGAGCATTTTCAGTTCTTTATATCAAATGTTTAGTAATTCTACTGTGCCTAATAATTTGGAGCAGTGCATTGTGGGGTTTTATTCACTTTGGAGATTATACTGTTATCATTGGGAGGTTTCTTCAATAAAATTCGATGTATAATCTAACGGGTGATGACTTTTATTAGACTCACTGTCATTTGCACCGACCATTTAGGAAAATCCGAGAAAAATGTAATTTGCATAATAATTTGGAACATAGTGTAGTCTTCATGCACTCTTATTAAGGGTATGTTTCCACGGTCAGGAAACGCTGCTTTTTTGATGCTGCGCAGAGCAGCGTCCAGATGTTCCAGCATAGTGGAGGGGATTGTATGAAATCCCGTCTCCACTCTGCGTGGAAACCCGCACGCGGCGGCCCTGCGACTCCGGACATGCTGCGCGTCTTTTCAGATCGCAGCATGTCTGTACACCTTGCGGGGACGCAGCGTCCCCGCAAGGCATATCACAGGGCCCTATGGGACAGAGCGATCATCCCGGATGTGAAGAGTTAACACATCCGGCATGATCGCGTCCCAGGAAGGGGGCGGGGCTTAGCGCCGAGCGGCTTCGCCGCTGCGGCGATACCGCCGCCCCTCCGGACCGTGGAGCCATACCCTTACTGGGCATTAACCTGAGACTGATGCAAGGTTCATGTCAGACTGTGATGCAGCTAAACTAATTGATTAATTAATTGAAAGCTGCATTAAAAAAAGAAAACGAGACAATTGTGATTCCTTCTAGCGGATGTCGGTGGCGCAGGGTGAGCGTGTGCCCTGCCTCCCTCCTCACAGATCTCTCATCCATATAGGTAAGGGCAGCTCGGCACATGGGGACACAAGACCTCCAGTCTCAGCCTCTACTGTTGCTACAGGAGGTGAGGAGTGTTCAGGTGTGGGGGTCTCTGTGGTCCCGAATGTAGGACTGACCCCTGATAACTGTGTGTCTGCTACAAGGAGATGATCCAGCCAGAAGCCAAGGAGAGAATGAGAATGGACAGAGGACATTATTGTCTCCTCGACAGAGTGGGGTCCGACGATCGCGGGGTCGGGTGACACATACACCTGCCCTAGGTAAGACGTGACGCCATTCTATTAGCAGTTGTGGCTTTCTTGGCTCTGGCGCAGGAAGGGTTAAGCCGCTTAGTTGGACTCCTGCAGATCTGTCTTGGGTGGTATCAGCAGTTCTGAGCTCCCTGCTCCCAGTAGGTATAAGAACCCTCCTTCTTGCTTCTGACCTTGCCAGTGATAGTTCTTACTGCCTGGTTGGGAGTTTTTAGAGTTTGTAGCAGGCGAACGGAGTCGTATTCAGGAGGTTTCTGCTTGGATTTGGTCTGTGTGATTCCTCCTAATATTTTTCGGACTTGTTTTTTTCACCCACCTATTCCTCGGTTGTTTGGTCAGTGTATTGCATGATTGTAGTTTTCCTTTATCCCTGTTTGTCTTCCCTTGTCTATCTGCTGAGGATAACCCTATACACTTCAGTCTGGCACCTCACGTCTTTAGACCACAGAGAGCGGCAATATCATGGAATCACATCCACTTTGCCTGGACATTAACCCCTTCGTGCCATGCGCCGTACTAGTACGGCGCTGCCGGCACTGCATTAGTGCCAGCCGCAGTACTACTACGGCGCATCGATCACCGCTGTCTCGCGCTGAGCGCCGCGGTGATCGGGTGCGGGTGTCAGCTGTATATGACAGCTGACACCCCGCAGCAATGCCCACGATCGGCGCTATCGCCGATCGCGGGCATTTAACCCCTCTGATGCCGCTGTCAATAGTGACAGCGGCATAGAGGGGGATTGCGCAGGGACGGGGGCTCCCTGCGCTCTCCCACCGGAGCAACGCGATGAGATCGCGCTGCTCCGGTGACCTGGAAGGAGTCCCCGGATCCAAGATGGCCGCGGGACTCCTTCCGGGTCATTTACTGACCTGGCTTGCCGACGCCTGCAAGAGCTGCTGAGAGCAGGCGCCGGCAAGCCTCTGCTCTTGTGTGTGAGATCGGTGATCTGACAGAGTGCTGTGCACACTGTCAGATCACCGATCTGTGATGTCCCCCCCGGGACAAAGTAAAAAAAAAAATGTCCACATGTGTAAAAAAAAAGAAAAAAAAAAATCCTAAATAAAGAAAAAAATATATATATATTCCCATAAATACATTTCTTTATCTAAATAAAAAAAAAATCACACAATAAAAGTACACATATTTAGTATCGCCGCATCTGTAACGACCCAACCTATAAAACTATATCACTAGTTAACCCCTTCAGTGAACACCGTTAAAAAAAAAAAAAAAAACGAGGCAAAAAACAACGCTTTATTCTCATACCGCCAAACAAAAAGTGGAATAACACGCGATCAAAAAGACGGATATAAATAACCATGGTACCGCTGAAAACGTCATCTTGTCCCGCAAAAAAAAAGCCACCATACAGCATCATCAGCAGAAAAATAAAAAAGTTATAGCTCTCAGAATAAAGCGATGCAAAAACAATTATTTTTTTATATAAAATAGTTTTTATTGTGTAAAAGCGCCAAAACATAAAAAAATGACATAAATGAGGTATCGCTGTAATCGTACTGACCTGAAGAATAAAACTGCTTTATCGATTTTACCACACGTGGAACGGTATAAACGCCCCCCCTAAAAGAATTTCAGGAATTGCCGGTTTTTGTTCATTCCGCCTCCCAAAAATCGGAATAAAAAGCGATCAAAAAATGTCATGTGCCCGAAAATGGTACCAGCAAAAACGTCAACTCGTCCCGCAAAAAACAAGATCTCACATGACTCTGTGGGCCAAAATATGGATAAATTATAGCTCTCAAAATGTGGTGATGCAAAAACTATTTTTTGCAATAAAAAGCGTCTTTTAGTGTGTGATGGCTGCCAACCATAAAAATCCGCCCAAAAAACGCTATAAAAGTAAATCAAATCCCCCTTCATCACCCCCTTAGTTAGGGAAAAATAATAACATTTTAAAAAATATATTTATTTCCATTTTCCCGTTAGGCTACTTTCACACTAGCGTCGGTACGGGGCCGTCGCGCTGCGTCGTACCGACACATACTGTGCAAGCGCCGCACAACGGGGGCAGCGGATGCTGTTTTTCCACGCATCCGCTGCCCCATTGTGAGGTGCGGGGAGGTGGGGGCGGAGTTCCAGCCGCGCATGCGCGGTCGGAAATGGTGGACCGTCGGCACAAAAAAAGTTACATGTAACGTTTTTTGCTGCCGGCGGTCCGCCACAACACGACGCAACCGTCGCACGACGGTTGTGACGAGTGTCAATACGTCGCAATGCGTCGCTAATGTTAGTCTATGGTGAAAAAACGCATCCTGCAGATGACTTTGCAGGATGCGTTTTTTCGCCAAAACGACGCATTGCGACGTATGCAAAAAAACGCTAGTGTGAAAGTAGCGCTAGGGTTAGGACTAGGGTTAGGGTTGGGGAGTTTTCACTGTTTAGGCACATCAGGGGCTCTCCAAACGCGACATGGCATCCGATCTCAATTCCAGACAATTCTGCTTTGAAAAACTAAAACAGTGCTCCTTCCCTTCGGAGTTCTCCTGTGCGCCCAAACAGTGGTTCCCCCCAACATATGGGGTATCACCGTTCTCAGGACAAGTTGGACAACAACTTTTGGGGTCCAATTTCTCCTGTTACGCTTGGGAAAATAAAAACGTGGGGGCTAAAATATCATTTTCGTGGAAAAAAAATATATTTTTTATTTTCGCGGCTCTGCGTTATAAACTGTAGTGAAACACTAGTTGGTTCAAAGTTCTCACAACACATCTAGATAAGTTCCTCGGGGGGTCTAGTTTCCAATATGGGGTTACTTGTGGGGGGTTTCTACTGTTTAGGTACATCAGGGGCTCTGCAAATGCAACATGACACCTGCAGATCAATCCATCTAAGTCTGCAATTCAAACGGCGCTCTTTCCCTTCCGAGCCCTGACGTGCGCCCAAACAGTGGTTCCCTCCCACATATGGGGTATCAGCGTACTCAGGACAAATTGGACAACAACTTTTGTGGTCCAATTTCTCCTGTTACCCTTGGGAAAAAAAAATTGCGGGCTAAAACATCATTTTGTGGAAAGAAAAAATGATTTTTTTAATTTTCACAGCGCTACATTCTAAACTTTAGTGAAACAATTGGGGGTTATAAGTGCTCACCACACATCTAGATAAGTTCCTTAGGGGGTCTTCTTTTCAAAATGGTGTCACTTGTGGGGGTTTCAGTGTTTAGGCACATCAGGGGCTCTCCAAACACGACATGGGTTCCGATCTCAATTCCAGCCAATTTTGCATTGAAAAGTCAAATGGCGCTCCTTCCCTTCCGAGCTCTGCCATGCGCCCAAACAGTGGTTTATCCCCATATATGAAGTATCAGCGTACTCAGGACAAATTGCACAACAACTTTTTTGGTCCAATTTCTCCTGTTACCCTTGGGAAAATAAAACAAATTGGATCTGAAGTAAAAATTTTGTGAAAAAAAAGTTAAATGTTCAATTTTTTTAAAACATTCCAAAAATTCCTGTGAAGCACCTGAAGGGTTAATAAACTTTTTGAATGTGGTTTTGAGTACCTTGAGGGGTGCAGTTTTTAGAATGGTGTCACTTTTGGGCATTTTCTGTCATATAGACCCCTCAAAGTCACTTCAAGTGTGAGGTGGTCCGTAAAATAAATGGTGTTGCAAATTTTGTTGCAAAAATGAGAAATCGCTGGTCAACTTTTAACCCTTATAACTCCCTAACAAAAAAAAAATTATGTTTACAAAATTGTGCTGATGTAAAGCAGACATGTGGGAAATGTTGTTTATTAACTATATTATGAGATATAACTCTTTAATTTAAGGGCATAAAAACTAAAAGTTTGAAAATTGCTAAATTTTCATAATTTTTGACAAATTTCTGTTTTTTTCACAAATAAATGAAAGTCATATCGAAGAAGTTTTACCACTATCATGAAGTGCAATATTTCACGAGAAAACAATGTCAGAATCACCAGGATCCGTTGAAGCGTTCCAGAGTTATGACCTCATAAAGGGACAGTGGTCAGAATTGTAAAAATTGGCCCTGTCACTTAGGTGAAAACAGGCTTCGGGGTGAAGGGGTTAAGTCCATGTTCACATGTAGGGGAAACACCAAGGTTACTTACCGGTAGCCGGTTTTTCCGGAACCCATGACGGCACACCTGAGAGAGGGGATCCGCCCAGCCAGGACAGGAAACCCTACTGAAAATAAAAGGGCGGTACCTCTCTGTCGCTTCAGTTGGTTTTCAGAGCATGAGAGGCCCCCCTGGTTAGTATACATGGCAATCCATCACCACATATTAACTAAAAACACCCCAAACGATAGTGCACACCAAAAGGGTGAAAAAAGGGGGGGGAATATACGGGTGCCGTCATGGGTTCCGGAAAAACCGGCTACCCGTAAGTAACCTTAGTGTTTTCCCTTCCCCCATGACGGCACACCTGAGAGACTTTTGTAGAAAGAAAAAATCTTAGGGAGGGACCACAGCTTGGAGTACCCTTCTACCAAAGGTTAGTTCAGCAGAGGAGGAAAGGTTTAGCCGGTAGTGTTTGAAAAAAGTTGAGGGTGAGGACCAGGTAGCGGCCTTGCAAATTTGGTCAATCGATACCTCAGCTTTCTCTGCCCAGGAGGTAGCCATGGCTCTGGTGGAGTGAGCCTTGATGCCGTCAGGAACCGGAGCGCCACTTGCAGAATAGGACAGACTAATGGCCTCCCTGATCCATCTAGCAATGGTACTTTTAGCTACCCCACATCCCTTTTTATTACCTTGAAAGGCTACAAATAGGGTTTGATCTTTCCTCCACTGACTAGTCATAGATATGTATTGTAACATGGATCTCCTCACATCTAGCATATGGAACTTTAGTTCACCCGGATTTTTAGGATTATTACAAAATGATGGTAATGTGATCTCCTGACTCCTATGAAATTTTTGGACTACTTTGGGGAGATACGCTGGATCTGGTCTTAAGATTATTCTGTCATCAAAAACCTGAGTGTAAGGAGGGCATATTGATAGAGCTTGTAAATCACCTACTCTACGGGCCGATGTTAGGGCTACTAGCAGGACCGTTTTCAGGGTGAGTAATTTAGGTGATAATTTCTGTAAAGGCTCAAAAGGATCTTTGGTTAAAGCCTCCAAGACTAGATTTAGATCCCAAGGAGGGATTTTGGGAATAATAACTGGTCTAGACCTGCCACAGGATTTTATAAATCGTGAAACCCATCTATTAGATGCTAGGTTGCAATTATATAGGGCCCCTAAGGCTGAAACTTGAACCTTAAGGGTGCTAGTTGCTAACCCTAGCTGCAAGCCTGCTTGTAGAAATTCTAGGATGGGACCCACTGGAGCTACATCCCCTAACGGTTCACCTAAGAAATCTAAAAATTTCTTCCAGGTCCTACCGTAGATTTTAGACGTTATAGGCTTTCTGCTTTTTAATAGGGTGGAGACTAACCCTGGTGAGAATCCTTGGCGGCTTAGTAGCGCCCTCTCAAAAGCCAGGCTGCCAGATGGAAGCCCTTCACCTGAGAGTGGGTTACTGGTCCCTGGGTTAACAAGTCCGGCACATCTGGCAGAATCCATGGGTCTGTTAACGACATCTGCCTTAGAAGGGAGAACCATGGTCTTCTTGGCCAGAATGGAGCTATGAGTATTATTTTTGCTCGGTCTTCTCTGATTTTCCGGACTACTGTTGGAATCATCACTATTGGGGGAAATGCGTAAGCCAGAGAGAATTTCCACGGTATTAGTAGGGCATCTACTGCGAAAGGATGTTCGTTTGGGTTCAGTGAGCAAAATTTTTTCACTTTTTTGTTGCGTGAGGTGGCAAACAAGTCTATCTCTGGTGTACCCCAGGCCTGTATTATCTGTTGGAATATCTCGGGATTCAGGGACCATTCCCCTTGTCTCAGAACTCTGCGACTCAGAAAGTCTGCCTGAAAGTTTTCTACCCCTCTCATGTGTAGAGCTGTTAGGGAAGATAGGTGTTGTTCTGCCCAATGAAATAGTGAGTTTGACACCTCCATGAGGTTCCAAGACCTCGTCCCCCCCTGGTGATTGATATAGGCCACTACTGCTCGATTGTCCGTCATGACTCGAGCATGGCGGCCCTGGAGCCGGGGAAGAAAATGTTTCAAGGACTTTACTACTGCCAATAGTTCTTTTACGTTTGAGGCATAGCTCTTTTCTTGGGGTGACCAAGTTCCTTGAATTGAATGGGATCTTAAGTCAGCTCTCCACCCTATGTTGCTTGCGTCGGTCGTGATTACGTCCTCGACCGGTTTCTGCCATTGGACTCCCATAGTGAGATGTTCCTCTATGGTCCACCACTTTAAGGAATTTCTTACATCCTGAGGAAGACATAGACTTCCTTCCAAATGCCCTCTTAACAGTCTTTGGGCTGACAGAACTTCCCACTGCAGTTGTCTCAGGTGGAATTGTGCCCATCCTACCGCTGGAATGCAGGACGTTAACGAGCCTAGTAGGGACATCGCTTTCCTTAAGGCCCCGTCTCACACAGCGACGCTGCAGCGATACAGACAACGATGCTGATCGCTGCAGCGTCGCTGTTTTGTCGCTGTGTGGTCGCTGGGGAGCTGTCACACAGACAGCTCTCTCCAGCGACCAACGATCAGGGGAACGACTTCGGCATCGTTGAAACTGTCTTCAACGATGCCGAAGTCCCCCTGCAGCACCCGGGTAACCAGGGTAAACATCGGGTTACTAAGCGCAGGGCCGCGCTTAGTAACCCGATGTTTACCCTGGTTACCAAAAAAACAAACAGTACATACTCACCATCTGTTGCCCGTCAGGTCCCTTGCCGTCTGCTTCCTGCTCTGACTGAGCCGCCGTACAGTGAGAGCAGAGCGCAGCGGTGACGTCACTGCTACGCTCTCACTTTACGGCAGCAGTCAGAGCGGGAAGCAGACGCCAAGGGACCTGACGGGCAACAGATGGTGAGTATGTACTGTTTTTTTTTTTTTACATTTACGCTGGTAACCAGGGTAAACATCGGGTTACTAAGCGCGGCCCTGCGCTTAGTAACCCGATGTATACCCTGGTTACCAGTGAAGACATCGCTGGATCGGTGTCACACACACCGATTCAGCGATGTCAGCGGGACCTCAACGACCAAAAAACGGCCCAGGCCATTCCGACACGACCAGCGATCTCACAGCAGGGGCCTGATCGCTGGTACGTGTCACACATAGCGAGATCGCTACTGAGGTCGCTGTTGCGTCACAAAACTTGTGACTCAGCAGCGATCTCGCTAGTGATCTCGCTATGTGAGACGGGGCCTATAGGGCCATTGCTGGTTGATGTATCGCTGCAGTGGTCAAGTTGATTATTTTGGTTACTTTGTTCTCCGGGAGGAGGCAGAGTTGACGTTCTGAATCTAGTATCAGGCCCAGGAAGGATTGTACCTTTACAGGAACTAACTTCGATTTGGGGACATTTATTAACCAACCGAGTTCTGTTAGAGTTGATATTACTGTCGTTATCTGATGGGAGCAATCGGCCTCTGTTTTCCCTATCACAAGAAAATCGTCCAAGTATGGGACAAATACAATATTCCGAGAACGGAGATATGACATTACCTCTGCCATCACCTTGGTGAAGACCCTGGGAGCAGTAGATAGGCCGAATGGAAGGGCTGTGTATTGGTAATGTTTCACTTGGTTCTGTATGTAGAGTGCCACTCTCAAGTATCTCCAGTATTTGTGATGTATTGGAATATGGTAATATGCGTCCTTTAAGTCTATTACTGCCATGAAGCAGTGAGGAAACAGAAGTTTTGTGGTTGTGTTGATGGACTCCATCTTGAAGGAGTGATTGTCTATTGAAAGGTTGAGCTTTCTTAGGTTGATTATGGTCCTCCAAGAGCCATCGGGTTTTTGTATTAGAAAGAGGGGGGAGTAAAACCCCCTTCACCACTCCTGAACCGGGACTTCTTGGAAGACATTCTTTTGAATCAGTCCGAGGACTTCCGTTTCTAGGGCTAATTGTTCCTGCCAGGCTTTCCTCCGGGGAGTTATTACGAAATTGTGCCTGGGTGGACGGATAAATTTTATTTTTAGGCCTTCTTTTATGATATTTAAAACCCAGATGCTCGGGGAGATGTTTATCCAGGCTGGATAGAAGAAGGAGAGCCTTCCTCCAACCTCTGATGTAATGTCATTGGGGGGACTTTTTGGCAGATGTAGAGGGCCCTTTGAACATATAGCCTGACTTCCTTTTATCTTTGAAGTCCCAATTTCTCCTATCTCCTGGAGGTCGGCCTCTGTTAAATCTCCTCCGAAAAAAGGGTTTTTTCGGATCTTTCGGGAAGGTTGGAAAGGCTTTCTTTTTGTCTCCTGCCTGTTCCAAAATCTCCTCTAACTTTTTCCCAAACAGGAGTTGACCGTCACATGGGATGGAACATAGCCTATGTTTGGATGGCAAATCTCCCGGACAACCCTTAAGCCATAGGGCTCTTCTGGCCGCATTGGACAGGCCCGCTGCTCTAGCTGTTAATCTCGCGGAGTCCACAGAGGAATCCGCCAGAAATGCTGCTGCGCCTTGAACTAGGGATATATTTGCCAGAATGTCATTCCTAGGGACTTTATCCCTTAGCTGGTCTTCTATCTGCTGTAACCAGACCATAAGAGCGCGAGCTGTACATGTTCCAGCTATAGCCGGTTTCAAGCCCCCTGCCGCTGCTTCCCAGATGTGCCTCAAAAACCCATCTGCTTTTTTGTCCAGTGGATCTTTTAGGATCCCTGAATCTTCTAAAGGAAGGGATGATTTTTTCAGGGACTTGGCTACCGCACCATCAATCTTAGGGATTTTCTCCCAGGATTCGGAGTCTTTTTCTTCAAAAGGATATCTCCTTTTAGATGAAGAAGGTAAGGTACCGATTTTTTCGGGTTTTTTCCATTCTTTTTCGATCAATGCTTTAATTTTTGCATTGACCGGAAATGTCCGTTTTCTTTTTTCCTCTAAACCGCCAAACATGACATCCTCAAGTGATCTAGGTGTCTTTTCCTCTTTAAGTCCCATTGCAGATCTGACTGCTTTGACTAATTTTTCTACATCCTCAGTTGGGAAACACGGGCGACCTCCTGTATCACTATCTGAGGAGGAATCTGAGGACTGGATAGAGGCGGAGGAGGCAGAGGGAGATTTCTGACTCTCCTGTTTCTGAGAGGCCTCCGAATCCGTAGACACTTTACGGCTCTTCCTCCCTGATTTTTTAAGGGCCAGTTTTAGGGAGTTTTTAATTTCTGCCTGAATTATGGCCTTGAGGCTAGTGGCGAAATTAGGAGTCTCATCCTGTATGGTTTTTTGAATGCAGTCAGAGCAGAGGTCCTTCTGCCACTGAACTGCAAGCGGGGCTTTACAAAGGGCACATTCGCGTTTCTTAGTTTTGCCGCTAGATTTCCTCGGGCCCTAGTGATCAAACAGAAAAAATGGACCCTGTTACCATAAGGGTGACATTCATGAAGATCACTCACCACCGCCGTCAGTCAAGGGTACCGGTTTTGGAGGCTGGACAGATGCATGTGCAGTGTCCCTTCTGGACGCTGAAGAGTCTTGCCGGACAGGACGGCTGCTGCTCCTACCACTTGAGCGACTGCTCCTGTGCTGGTGGCTCGGCAAGGCATCTGGCGAGAGCTCCTGACGCTGCTGCTGCTGCTGTGATGGCGGCGGCTGCTGCTGCTGCTCTGGTTGTCCCACTTCCATGCTGAAGTTTTTGGACATGAGCGCGTCTTCTGTGGTCAGACACCCATTTATGGGGGACCACTGCACTTACCGCCTCCTCCAGTGCCCAATGGTGGCCCCTCCCCTCCTCTGCCGCGCCGCCGGAGTCCTTTTTCCACCGGCCGGCGTTTCTTCATGGGCGCCACCATCTTGGATCCGGCGCCCGCCCCCGACGTCACGCCCATTCCCAGCGTGCCTTGCGCGTGACGTCAGACGGGCGACCCGGAAGCGGCCTCCGCACCTGGATGCCGGCAGAGGGAGGAGGGCGGCGTGGCAGCCACGGAAGGAGTCGGGTCCGACCGTGCTGCACCAACGCCCGCTCGGACGCAGAGACCCCGGGGACCTGCGGACGGCGCTTCCAGGCTCCCGAACACCGACGCACAGGCGCTGCCTGCTCTTCCACGCCGGGACTGGACCTGAGTGAGTGGAATCACCGCCGTGTTCAGCACGAGGGTCCCTGTCAGGACAGGAAACCCAACTGAAGCGACAGAGAGGTACCGCCCTTTTATTTTCAGTAGGGTTTCCTGTCCTGGCTGGGCGGATCCCCTCTCTCAGGTGTGCCGTCATGGGGGAAGGGAAAATGCTGCTTATTTTCTGCTGCTGTTTTTTTTTAAACAAATTCTGCTGCGCTTAATTGTCCAAGCAAAGTGGATGCGATTTCATGAGGACGGCGCCCCCTGTGGTCTAAAGATGTTGCTGAACTCTGCAGTGTTGGTGCTTTGTTTTCTCTCTTGTCTTCTATGTGGAGCCTAAAAAACTGCAGACACTTTATTAAGAATCAAAGCTTTTCTGTACTATAAAAAACACAATAAAAATGCGGCTTCACGTCTGCACCAAAAATGCATCAAATAAGGGGGAGAAGACCTAAAAAAATGCAGCAATAATCAGAGACGATTGTTCTTGTGTAGTTTGGCACAAAAACCACAGGATTTCTGCAGCGTGTGAACACGGCCTCACAGACACTAAGCCGGATGTCGTATAGTGACGCTACATAAAGATGGGGAAGTTCTGGCGGCTCCGACTGTGAATGAAGAACAAATAATCCACAACTAGAGAGGAGCCGGACGCACAGATGACGTCGCTCCGATTATGGGGGGCAAAAAAACGCGATGGGGACAACGGAAGGTGAGAGATTCACGGCCTCCAGTCCAGCGACCAGAGAGCACTGACCTGGACCAGAGACCCGGGAATCAATCCGCTCATCTCTACTGTAGTCACAACTGTCCTGAATACAGTGGACGGCCCCAGGTTATAGTGGACAGTCCCAGGATACAGCGGACACCCCCCGCATACAGAGGACGGCCCCCGCATACAGAGGACGGCCCCCGCATACAGAGGACGGCCCCCGCATACAGAGGACGGGCCCCCCCGATACAGAGGACAGTCCCAGGTTACAGCGAACAGCCCCCGGATACAGTGAACAGACACCGGATACAGCGGACAGTCCCAGGATACAGCGGACAGCCCCCAGATACAGCGGACGGACCCCGGATACAGTGGAGGCCCCCCGGATACAGAGGACGGCCCCCGAATACAGAGGACAGCCCCCGGATACAGAGGACGGCCCCCGGATACAGAGGACGGCCCCCGGATACAGAGGACGGCCCCCGGATACAGAGGACAGTCCCAGGATACAGTGGACGGCCCCCCGGATACAGAGGACAGCCCCCGGATACAGAGGACGGCCCCCAGATACAGAGGACGGCACCCAGATACAGAGGACGGCCCCCAGATACAGAGGACAGTCCCAGGATACAGTGGACGGCCCCCGGATACAGAGGACAGTCCCAGGATACAGTGGACGGCCCCCCGGATACAGAGGACGGCCCCAGATAGAGGACGGCCCCCGGATACAGAGGACGGCCCCCGGATACAGAGGACAGCCCCCGGATACAGAGGACGGCCCCTGGATACAGAGGACGGCCCCTGGATACAGAGGACGGCCCCTGGATACAGAGGACGGCCCCAGGATACAGAGGACGGCCCCCGGATACAGAGGACGGCCCCCGGATAGAGGAAGGCCCCCGGATAGAGGACGGCCCCTGGATACAGAGGACGGCCCCTGGATACAGAGGACGGTCCCAGGATAGAGGACGGCCCCCGGATACAGAGGACGGCCCCCGGATACAGAGGACGGCCCCCGGATACAGAGGACGGCCCCCGGATACAGAGGACGGCCCCCAGATAGAGGAAGGCCCCCAGATAGAGGAGGCCCCTGGATACAGAGGACAGTCCCAGGATACAGAGGACGGCCCCCAGATAGAGGACGGCCCCCGGATAGAGGACGGCCCCTGGATACAGAGGACGGCCCCTGGATACAGAGGACAGTCCCAGGATAGAGGACGGCCCCCGGATACAGAGGACGGCCCCCGGATACAGAGGACGGCCCCCGGATAGAGGAAGGCCCCCAGATAGAGGAGGCCCCTGGATACAGAGGACAGTCCCAGGATACAGAGGACGGCCCCCGGATAGAGGACGGCCCCCGGATAGAGGACGGCCCCTGGATACAGAGGACAGTCCCAGGATAGAGGACGGCCCCCGGATACAGAGGACGGCCCCCGGATACAGAGGACGGCCCCCGGATACAGAGGACGGCCCCCGGATACAGAGGACGGCCCCCGGATACAGAGGACGGCCCCCGGATACAGAGGACGGCCCCCGGATACAGAGGACGGCCCCCGGATACAGAGGACGGCCCCCGGATACAGAGGACGGCCCCCGGATACAGAGGACGGCCCCCGGATACAGAGGACGGCCCCCGGATACAGAGGACGGCCCCCGGATACAGAGGACGGCCCCCGGATACAGAGGACGGCCCCCGGATACAGAGGACGACCCCCAGATACAGAAGACGGCCCCCAGATACAGAAGACGGCCCCCAGATACAAAGGACGGCCCCCGGATACAGAGGACAGTCCCAGGATACAGTGGACGGCCCCCCGGATACAGAGGACAGTCCCAGGATACAGTGGACGGCCCCCCGGATACAGAGGACAGTCCCAGGATACAGTGGACGGCCCCCCGGATACAGAGGACGGCCCCAGATAGAGGACGGCCCCCGGATACAGAGGAAGGCCCCCAGATACAGAGGACGGCCCCCGGATACAGAGGACGGCCCCCGGATACAGAGGACGGCCCCTGGATACAGAGGACGGCCCCTGGATACAGAGGACGGCCCCTGGATACAGAGGACGGCCCCTGGATACAGAGGACGGCCCCTGGATACAGAGGACGGCCCCAGGATACAGAGGACGGCCCCAGGATACAGAGGACGGCCCCCAGATACAGAGGACGGCCCCCAGATACAGAGGACGGCCCCCGGATAGAGGACGGCCCCCGGATAGAGGACGGCCCCCGGATAGAGGACGGCCCCCGGATAGAGGACGGCCCCCGGATACAGAGGAATGCCCCCAGATAGAGGACGGCCCCTGGATACAGAGGACGACCCCCAGATACAGAAGACGGCCCCCAGATACAGAAGACGGCCCCCAGATACAAAGGACGGCCCCCAGATACAGAGGACAGTCCCAGGATACAGTGGACGGCCCCCCGGATACAGAGGACAGTCCCAGGATACAGTGGACGGCCCCCCGGATACAGAGGACAGTCCCAGGATACAGTGGACGGCCCCCAGATACAGAGGACGGCACCAGATAGAGGACGGCCCCCGGATACAGAGGAAGGCCCCCAGATACAGAGGACGACCCCCGGATACAGAGGACGGCCCCCGGATACAGAGGACGGCCCCCGGATACAGAGGACGGCCCCCGGATACAGAGGACGGCCCCCGGATACAGAGGACGGCCCCCGGATACAGAGGACGGCCCCCGGATACAGAGGACGGCCCCCGGATACAGAGGACGGCCCCCAGATACAGAGGACGGCCCCCAGATAGAGGACGGCCCCCGGATACAGAGGACGGCCCCCGGATACAGAGGACGGCCCCCGGATACAGAGGACGGCCCCCGGATACAGAGGACGGCCCCCGGATACAGAGGACGGCCCCCGGATACAGAGGACGGCCCCCGGATACAGAGGACGGCCCCCGGATACAGAGGACGGCCCCCGGATACAGAGGACGGCCCCCGGATACAGAGGACGGCCCCCGGATACAGAGGACGGCCCCCGGATACAGAGGACGGCCCCCGGATACAGAGGACGGCCCCCGGATACAGAGGACGGCCCCCGGATACAGAGGACGGCCCCCGGATACAGCTGACAGTCCTGGTTTTTGGTCCACGCCCTACAGTCTTGGGCATCTACTGAATGTCCCTCACTGCCACCGCCCCTCTGACAACTCCTCCTGCCAGCGGAGAAGGGCGTGGGCAGGATTTGCCGCCATGCGCTTAGTAACCTGTCCCCCGTCAGCTTGTGGGGCGTTGGGCCGCATGCATCTAGGGGGTCAGTACTGGGCGCTGATGGAGGACCGGACCCCGAGGCGACAGTCCTTCACCCTAATATGAGCCCCCGGCCCCCACAGACGACCCTCATCCAGGCCTCCATAAAGGTGTCGCCGCCGTCCTCGCTGGACCAGCACAGAACACAAGGAAGGAGCCCGAGTCCGCAGCCGCCTTCTTCTTAAGCGCTCGATACCGGACACCTTCAAGGGGAAAATCCTCAAAACCTGAAATAATTCCAATATAGAAGATAAATGTGGAGATTCTACTCATCTGCCAGCAGTGATAATGAGAGCACAGAGGGAGGACAGAGGAGCAGCCGCCATTACCGGGAGGACAGAGGAGCCGCCATTACCGGGAGGACACAGGAGCCGCCATTACCGGGAGGACACAGGAGCCGCCATTACCGGGAGGACAGAGGAGCCGCCGCCATTACCAGGAGGAAAAGCCTCAGTCCCAGCTCCTGCAGCACTGCTCGTGTAGCGCAGCTTCTCTCCACCAGGGGACGCTGCTGCCTCTATAGGTCTATGTCATACTGCAGCACGAGACGCTCTTTCCTGCCTCCTGTTCTCTATCATGTGAGGGGAAACGCTCCACACTGGCTGCCAGCTCTCTATGGTCCTCCTGAGGACGCTCTATCTCCTGAGCTCTTTTGTGCTGTTTTGGTTGTCAGGGTGCCGAAGTCCTGCCGGTGACGTCACGGAGCAAGATGTCTGAGGAGAACATTTTCCTGTTTGTGCCCAACCTGATCGGTAAGAAGCGGAGATCACCGGCTGTGCCGTGTGCGGGGTCTCCCGGGAGTCAGGGCACGGGCTATAGGGAGGGAGGAATAGCATCAGCCCAGCAGATACGGGAGTAATGAGTGACTGCACCAGCAGAATAGTGAGTGCAGCTCTGGGGTATAATACAGGATGTAACTCAGGATCAGTAATGTAATGTATGTACACAGTGACTGCACCAGCAGAATAGTGAGTGCAGCTCTGGGGTATAATACAGGAGGTAACTCAGGATCAGTAATGTAATGTATGTACACAGTGACTGCACCAGCAGAATAGTGAGTGCAGCTCTGGGGTATAATACAGGATGTAACTCAGGATCAGTAATGTATGTGCACAGTGACTGCACCAGCAGAATAGTGAGTGCAGCTCCGGAGTATAATACAGGATGTAACTCAGGATCAGTAATGTAATGTATGTACACAGTGACTGCACCAGCAGAATAGTGAGTGCAGCTCTGGGGTATAATACAGGAGGTAACTCAGGATCAGTAATGTAATGTATGTACACAGTGACTGCACCAGCAGAATAGTGAGTGCAGCTCTGGGATATAATACAGGATGTAACTCAGGATCAGTAATGTAATGTATGTACACAGTGACTGCACCAGCAGAATAGTGAGTGCAGCTCTGGGGTATAATACAGGATGTAACTCAGGATCAGTAATGTAATGTATGTGCACAGTGACTGCACCAGCAGAATAGTGAGTGCAGCTCTGGAGTATAATACAGGATGTAACTCAGGATCAGTAATGTAATGTATGTACACAGTGACTGCACCAGCAGAATAGTGAGTGCAGCTCTGGGGTATAATACAGGAGGTAACTCAGGATCAGTAATGTATGTACACAGTGACTGCACCAGCAGAATAGTGAGTGCAGCTCTGGAGTATAATACAGGAGGTAACTCAGGATCAGTAATGTATGTACGCAGTGACTGCACCAGCAGAATAGTGAGTGCAGCTCTGGAGTATAATACAGGAGGTAACTCAGGATCAGTAATGTAATGTATGTACACAGTGACTGCACCAGCAGAATAGTGAGTGCAGCTCTGGAGTATAATACAGGAGGTAACTCAGGATCAGTAATGTAATGTATGTACACAGTGACTGCACCAGCAGAATAGTGAGTGCAGCTCTGGGGTATAATACAGGAGGTAACTCAGGATCAGTAATGTATGTACACAGTGACTGCACCAGCAGAATAGTGAGTGCAGCTCTGGAGTATAATACAGGAGGTAACTCAGGATCAGTAATGTATGTACGCAGTGACTGCACCAGCAGAATAGTGAGTGCAGCTCTGGAGTATAATACAGGAGGTAACTCAGGATCAGTAATGTAATGTATGTACACAGTGACTGCACCAGCAGAATAGTGAGTGCAGCTCTGGGGTATAATACAGGAGGTAACTCAGGATCAGTAATGTATGTACACAGTGACTGCACCAGCAGAATAGTGAGTGCAGCTCTGGAGTATAATACAGGATGTAACTCAGGATCAGTAATGTATGTACACAGTGACTGCACCAGCAGAATAGTGAGTGCAGCTCTGGGGTATAATAAAGGATGTAACTCAGGATCAGTAATGTAATGTATGTACACAGTGACTGCACCAGCAGAATAGTGAGTGCAGCTCTGGAGTATAATACAGGAGGTAACTCAGGATCAGTAATGTAATGTATGTACACAGTGACTGCACCAGCAGAATAGTGAGTGCAGCTCTGGGGTATAATACAGGAGGTAACTCAGGATCAGTAATGTATGTACACAGTGACTGCACCAGCAGAATAGTGAGTGCAGCTCTGGAGTATAATACAGGATGTAACTCAGGATCAGTAATGTATGTACACAGTGACTGCACCAGCAGAATAGTGAGTGCAGCTCTGGGGTATAATACAGGATGTAACTCAGGATCAGTAATGTATGTACACAGTGACTGCACCAGCAGAATAGTGAGTGCAGCTCTGGGGTATAATAAAGGATGTAACTCAGGATCAGTAATGTAATGTATGTACACAGTGACTGCACCAGCAGAATAGTGAGTGCAGCTCTGGAGTATAATACAGGAGGTAACTCAGGATCAGTAATGTAATGTATGTACACAGTGACTGCACCAGCAGAATAGTGAGTGCAGCTCTGGGGTATAATACAGGATGTAACTCAGGATCAGTAATGTATGTACACAGTGACTGCACCAGCAGAATAGTGAGTGCAGCTCTGGGGTATAATACAGGAGGTAACTCAGGATCAGTAATGTATGTACACAGTGACTGCACCAGCAGAATAGTGAGTGCAGCTCTGGAGTATAATACAGGATGTAACTCAGGATCAGTAATGTAATGTATGTACACAGTGACTGCACCAGCAGAATAGTGAGTGCAGCTCTGGGGTATAATACAGGATGTAACTCAGGATCAGTAATGTAATGTATGTACACAGTGACTGCACCAGCAGAATAGTGAGTGCAGCTCTGGGGTATAATACAGGAGGTAACTCAGGATCAGTAATGTAATGTATGTACACAGTGACGGCACCAGCAGAATAGTGAGTGCAGCTCTGGGGTATAATACAGGAGGTAACTCAGGATCAGTAATGTAATGTATGTACACAGTGACTGCACCAGCAGAATAGTGAGTGCAGCTCTGGGGTATAATACAGGATGTAACTCAGGATCAGTAATGTATGTACACAGTGACTGCACCAGCAGAATAGTGAGTGCAGCTCTGGAGTATAATACAGGAGGTAACTCAGGATCAGTAATGTAATGTATGTACACAGTGACTGCACCAGCAGAATAGAGAGTGCAGCTCTGGGGTATAATACAGGATGTAACTCAGGATCAGTAATGTAATGTATGTACACAGTGACTGCACCAGCAGAATAGTGAGTGCAGCTCTGGGGTATAATACAGGATGTAACTCAGGATCAGTAATGTAATGTATGTACACAGTGACTGCACCAGCAGAATAGAGAGTGCAGCTCTGAGGTATAATACAGGAGGTAACTCAGGATCAGTAATGTAATGTATGTACACAGTGACTGCACCAGCAGAATAGTGAGTGCAGCTCTGGAGTATAATACAGGATGTAACTCAGGATCAGTAATGTAATGTATGTACACAGTGACTGCACCAGCAGAATAGTGAGTGCAGCTCTGGGGTATAATACAGGAGGTAACTCAGGATCAGTAATGTAATGTATGTACACAGTGACTGCACCAGCAGAATAGTGAGTGCAGCTCTGGGGTATAATACATGATGTAACTCAGGATCAGTAATGTAATGTATGTACACAGTGACTGCACCAGCAGAATAGTGAGTGCAGCTCTGGAGTATAATACAGGATGTAACTCAGGATCAGTAATGTAATGTATGTACACAGTGACTGCACCAGCAGAATAGTGAGTGCAGCTCTGGGGTATAATACAGGAGGTAACTCAGGATCAGTAATGTAATGTATGTACACAGTGACTGCACCAGCAGAATAGTGAGTGCAGCTCTGGGGTATAATACATGATGTAACTCAGGATCAGTAATGTAATGTATGTACACAGTGACTGCACCAGCAGAATAGTGAGTGCAGCTCTGGGGTATAATACAGGATATAACTCAGGATCAGTAATGTATGTACACAGTGACTGCACCAGCAGAATAGTGAGTGCAGCTCTGGAGTATAATACAGGAGGTAACTCAGGATCAGTAATGTAATGTATGTACACAGTGACTGCACCAGCAGAATAGAGAGTGCAGCTCTGAGGTATAATACAGGAGGTAACTCAGGATCAGTAATGTAATGTATGTACACAGTGACTGCACCAGCAGAATAGTGAGTGCAGCTCTGGAGTATAATACAGGATGTAACTCGGGATCAGTAATGTAATGTATGTACACAGTGACTGCACCAGCAGAATAGTGAGTGCAGCTCTGGGGTATAATACAGGAGGTAACTCAGGATCAGTAATGTAATGTATGTACACAGTGACTGCACCAGCAGAATAGTGAGTGCAGCTCTGGGGTATAATACATGATGTAACTCAGGATCAGTAATGTAATGTATGTACACAGTGACTGCACCAGCAGAATAGTGAGTGCAGCTCTGGAGTATAATACAGGATGTAACTCAGGATCAGTAATGTAATGTATGTACACAGTGACTGCACCAGCAGAATAGTGAGTGCAGCTCTGGAGTATAATACAGGAGGTAACTCAGGATCAGTAATGTAATGTATGTGCACAGTGACTGCACCAGCAGAATAGTGAGTGCAGCTCTGGGGTATAATACAGGAGGTAACTCAGGATCAGTAATGTAATGTATGTACACAGTGACTGCACCAGCAGATTAGTGAGTGCAGCTCTGGAGTATAATACAGGAGGTAACTCAGGATCAGTAATGTAATGTATGTACACAGTGACTGCACCAGCAGAATAGTGAGTGCAGCTCTGGGGTATAATACAGGAGGTAACTCAGGATCAGTAATGTAATGTATGTACACAGTGACTGCACCAGCAGAATAGTGAGTGCAGCTCTGGGGTATAATACATGATGTAACTCAGGATCAGTAATGTAATGTATGTACACAGTGACTGCACCAGCAGAATAGTGAGCGCAGCTCTGGGGTATAATACAGGATGTAACTCAGGATCAGTAATGTAATGTATGTACACAGTGACTGCACCAGCAGAATACTGAGCGCAGCTCTGGGGTATAATACAGGATGTAACTCAGGATCAGTAATGTAATGTATGTACACAGTGACTGCACCAGCAGAATAGTGAGTGCAGCTCTGGCGTATAATACAGGATGTAACTCAGGATCAGTAATGTAATGTATGTGCACAGTGACTGCACCAGCAGAATAGTAAGCGCAGCTCTGGGGTATAATACAGGATGTAACTCAGGATCAGTAATGTAATGTATGTACACAGTGACTGCACCAGCAGAATAGTGAGTGCAGCTCTGGGGTATAATACAGGAGGTAACTCAGGATCAGTAATGTAATGTATGTACACAGTGACTGCACCAGCAGAATAGTGAGTGCAGCTCTGGGGTATAATACAGGATGTAACTCAGGATCAGTAATGTAATGTATGTACACAGTGACTGCACCAGCAGAATAGTGAGTGCAGCTCTGGGGTATAATACAGGATGTAACTCAGGATCAGTAATGTATGTACACAGTGACTGCACCAGCAGAATAGTGAGTGCAGCTCTGGGGTATAATACAGGAGGTAACTCAGGATCAGTAATGTAATGTATGTACACAGTGACTGCACCAGCAGAATAGTGAGTGCAGCTCTGGGGTATAATACAGGATATAACTCAGGATCAGTAATGTAATGTATGTACACAGTGACTGCACCAGCAGAATAGTGAGTGCAGCTCTGGGGTATAATACAGGAGGTAACTCAGGATCAGTAATGTATGTACACAGTGACTGCACCAGCAGAATAGTGAGTGCAGCTCTGGGGTATAATACAGGATGTAACTCAGGATCAGTAATGTAATGTATGTACACAGTGACTGCACCAGCAGAATAGTGAGTGCAGCTCTGGGGTATAATACAGGAGGTAACTCAGGATCAGTAATGTATGTACACAGTGACTGCACCAGCAGAATAGTGAGAGCAGCTCTGGGGTATAATACAGGATATAACTCAGGATCAGTAATGTATGTACACAGTGACTGCACCAGGCAGAATAGTGAGTGCAGCTCTGGGGTATAATACAGGATGTAACTCAGGATCAGTAATGTAATGTATGTACACAGTGACTGCACCAGCAGAATAGTGAGTGCAGCTCTGGAGTATAATACAGGAGGTAACTCAGGATCAGTAATGTAATGTATGTACACAGTGACTGCACCAGCAGAATAGTGAGTGCAGCTCTGGAGTATAATACAGGATGTAACTCAGGATCAGTAATGTAATGTATGTACACAGTGACTGCACCAGCAGAATAGTGAGTGCAGCTCTGGAGTATAATACAGGATGTAACTCAGGATCAGTAATGTATGTACACAGTGACTGCACCAGCAGAATAGTGAGTGCAGCTCTGGGGTATAATACAGGAGGTAACTCAGGATCAGTAATGTAATGTATGTACACAGTGACTGCACCAGCAGAATAGTGAGTGCAGCTCTGGAGCATAATACAGGAGGTAACTCAGGATCAGTAATGTAATGTATGTACACAGTGACTGCACCAGCAGAATAGTGAGTGCAGCTCTGGGGTATAATACAGGAGGTAACTCAGGATCAGTAATGTAATGTATGTACACAGTGACTGCACCAGCAGAATAGCGAGTGCAGCTCTGGGGTATAATACAGGATGTAACTCTGGATCAGTAATGTAATGTATGTACACAGTGACTGCACCAGCAGAATAGTGAGTGCAGCTCTGGGGTATAATACAGGATGTAACTGAGAATCAGTAATGTAATGTATGTACACAGTGACTGCACCAGCAGAACAGTGAGTGCAGCTCTGGAGCATAATACAGGAGGTAACTCAGGATCAGTAATGTAATGTATGTACACAGTGACTGCACCAGCAGAATAGTGAGTGCAGCTCTGGAGTATAATACAGGATGTAACTCAGGATCAGTAATGTAATGTATGTACACAGTGACTGCACCAGCAGAATAGTGAGTGCAGCTCTGGAGTATAATACAGGAGGTAACTCAGGATCAGTAATGTAATGTATGTACACAGTGACTGCACCAGCAGAATAGTGAGTGCAGCTCTGGAGTATAATACAGGATGTAACTCAGGATCAGTAATGTATGTACACAGTGACTGCACCAGCAGAATAGTGAGTGCAGCTCTGGGGTATAATACAGGAGGTAACTCAGGATCAGTAATGTAATGTATGTACACAGTGACTGCACCAGCAGAATAGTGAGCGCAGCTCTGGGGTATAATACAGGATGTAACTCAGGATCAGTAATGTAATGTATGTACACAGTGACTGCACCAGCAGAATACTGAGCGCAGCTCTGGGGTATAATACAGGATGTAACTCAGGATCAGTAATGTAATGTATGTACACAGTGACTGCACCAGCAGAATAGTGAGTGCAGCTCTGGCGTATAATACAGGATGTAACTCAGGATCAGTAATGTAATGTATGTGCACAGTGACTGCACCAGCAGAATAGTAAGCGCAGCTCTGGGGTATAATACAGGATGTAACTCAGGATCAGTAATGTAATGTATGTACACAGTGACTGCACCAGCAGAATAGTGAGTGCAGCTCTGGAGTATAATTCAGGATGTAACTCAGGATCAGTAATGTAATGTATGTACACAGTGACTGCACCAGCAGAATAGTGAGTGCAGCTCCGGAGTATAATACAGGATGTAACTCAGGATCAGTAATGTAATGTATGTACACAGTGACTGCACCAGCAGAATAGTGAGTGCAGCTCCGGAGTATAATACAGGATGTAACTCAGGATCAGTAATGTAATGTATGTACACAGTGACTGCACCAGCAGAACAGTGAGTGCAGCTCTGGAGCATAATACAGGAGGTAACTCAGGATCAGTAATGTAATGTATGTACACAGTGACTGCACCAGCAGAATAGTGAGTGCAGCTCTGGAGTGTAATACAGGATGTAACTCAGGATCAGTAATGTAATGTATGTACACAGTGACTGCACCAGCAGAATAGTGAGTGCAGCTCTGGAGTATAATACAGGAGGTAACTCAGGATCAGTAATGTAATGTATGTACACAGTGACTGCACCAGCAGAATACTGAGCGCAGCTCTGGGGTATAATACAGGATGTAACTCAGGATCAGTAATGTAATGTATGTACACAGTGACTGCACCAGCAGAATAGTGAGTGCAGCTCTGGCGTATAATACAGGATGTAACTCAGGATCAGTAATGTAATGTATGTGCACAGTGACTGCACCAGCAGAATAGTAAGCGCAGCTCTGGGGTATAATACAGGATGTAACTCAGGATCAGTAATGTAATGTATGTACACAGTGACTGCACCAGCAGAATAGTGAGTGCAGCTCTGGAGTATAATACAGGATGTAACTCAGGATCAGTAATGTAATGTATGTACACAGTGACTGCACCAGCAGAATAGTGAGTGCAGCTCCGGAGTATAATACAGGATGTAACTCAGGATCAGTAATGTAATGTATGTACACAGTGACTGCACCAGCAGAATAGTGAGTGCAGCTCTGGAGTATAATACAGGATGTAACTCTGGATCAGTAATGTAATGTATGTACCCAGTGACTGCACCAGCAGAATAGTGAGTGCAGCTCTGGAGTATAATACAGGATGTAACTCTGGATCAGTAATGTAATGTATGTACACAGTGACTGCACCAGCAGAATAGTGAGTGCAGCTCTCGAGTATAATACAGGATGTAACTCAGGATCAGTAATGTAATGTATGTACCCAGTGACTGCACCAGCAGAATAGTGAGTGCAGCTCTGGAGTATAATACAGGATGTAACTCTGGATCAGTAATGTATGTACACAGTGACTGCACCAGCAGAATAGTGAGTGCAGCTCTGGGGTATAATACAGGATGTAACTCAGGCTCAGTAATGTAATGTATGTACACAGTGACTGCACCAGCAGAATAGTGAGTGCAGCTCTGGGGTATAATACAGGACGTAACTCAGCATCAGTAATGTAATGTATGTACACAGTGACTGCACCAGCAGAATAGTGAGCGCAGCTCTGGGGTATAATACAGGATGTAACTCAGGATCAGTAATGTAATGTATGTACACAATGACTGCACCAGCAGAATAGTGAGTGCAGCTCTGGGGTATAATACAGGATATAACTCTGGATCAGTAATGTAATGTATGTACACAGTGACTGCACCAGCAGAATAGTGAGTGCAGCTCTGGGGTATAATACAGGAGGTAACTCAGGATCAGTAATGTAATGTATGTACACAGTGACTGCACCAGCAGAATAGTGAGTGCAGCTCTGGAGTATAATACAGGATGTAACTCTGGATCAGTAATGTAATGTATGTACACAGTGACTGCACCAGCAGAATAGTGAGTGCAGCTCTGGAGTATAATACAGGATGTAACTCAGGATCAGTAATGTAATGTATGTACCCAGTGACTGCACCAGCAGAATAGTGAGTGCAGCTCTGGAGTATAATACAGGATGTAACTCTGGATCAGTAATGTAATGTATGTACACAGTGACTGCACCAGCAGAATAGTGAGTGCAGCTCTGGGGTATAATACAGGATATAACTCAGGATCAGTAATGTATGTACACAGTGACTGCAACAGCAGAATAGTGAGTGCAGCTCTGGTGTATAATACAGGATGTAACTCAAGATCAGTAATGTAATGTATGTACACAGTGACTGCACCAGCAGAATTATGAGCGCAGCTCTGGGGTATAATACAGGATGTAACTCCGGATCAGTAATGTATGTACACAGTGACTGCACCAGCAGAATAGTGAGTGCAGCTCTGGTGTATAGTACAGGATGTAACTCAGGATCAGTAATGTAATCTATGTACACAGTGACTGTACCAGCAGAATAGTGAGTACAGCTCCGGAGTATAATACAGAATGTAACTCAGGATCAGTAATGTATGTACGCAGTGACTGCACCAGCAGAATAGTGAGTGCAGCTCTGGAGTATAATACAGGATGTAACTCAGGATCAGTAATGTAATGTATGTACATAGTGACTGCCCCAGCAGAATAGTGAGCGCAGCTCTGGGGTATAATACAGGATATAAGTCAGGATCAGTAATGTATGTACACAGTGACTGCACCAGCAGAATAGTGAGTGCAGCTCCGGAGTATAATACAAGATGTAACTCAGGATCAGTAATGTAATGTATGTACACAGTGACTGCACCAGCAGAATAGTGAGTGCAGCTCTGGGGTATAATACATGATGTAACTCAGGATCAGTAATGTAATGTATGTACACAGTGACTGCACAGCAGAATAATGAGTGCAGCTCTGGAGAATAATACAGGATGTAACTGAGGATCAGTAATGTAATACATGTACACAGTGACTGCACCAGCAGAATACTGAGTGCAGCTCTGGAGTTTAATACAGGATGTAACTCTGGATCAGTAATGTAATGTATGTACACAGTGACTGCACCAGCAGAATAGTGAGTGCAGCTCCGGAGTATAATACAGGATGTAACTCAGGATCAGTAATGCAATGTATGTACACAGTGACTGCACCAGCAGAATAGTGAGTGCAGCTCTGGAGTATAATACAGGAGGTAACTCAGGAACAGTAATGTAATGTATGTACACAGTGACTGCACCAGCAGAATAGTGAGCGCAGCTCTGGAGTATAATACAGGATGTAACTCAGGATCAGTAATGTAATGTATGTACACAGTGACTGCACCTACAGAATAGTGAGTGCAGCTCTGGGGTATAATACAGGATGTAAGTCAGGATCAGTAATGTAATGTATGTACACAGTGACTGCACCAGCAGAATAGTGAGCGCAGCTCTGGAGTAGAGACATGATGGTTTCTGGGTTCTTGTGGTGTCATTGTCTACTCTCTGCTCTGACCCTTCTGCAGGTTATGCCCGGATCCTTTTTGCCTTCGTGGCTTTCTATTTCATGCCGACCTCCCCCCTGGTGGCCTCCACCTTCTATCTGCTCAGTGGTCTCCTGGACGCCTTTGATGGACATGCAGCTCGAGCTCTTAATCAAGGTGAGGCCATGTTTGCTCTTATTGACCTGTAATCAGTGCTCAGTGCTGAAGATACAGATCACAGACAGGAGCAGAAATCCGACATGTTCCTTTTCCCCAGGCACCAAGTTTGGAGCCATGCTGGACATGCTGACTGACCGCTGCGCTACCATGTGCCTGCTGGTGAACCTGTCGCTGCTGTACCCGCCGTACACGCTGCTGTTCCAGCTGAGCATGAGCCTGGACATCGCCAGTCACTGGCTGCACCTCCACAGGTATCCTGTGCTCAGTGTCGCCCCCTGCTGGAGCACACACTTGTCTGCAGTCTTATCTGCATCTTCTTGTTCTCCCCAGCTCCACCCTGAAGGGCAGCGACAGTCACAAGACCATCGACCTGTCGGGGAACCCCGTACTGCGGCTGTACTACACCTCCCGGGTAGGGGCACTGGGGAATGTTTGGGGTCTGTTTTGGTGTCTGATCGTTGGTTACTGACTTGTTTTTCTCGCAGCCGGTCCTGTTCTTCATGTGTGCCGGGAATGAGCTCTTCTACTGCATGTTATACCTGCTGCACTTCTCCGAGGGGCCAGCAGGTAGGCGCTGTTCTCAGTCTCTGTGCAGCCCTGTATCTGGGGTAAAACATTTGGGGTGATCCTTTGTATTCCTGCCTTTCACAGTCACACTGGGGCCCCTTGGGGGAGTCGGCCTCTTCCGCCTCGTCGTCACGTTCTGCTGCCCGGTGTCTCTAGTGAAATCTCTCATCAGCCTCCTGCACCTGGTGACAGCGTCCTGCAACATGGCCGCCCTGGACCGCGCCGAGCGGGCGAGGAAGAAGCTGAAGGATTAAGGCGCGGGAGTGAAGTAATTTATTACCCGAGTGTTGGGTCTCGTATATCGTCCACACAGACCCCCTCCCCCACCGGGACCTCATTCCCAGGTTACCACCTCCCCCAAAGCCACCGCCGCCTGGTGGTGGCATCAGGTATTACAGTCCATCCTGCTCCTCGTTGCTGTGTTATGGGGGCGCTGCTCGTGGTTTTTGTGGACCGCTGTTCTTGAACCTTTTTTATTGTAATTTTTTATTTTGTATGCTTAAATATTATGTTTCATTGAATTGTTTTTAATGTTTGGACGTTGCCCCTATCTTGCTCCTGTCAGACAGAGCCGGCTCCTCACCCTCGGGGATCACAGGCAGCGATGTATGTGTGCAATGGTGGCATTTACAGGCAGCCAGTCTGCTGTCACGTGTCCATACCGCAGCCCCTCAAGTGCTACCACCGTGGCCTCTCGTGTGTCCCCGCCGCGACCCCTCGTGTGTCCCCGCCGCGACCCCTCGTGTGTCCCCGCCGCGACCCCTCGTGTGTCCCCGCCGCGACCCCTCGTGTGTCCCCGCCGCGACCCCTCGTGTGTCCCCGCCGCGACCCCTCGTGTGTCCCCGCCGCGACCCCTCGTGTGTCCCCGCCGCGACCCCTCGTGTGTCCCCGCCGCGACCCCTCGTGTGTCCCCGCCGCGACCCCTCGTGTGTTCCCGCCGCGACCCCTCGTGTGTTCCCTCCGCGACCCATCGTGTGTCCCCGCCACGACCCCTAGTGTGTCCCCTACTGTGGCCACTCGTGTGCCCCTGCCGGGGTCCCTCGTGTGACCCCGCTGCGACCCCTCGTGTGTCTCCGCCGCGACCCCTCGTGTGTCCCCGCCGCGACTCCTAGTGTGTCCCCTACTGTGGCCCCTCGTGTGCCCCAGCCGTGGTCCCTCGTGTGCCCCCACCGCGGCCCCTCGTGTGCCCCCACCGCGGCCCCTCGTGTGCCCCCCACTGCGGCCCCTCGTGTGCCCCCCACTGCGGCCCCTCGTGTGCCCCCCACTGCGGCCCCTCGTGTGCCCCCACTGCGGCCCCTCGTGTGCCCCCACCGCGGCCCCTCGTGTGCCCCCAGCCGCCCCTCGTGTGCCCCCACCGCGGTCCCTCGTGTGCCCCCACCGCGGCCCCTCGTGTGCCTCCCATCGCGGCCCCTCGTTTGCCCCCGTCGCGGCCCCTCATTTGCCCCCACCGCGGTCCCTCTTGTGCCTCTACCGCAGCCCCTCGTGTGCCCCATCGCAGCCCCCTCACTGAGTAGCTCTTTGCAGGGAGATGTGAATACCATATGTAGCAGAGGAGAGAAGCAGCGAGCAATCTCAGCGGGTGCTGTCTGGGGTCAGCGCTGGTTATGGGGGGAAGGCAGAGGAAAGTCTCAGGGAAAAGCCATTAGTTCACAGGAGTAAAAGTACCAAAAACAGCGCCCCCCCCCCCCATCCATGGATTGTGTCCGGTATTGCAATATTCGCACTGGTTTGGGATGAACCCCGCCACATGTCTCCAGTCCCGGACGAGGCTTTTAAATCCTATGTTGAATCCTTTCCTTCACTTATATTAAGAGATGAGTAGAAAGCTTCCCCTCGTCTGGCGTCCACTTTTGCAGACCTCGAATGCCGGCGTCCGAGGTGGTTCTTATTGCAATTATTCAGCCCCTGCACGGTCATGACATTGTGCGCTTAGAGCAGATTTCACTTCCCATCTCTTACGTGGTTCCATCCGGAGCTGCATTCACAATTCTGCCGCTGGTGATCATCAGGACTGCACTGACAGACGCTGAAGCCCCATGATGCACGATGAGCTATGAATATTGTACTGTACCCGATGTAAATACTATTACCCATAATGCACTACAGCCGAGCATGCTCTGCGAGAGGCGCTGACCACGCATTGCCGGCCTCCAGAAGTCACAAAATGGCCGAATTGTGATTGCAGCTCTGGCTGCGCCTCGTTCAGTAGTGGAGCGATACCTGTACACCGTCATGGCGACATTCCTGCCGTTTGTAGTACGCAGTGATAATTCTGAGGTTTTAATTCTATATTATTTTATGGGGCCAGATCAGAGGATCTCCACGGCGCAGTGTCGGTGCTGAGCGGCACACAGCCGGCGCCCTGCGTAGTGTCCGGGTACTTGTGGTAGCCCTGCCCCCGCTGTATCATTCCTCCAATCATGCTGTACATTATAATAAAGATTTCTGCTATCACACGTGTGTAATGGGGTCTCTGCAACTAACGGCCGCCTTCTGCTAGACCGACGGGGAATGAGAACCAACAGAGAGGAGACGTCGTCCACAGCGGATGTACTCTGGAGGGTACAGCCCACGGAGGGCACCAGAGAAGAAGCTCTGACCTGCCCCCGCTCACTGTGGACGCAGGACGCCTCCCCTTCCTGTATGACCCGTCTATTCCCAGCTCCTCCAGGCACAAGGAGGCGACGGCCAGGACTGCGAAGAGGGAGAAGAGACCTCCATCCCAGGGGGGGATCCGCTCCAAGGTCCTCCCCTACGTGCAGCCGGCAGGTACAGCAGACGCTCCGCCCCCCCCCTCTTATGTCATAGAAGTACTCCTGATGATGTCATCAGTGGGCGGGGCCTCTCTTACGAGGTCACCACAGGTCATACATCTGCTGTAGGCTCATGGGGAGAATTTTATCAATTTTTTTTTTTGTTTTGTTTTTTTATGGAACAACATTAAATATTTCTGACGTTTCGACGCCATTTGTAGTAGTTAAAATTTTTTTTTTTTTTTTTTTAAACTTGTTTTTATTGAATAGAATTTTTTTTTTTAACCTACATCAATGCAAACATTATCTGAGGTATACCGGAACATCAGTTCCAAAAATTGCATTGGTTCAGAGGAGAATAAGCCTAATCAAAAACTGTGAAAGGGGAGGAAATGGGGGGGAAGTATGCCAGGAACAGGTACATTTTTTCTACATATCAGACACCCAACATGTTTGTTTAACTTCAAGCTCAGGACCCAACGACACCGAAGTAGACCCCCCAACACCCAGTAATGTCTCCATGTAGCGGTTCTCCTGGAGATATCACTATACAGGTGTCTCTCCCAGTAGTAGCTGCTCTTGATACCAGGCTGTTGGATGGAAACAGGTTTTAATGTCATGCTGGATGCGTTGTGGAAGCAGAGAGATGAAGCTTTCCCAAGTTTCAAAGAAGGACAGCACCCTTCCCGCTTTATGCAAGGAGGCCTCAACCCAATCCATCAGATGCAGAAACGACAGTTTTTCTCGAAAGAGCTTGAAAGGAGGAGCATGGTTGTGAATCCATGGCTACAGGATGGCCTTACTACCTGCTGCCGCCACTAAATGCAGTGGTTTACAGCCCCCTGGAGAGCAGATGTATTTATCTGGTTTTAAGTATCCAAAAATGGCCCATTGAGGTTCGTCAGGAGCAAAATTTATCAGATGTGTGATGGTGAATTGTCGTATTCTCTCCCATAATGGCCTGATGATGGAGCATGTCCACAGGCAATGGAACAAGTTGGCCTCTGGGGAGCAGCATTGGTAACATTTGGAGGTTGTGTGCAGCCCCATTCTATGACCCTTTTGCAGAGTTATGTAAGATCTATGGCAGATTTTCAGTCTCATTTCTAGGAAATGAGCTGAAGGGAGGAATTTGTAGGCTTGATCTAGAGCTTTCAGGATGGTGATGCAGGACAAGCTGGAGTCCTCAGTCTGCCATTTTGTTAGCGGAAATTGAGATTGTTCATAATCCCGGGTTACATGGATGAATTTGTACTTAGTAGTTATTTGGCCAGACGAAAAATAGTCCGTATTTTTCAGACTATAAGACGCTCCGGACCATAAGACGCACCCTAAATTTTCAGAAGAAAAATAGGGAAACAAATTTGTCAAATGAGGGCCCGTCTTACAGTCCAAATTATTCAGCTTACCTGGGGGGTAGGGTGTGATAGGGAGCGCTGGTGGAGCGGGGTCTTAGGAGGTGTTCGGTGGTCTGGCTTATCCCAGGCTGGTGCAGCAGGCTCAGTGGTGCGGGGGCTACGTCGGCTTTTTGTGAAAGGCCAGAGCCCCCGCACTTCCATTGCTGTAATGATGAGTTGATCTTCATGAAAATGGCCACCCGGAGGCGGCGCATTCGCAAAATGAGATCTCATTCTGCGCATGCGTCGCTCCAGCAACCATTTTCATAAAGATCAACTCATTAAATCAATGGAAGTTCGGGGGCTCCGGCCTTTCACAAAAAGTCAGCGTAGCCCCCACTCAGCTGCAAAAGTGCCGCGCACCAGCCTGGGATGGATGTGTGGGGACTCCGGGATTTCCACAAATGCCGGCGGAGCCCCCACACCACCGATCATGTGCCAAACTGCTGCACATCAGCCTGGGATGTGATAATAGAAGAAAAGCAGGCACCACTAATGTATACATATCTAAGTAATCAGGGGTGCTACCAATGTGCCCAATACTATAGTAGACGAAGCAAGACTCATATAAAGGTGCACATACCTGTTATAACCAAGAAAATAGCTTTATTTGAACAACCATATAAAAAACATTAAAAACAAGTACAAATATGGCTGCTAATAATCATGGTGACACATACATAATGAGACATATATGTAATCAATGCTCAAAATACTGACATTAATACTGAACCAGGTGCCCAAATGTCACCTATATAATAAAGCGTATATGTAAACATTACTCCCAATACTGACAATGGAATAGAGCCAAATGCCTAATATGTGTACAGAATATGTGACCACGGGCTACAATGAGGCCTAATAATTAGTGATGAGCGAACATACTCGTTACTCAAGATTTCTCGAGCACGCTCGGGTGACCTCCGAGTATTTTTAGTGCTCGGAGATTTAGTTTTTCTTGCCGCAGCTGAATGATTTACATCTGATAGCCAGCATAAGTACATGTGGGGGTTCTCTAGCAACCAGGCAATAAAGTTCTGGACTTCTAGCTCTGACTAGCGATGGCACAGCGGGATCCAGATCGCTGCTGCATGTCAAACACAACGAGATCGCTTTCTATAATGTCACGGATTGTTGTCGTTCTCGTTGCAAAGTTGCTGAGTGTGACGGTACCTTTACTTCAGCTGGCAGCTCAGTATAAGGAAGGTGTAAGAGGGCAGGGAGAGCCAGCCCTGGGGTGAGACAGCACTCCGGGTTGTATTGGGCGGAACAGGACGTCCCTCCCAGCCAGTCCGCCGCCACTCTGAATAGGGACGCTAGGTTATAGTGTCTACTATCAGGGAAGTTTATCCCCCCTTTTCCTTTCAGCTGCTGGAGTAATTTGAAGGGTATATGAGGCTTTTGTCCCTCCCAGATTATTATTGTACATTTATATAGCTCCATTTATTCCATGGCGCTTTACATGTGAGAAGGGGGCAAATATAGACAAATACATTAAACATGAGCAAAAAATAAGGCACACAGGTACATAAGGAGGGAGGACCCTGCCCGCGAGGGCTCACAGTCTGCAGGGGATGGGTGAGGTTACACTAGGAGAGGGGAGAGCTGGTCGTGCGGCGGTTCAGTAGGTTGAGGATCACTGCAGGTTGTAGGCTTGTTGGAAGCGGTGGGTCTTCAGGTTCTTTTTGAAGGTTTCGATGGTGGGCGAGAGTCTGATGTGTTGGGGTAGAGAGTTCCAGAGTATGGGGGAAGCACGGGAGAAGTCTTGTATACGATTGTGGGAAGAGTAGATAAGAGGGGAGTAGAGAAGGAGATCTTGTGAGGATCGGAGGTTGCGTGTAGGTAAGTACCGGGAGACGAGGTCACAGATGTATGGAGGAGACAGGTTGTGGATGGCTTTGTACGTCATGGTTAGGGTTTTGTACTGGAGTCTCTGGGCAATGGGGAGCCAGAGAAGGGACTGACAGAGGGGAGAAGCCGGGGAATAGCGGGGGGACAGGTAGATTAGTCGGGAAGCACAGTGTAGGATAGATTGGAGGGGTGCGAGAGTGCTAGAGGGGAGACCAGAGAGCAGGAGGTTGCAGTAGTCAAGGCG
Source organism: Ranitomeya variabilis (assembly GCF_051348905.1). Classification (NCBI taxonomy): domain Eukaryota; kingdom Metazoa; phylum Chordata; class Amphibia; order Anura; family Dendrobatidae; genus Ranitomeya; species Ranitomeya variabilis. The sequence goes on from NC_135238.1 coordinate 10,567,035, forward strand.
GGAGATGATAAGGGCATGCACTAGTGTTTTTGTGGTGTCGCGGTCAAGGAATGCACGGATCCGGGAAATATTTTTGAGTTTGAGACGGCAGGAGGAGGCAAGGGCTTGGATATGTGGCTTGAAAGAGAGGGCAGAGTCTAGGATCACTCTGAGGCACTGGAAAGTGAGCAGCCATTGACATTGATAGATAGGTCTGGTGGAGGGGTAGAGTGAGATGGGGAAAGATGATGAATTCTGTTTTGTCCATGTTCAGTTGTAGAAAGCGAGCAGAAAAGAAGGCTGAAATAGCAGACAGACAGTGCGGGATTTTGGTGAGTAAGGAGGTGAGGTCAGGTCCGGATAGGTAGATCTGCGTGTCATCAGCGTAGAGATGGTACTGCATACCGTGGGATTCTATGAGCTGTCCCAGACCGAAGGTGTAGATGGAGAAGAGAAGGGGTCCTAGAACAGAGCCTTGATAAACACCGACAGACAAGGGGCGAAGTGAGGAGGTGGTGTGGGAGACACTGAATGTCCGGTCTGTTAGGTATGACGAGATCCAGGAAAGGGCCAAGTCTGTGATGCCAAGAGATGAGAGGGTCTGTAGTAATAGGGAATGGTCCACTGTGTCGCAGGCAGGAGACCGGTCTAGAAGAAGGAGGACAGAGTAGTGTCGCTTACTCTTGGCAGTTAGTAGGTCATTGGTGACTTTAGTTAGGGCAGTTTCAGTTGAATGATGGGGTCAGAAGCCAGATTGTAACCGGTCAAAGAGGGAGCAGGAGGATAGGTGGGAGGACAGTTCAAGATGGACATGTTGTTCCAGTAATTTGGAGGCATAAGGGAGAAGAGATATCAGGCGATAGCTAGACACAGAGGATGGGTCGAGGGAGGGCTTTTTGAGGATATCCCTCCCAGATAAATGAGCGGTACAGAATTGATCCATTTCTCTTCTTTAGGGTCTAAATAGATTGGGAGAGTATGGAAAAGGTAGAGAAGATGTGGAAATTCTGTCATTTTAATTACATTGGCTCTGCCTAGGTATGACGAGCTAAAATCCTTCCATTTGGCTAAGGTGGATTATAAGTTTTTAAGATATGAATTAATATTGGTTTTGTGTAATTTGGCCGGGTGTCTTGTCATCTGTCTTCCCAAGTATTTTAGTGAGCCAGTAGTAAACTGACATGGGAACCTTGATACCCATGAAGGTCTGGAGGGGCCCCACAGCATCATCATCACCTCTGTTTTATCCCAGTTAAGCCTCCCACATCATCCAACTCTTGTATAAAGGAGTGGAGGACCTGTTTGGGGTTAGTTGCTACCACCTGAAAGAATATCATCTGCAAATGTTGCGACCTTTAATTCTCTAGAGCCCACCGTATGCCCCCTAAAATTAGGAGTCTGTAATAGGTGGCGTAGTAAGGGGTCTATAGAGACGTTGAATAAGAGGGGTGACAGAGGGCATCCCTGGTTTGACTCCGCAAAAGAGATCTATTGTTGGTGCACAATATTGATTAACCCGTCACACAGATATTTGCATTCGTATGAAGGTATTGAACATATTGTAGGAACCTCCGGCCAAAATTTCCCCTGCCCAGGACTTCATATAGGAAAGGCCATGCCACTTTATCGAAGGCCTTTTCTTCATCCAGACTCATCAGCATTGCAGTTGGCCGTGATGCGTCTTGGGCCAGGACCGTGGCTGCGACCGCCATGTGTATATTTTCCACACTGCTCCGTCCCTAGGTAAAGCCTTTCTGAGCCTCACATAGAAGGCCAGGCAGCAGTGTTTGTAGACGGTTTGCTAGGATCTTTGCCAGGAGTTTATAATCATGGTTGAGGAGTGAGATTGGCAAGATTGTGCCAATAATGGGTCTCTATTAGATTTAAGGATAACTATTGTGTGTGAGTCTGTAAATTGGTCGATAGAAGCTCCATGAAGAAACACTTCATTAAAGAGATTAGTCAAAATGGACACTAAGTCAGGGGAAAGAATCTGATAGTATTCAGCGGAGCGACCATCAGGGCCCGGGGTCTTACCGTTAGATGCCCCTGCTTGTCTCACTTCGTCCCCTGTTATCTTCGACTCTAATCACTGAACAACAAGTTATGTTAGAGATGGTAAGTTCATAGAGTTCAAAAGGGAGTTAATTGTGGAAAGACTGTCATGGGGTTCTGCAATTTAATAACTGGTTTGCGGGGTTGTTTGCTTTTAGTTAGGGTAGCTAGCACTTTGCCTGTCTTATTTCCCCAGTGGTAAAATTTATTTCAGGTTAATTGGATTTGCCAGTGTGATTGGAAGTGTGTAAAAGAGTGCAGGAGATGTTTGGCCATAGAGTTAACTCGTTGTCCATCAAGGGAAGGGGACAGGGCAAGTGTTGTCCGAGTCTGCAGGAGGGAGGCATGCAAGGCATCAAATTTCTTTCTTTGTTATTTCCTTCTACATGACAGATAACTGATGATGTGGCCCAGAGTAGAAAGGTATCATCAGTATGGATGACGTTGTCGTCTAGGAAGTCATTCCAGTGTAATTTAAGAACGGTTTTTATTATCGTCTGGAGATTTCTGTCATACCTGGCAGAATCAATGTCGTGTCTGGGGGGCTGGCGTCTGTTTAACCCCTTCCCGACCTTTGACGCAGCGTATGCATCATGAAAACCTGTGCCAATCCGACCTGTGACGCAGCATATGCGTCATGGTTGGATCGCGCTCCTGCAGGCCGGGTGAAAGGGTTAACTGTAATTTCACCCGACCTGCAGGGACAGGTACTTGAGCCCGGGGGGGGGGGGGGGGGGGAATGGTTGGCCCCCCCTGGCTACCATCACTCTGATTGTCTGTTGAAAGTGATGTTTCACTTTCAATCAGAGCGATTGGTGAAATATTACAATCCAGCCATGGCCGATGCTGCAATAGCATCAGCCATGGCTGGAGATCGCGATATGCCCCCCCCGCCACCGATCTCGTCCCCACAGTCCTCCATCCTGTCATCTGCTGTCCTCCGCTCCCCCCGCAGTCCGATCTCCCCCCCTCCCCTCATACTTACCGACCTCCGGTGTCCGTCCGTCTGCTCCATGGGTGCCGCCATCTTCAAAAATGGCGGGCGCATACGCAGTGCGCCCGCCGAATCTGCCGACCGGCAGATTCGTTTCAGGTACATTTTGATAGCTGTGATAGAACCTATCACAGCGATCAAAATGAGAAAAATAATAAATAACCCACCCCCCCCCCTTTTATCACCCCCATAGGTAGGGACACTAATAAAATAAAGAAAAAATATTTACTTTTATTTTTCCACTAGAGTTATTGTTAGAAGTAGGGTTAGGGTTAGGCTACTTTCACACTAGCATTGTGTAATGGCTGTTGCAATACGTCGTTTTGGAGAAAAAAAGCATTCTGCAAAGTTGCCTGCAGGATGCATTTTTTCTCCATAGAATTGCGTTAGCGAAGCATTGCGACGGAGTGCCACACGTCGCAACCGTGGTGCGACAGTTGCGTCATGTTTTGGCGGACCGTCGGCAAAAAAACCCGTTACATGTAACTTTTTTTGCGCGTAGTGTCCGCCATTTTCGACCGCGCATGCGCGGCCGAAACTCCGCCCCCTCCTCACCGGACATTACAATGGGGCAGCGGATGCATTGAAAAACTGCATCCACTGCCCCCGTTGTGCATTTATTTCACAACGTGCATCGGTACATCGGGCCGACGCATGGCGACGGCCCCGTACCGACGCTAGTGTGAAAGTAGGGTTAGGGATAGAATTAGGCTTAGAATTAGGCTATGTGCACACTGTGCAGATTTGGCTGTGGATCCGCAGCGGATTGGCCGCTGCGGATTCGTAGCAGTTTTCCATCACGTTTACAGTACCATGTAAACCTATGGAAAACCAAATTTGCGCTGTGCCCATGGTGCGGAAAATACCACGCGGAAACGCTGTGTTGTATTTTCTGCACTCAATTCTTTGTGCGGATTCCGCAGCGTTTTACACCTGTACCTCAATAGGAATCCACAGGTGAAAAAAAAAAAAAAAAAATTGCACAAAAAAAAAAACCCACTGGAAATCCGTGGTAAATCCACAGGTAAAACGCACTGCGCTTTACCTGCAGATTTTCCAAAAACTGTGCGGAAAAATCCTCATTAGGAATTAGGGTTAAGATTAGGGTTCGGGGTGTGTTGGGGTTAGGGTAAAGGTACCTTCACACTAAACGATATCGCTAGCGATCCGTGACGTTGCAGCGTCCTGGATAGCGATATCGTTTAGTTTGACACGCAGCAGCGATCAGGATCCTGCTGTGATATCGCTGGTCGTTGAATAAAGTTCAGAACTTTATTTGGTCGTCAAGATCGGCGTGTATCGTTGTGTTTGACAGCAAAAGCAACGATACCAGCGATGTTTTACACTGGTAACCAGGGTAAATATCGGGTTACTAAGCGCAGGGCCGTGCTTAGTAACCCGATGTTTACCCTGGTTACCAGTGTAAAATGTAAAAAACAAACAGTACATACTCACCTTCACGTCCCCCGCCGTCCGCTTCCTGCACTGACTGACTGCCGGCCGTAAAGTGAAAGCACAGCACAGCGGTGACGTCACCGCTCTGCTTTTAGGGCCGGCGCTCAGTCAGTGCAGGAAGCAGACGCCGGGGGACGCGAAGGTGAGTATGTACTGTTTGTTTTTTACATTTTACACTGGTAACCAGGGTAAACATCGGGTTACTAAGCGCGGCCCTGCGCTTAGCAACCCGATGTTTACCCTGGTTACCCGGGGACTTCGGGATCGTTGGTCGCTGGAGAGCGGTCTGTGTGACAGCTCCCCAGCGATCAAACAGCGACGCTGCAGCGATCGGGATCGTTGTCTGTATCGCTGCAGCGTCGCTTAGTGTGAAGGTACCTTTAGGCTTGTGGTTAGGGTTATGGTTGTGTTGCGGTTAGTGTTGGAGTTAGAATTGAGGGGTTTCCAATGTTTAGGCACACAGGGGCTCTCCAAACGCGACATGGTGTCCGCTAAAGATTGGAGCTAATTTTTCATTCTAAAGTCAAATGGCGCTCCTTCCCTTCCGAGCCCTGTCATGCGCCCAAACAGTGGTTTACCCCCACATATGAGGTATCAGCGTACTCAGGACAAATTGGACAACGTTCGTGGTCCAGTTTCTCCTTTTACCCTTGGGAAAATAAAAAAATAGTTGCTAAAAGATCATTTTTGTGACTAAAAAGTTAAATGTTCATTTTTTCCTTCCATGTTGCTTCTGCTGCTGTGAAACACCTGAAGGGTTAATAAACTTCTTGAATGTGGTTTTGAGCACCTTGAGGGGTGCAGTTTTTAGAATGGTGTCACTTTTGGCTATTTTCAGCCATATAGAACCCTCAAACTGACTTCAAATGTGAGGTGGTCCCTAAAAAAAATGGTTTTGTAAATTTTGTTATAAAAATGAGAAATCACTGGTCAAATTTTAACCCTTATAACTTCCTAGCAAAAAAAAAAATTGTTTCCAAAATTGTGCTGATGTAAAGTAGACATGTGGGAAACGTTATTTATTAACTATTTTGTGTCACATAACTCTCTGGTTTAACAGAATAAAAATTCAAAATGTGAAAATTGCGAAATTTTCAAATTTTTTGCCAAATTTCCGTTTTTTTCACAAATTAACTCAGAAATTATCGACCTAAATTTACCACTAACATGAAGCCCAATATGTCACGAAAAAACAATCTCAGAATCGCTAGGATCCGTTGAAGCGTTCCTGAGTTATTACCTCATAAAGGGACACTGGTCAGAATTGCAAAAAACGGCAAGGTCATTAAGGTCAAAATAGGCTGGGTCATGAAGGGGTTAAAGTCATGGATAACGAAATCTGAGATCAGTATTGGGGAAATGAGGAAGTAGTCAATACGGGAGAAGGATTGATGTGTAAGGGAGAGGCACGTGTATTCTGTAGCTGCAGGGTCCGTCACTCACCATGGGTCACAGAGTGAACAGTGCAAATTTCATATAAAAAAAAAAGAATAGTAACATTTATTTCTTTATTTTTTTTCCTCGAATGTAGAAAAATAAAAAAAAAATTCAATTCTGAACGAAAGGATTTAAAATACAAAGTTATCCGAATATTTAACGGTTTTAATAATTGCTGTAGATGTCCGGGGTGGAGGTCGTCCAGCCTAGGACCAGTCACGGGGACCCCCGTAGTGGAGGGGCGCCGCACATTTTACAGCGACCGGATAGGTTCACCTTGTTATAGTCCGGCACCGCCATGGTCAGGTCTCTACAATCCTCTGGTCACCATGAGGCCACTTCTGGCAGCTCCGCTGTCATGCCGACGCCGTTCTTCCCTCCAGGTCCTCCACCAGTCGGGGGTCTTTCTCCGTCAGGACCTTGCAGAACTCTTCCTCCGCTCCCTTCCTGACGATCATCTTTAGGAGTTCGTCGTTTATTATGGAGCTCGGCGACGTGGAGCGTAAAAGCGTCTCCTCCTCGTCAGCGTCAATGACGCCTCGCAGCCGCAGGTCCAGCAGGATGGGCGGAAGCAGCGGCAGGCGGGCACACAGGCTCTTGTAGTTCTTTTGTATAAACATTTTTGAGACTAGAATAAAAAAAATGAAAATGATCAAATGACGTGACACCGTGTCAGGGGTGATAGTGCAGCTGCGTTCACACATTGCCTTCAAGTTTTTTTTTTGTTTTTTTTTTTGTCTCAATACTCAAAAAAAAAAATATTGCTATTGCGGAAAAAACAACGGTCACTGTCACGAATCCCACCGGATATGTCAGGGATCCCACCAATATGTCACAATTCACGGGGAAGATCCCTTTATCATCCCCACCACTCACACCAATTTGTCACAAACCAGGGTTGCTTGGTTGCCCCTGGTTCCTTCTGAAGGGGATTTATCTATATCCCAGTTCCGAGTTTGGAACTTGCAGCTCTCTGGCACCCCCCCTTACCCTCAGGTCAGTCAGGGTACTGCACCTAGAGTAATTAGTCACCAGAAAGGCTGCCTGCTACGTACTGGCTATTGGGCACACTGCAGCTAGGGCGATGTAACTACTCCCACTCAGGCGGGAATAATAATTATCAACGCTGCCGGTCACTGCAAAGACGCCCAATTGGACAAAGTCGCCACCAGCTCCGATTCTCTTAAATATTAACAGGTCCGGAGCAAACCCAAAACAGTAACGTAATTCACTTCAGAGGACGCAACCGTTTGTTATAGAGCATGGAGAGACAAGCTAGTAGTTTTATATTTTAATCCAAAAAAGGTAGGCAGTGTTTACAAAGTATAAAAAGATATTATAAAGATGACCAATCATGTGTACATTACAACTACAAATAAAAAAAAGGATTAAAATGGAAAAGCACACTTACAGGTTGTTATGTCATTGCATCATCATGGCTGGCTGTATGCTGAGGAGGAAGGGCTACATCTAGATGCATGCCACACATCTGAACAGCAGCTAGACCCCGGACGAAAGACACAGCAAGACTCCTGCTTCACACAGTTATTTCCTAGCCTAAAACCAAAGCCCTCCCATTGTGGTGACCTCACTTAGAGGCTGAAACCTCCCCTTTTTTAAATTATGAAAGCTATTTTTATGCCTAGCTCACTGTATGAGTCTCGTATACAAAACGCATGATGATCAGAATGTGCCCCACATCATGGGGATTCTTTTAAGTGTAAACACGAAGTAATTACCTGAACCGCTTATGGAGAAACCCGCACTTTGCACTCGTTGGGTTTAGCTTCTAGCGGTTTCAAGGGGGTTATAGAGCTATCGATGGACATCCGGAATAAATAATTCTTATATCTCTAGCCCTGATCGGTGACAATATATATAACCTTGAAAGAATAGAAGCTTCTTTATCCCACAATCCCAAACAGTTGTTCAACGCTTTTAACTCCCTCCTCCACCCACCACTGCCCCCTCAGAGTTATTAAAAAATAAGATAGACCTGACAAGGCAAGTCTTTGTTGTCCGACCACCACAACCCTTTTGTTTACCAGACCAATGCCCTAACCCCATAACTTCCCTCTCCAAAATCAGTGAAAAGGGAGCTTGCTCATCTTCTCTCCAAATGTCACCTTACCACTTGTGCGCTTGACCCATCCCATCCCACCTCCTCCCCAACCTCACCACTACACTAATCCCTTCCCTAACCCATCTCTTCAACCTATGACTAACTTCTGGTACCTTCCCCTCTGCTTTCAAACATGCCACAATCACACCCATCCTCAAAAAGCCTTCCCTTGACCCAAGCGCTATGTCCAGCTATCGCCCCATATCTTTGCCCCCATTTGCTTCCAAACTCCTTGAGCAGCACATCCATGCTGAAGTTTCCTCTCACTTTGCATCTAACTCTCTCTTCGACAACCTATAATCTGGCTTCCATCCCCACCATTCCACTGAGAGTGCCCTGACCAAAATTACTAACGACTTACTTACAGCCAAAGCTAACAGGCAATTCTCTATATTCCTCCTCCTAGACCTGTCCTCTGCCTTCGACACAGTTAACCACTGCCTCCTACTACAGATCCTCTCTTCCTTTGGTGTCAAAGACCTCGCCCTATCTTGGATCTCCTCATACCTTACGAACTACACATTTAGCGTTTCCTACTCCCATACTACCTCTTCATCCCACCCTCTCTCTGTTGGTGTCCTCCAAGGCTCTGTCCTAGGACCCTTACTCTTCTCAATCTACACACTCGGCCTGGGACAACTCATAAGGTCCTATGGCTTCCAGTACCACCTCTATGCTGATGACACTCAGATCTACCTCTCTGTCCCAGATGTCACCTCTCTACTGTCCAGAATCCCAGAGTGTCTATCAGCCATATCCTCCTTCTCCTCTCGCTTCCTCAAGCTCAATGTGGACAAATCTGAACTAATTCTATCTTCCCTACCTGATCTATCTATCAAAATAAATGAAATCACACTTTCCCCTGTCCACAAAATCCGCTGCCTCAGAGTAACCCTGAATTCTGCCCTGTCCTTCAATCCGCACATCCAAGCTCTCGCCAATCCTGGCGCCTCCAGCTCAAAAATATTTCCAGAATCCGTCCTTTCCTCAACCCACACTCTACCAAAATGCTCGTGCATGCCCTAATCATCTCCCGCCTCGACTACTACAACATCCTCCTCTGTGGCCCACCTTCTAGCACTCTCGCACCCCTCCAGTCCATCCTTAACTCTGCTGCCCGACTAATTAATCTCTCTCCTCGCTACACTCCTGCTTCCCCTCTTTGCAAATCCCTTCACTGGCTCCCAATTTCTCAGCGTATCCAGTTTAAACTACTAACACTGACCTACAAAGCCATCCATAACCTTTCTCCTCCGTATATTTCCAAACTAATCTCCCAATATCTTCCCTCACGTAATCTCCGGTCCTCCCAAGACCTCCTTCTCTCCCCCACACTTATCCGCTCCTCACCCAATCGCCTTCAAGACTTCTCCCGAATATCCCCCATCCTCTGGAATTCTGTGCCCCAACATGTCCGACTATCAACCACATTCGGATCCTTCAAACGGAATCTGAAAAGCCCCCTCTTCAAAGAAGCTTACAGCCTGTAATGACCACACGGCCACCTCAACACCAACGGAGTTACCGCAACCCCCAACCTACTGTCTCCTTCCCCATAATCCTGTAGAATGTAAGCCCGCAAGGGCAGGGTCCTCGCCCCTTTGTATCAGTCTGTCATTGTTAGTTTACTGTAAGTGATCTCTGTAATTTGTATGTAACCCCTTCTCATGTACAGACCATGGAATCAATGGTGCTATATAAATAATAATAATAATCTTAGGCTTTCTATACCAGTTTCATCCGGTATCAGGTGGGAGGGGGAATGAGTAAGGTAGGGATACTTGTCTGCTGCAGCTAAAAGCCATAAAACTGCTCAGTGGCTGCTACACATTGGTATCAAGTTGCACAGAGTGTGTCTGCCATAGGGCTTTGTTCTTGTATCAGCAAATGCAGTGGGAGAGAAAGAGGGGTCGGAAAGGCCCAGTGTGTGTGTGTGTGTGTGTGTGTGTGTGTGTGTGTGTGTGTGTGTGTGTGTGTGTGTGTGTGTGTGTGTAAAGCCATGGAACTTTTAGGTAAATACTCAAACATGGCATATTCACATTATCATTACAGTCACAATGTGTGAATGGAGCCTAAGATATAAGATATCCCCCACCAGAAATACCAACCAGAGCCCAAGATTTCCCCCATAGATACCAGCCATATAGCCCAAGATATCCCCCCCAGAGATACCAGCCATATAGCCCAAGATATCCCCCCCCCAGAGATACCAGCCACAGGGCCCGGGATATCCCCCCAGAGATACCAACTACGCTATAATAAATAATAACTACAGGTGACCCGGGTGCGTCCTTGGAGGGAGCCATTGGGATTATTGAACGCTTCGGATCATTGTCGGGACTTAGGATAAACTGGTGTAAGTCTATCTTGTTTAAGGTGGATGATGTTGGGGGGGAGCCACTGGAAGATGGGCGACTGAAGGTGACGAGCCAATTCAAGTACCTTGGCATATGGGTATCTATGCCTGTTACTAATTATATACATAGGAATATGACTGCAATCTTGGGTATTCTGAAGGCAAAAGTGGATGCTTGGCTTAAGCTGCATCTATCTGTGGTAGGTAGGGTGAATCTTATTAAAATGATTCTGATGCCGAAAATACTGTATATTTTGCATAATGCACCAGTGTGGATACCGCGCGGGAAATTTAGACAGATCAACTCTCTGTTTAGGAATTTAATATGGGGGAGACAATATCCGCGGATTAGACTGGAGACACTTCAGCGACCCAAGGACGATGGGGGACTAGCATTGCCTAACCCTGAAATATACTTTCTTGCAGCACAGAGTCAGCATCTAAAGGGATGGGCGCTTGAGGGGTCTCTTGGAGCAGTACAGCGGTTGATGGAAGTGATGACAAAAAGAAAGCCAGTATTACAATGTTTGGAGGATGGATCCTTGGGAGCTCTGGGGAAATTATACCCGACTGTGTTGTTGATATGTAGGTTGTGGGGTAGATTGAGACATATACGCGGGATCACAGACTTGACGAGATTCTCTCCGCTATGGCGTAACAATAACTTACAGGAGTTTGAGGCACTGGGGATACTGACAGAATGGCAGGTCAAAGGGATTCAGTACGTGTATCAGATACTTGAGCGAGGTGAGTTAAAATCATTTTCCCAACTGCAGGCGGAGTTTGGTCTGGGGACTGCGGGGGAGTATCAGTATTTGCGGATGTTGCATGCTTTTAGAGCTCAGAATAGGAGCGGAGATATTAGAATTCAAAGAGATATAGTACTGGAGTATGTGTGTAATGAAGGGTCTACTGGGGGGGTTATATCTACTTTGTATAAAGATCTGCTACATACTTTCCTGTTGGGATTTCCGATAATGGCGAGAGCTAAATGGGAGAGGGATCTGGGTCCAATGGATAAAGAGACTTGGGAGTCGGTGCTAGAATGGGTCCCAAGACTGTCGGTGAGCGAACCATATAGACTGTCACAGCTCTATGTAATACACAGGGTCTATAAGTCTCCGATAATACTATATAAGGCAGGTTTGCGTGATGATTCCGAATGCCCAAGGTGTAAATCTACGGATGCGGATATATTTCATATGATGTGGACGTGTCCGAGACTGGCTGCATGTTGGTTAGTAGTTTTGAGTCGTATGAAAGGTGCGTATGGATGTGTGGTGCCAAGAGATCCAATTGTGTGCCTGTTGGGATGCGTGGATGAGATTGGAGTAGATAGTAACCTAAAGATAGCTATTGCCAGACTGTTATACATGGCTAGGAAGGTAATAGCTCGAAATTGGATCAGGGAAGAACCGCCGTCAAGAGGAGAATTCCTACAATATGTGAAACAAGGCCTGACACTCGAAAAGGGGTTTTACAAAAAGAAAGGGAAAAATCGAAGTGTTCAATAAACTGTGGTCTCCGTGGATCGCCATGGGATAGGGATAGGGGTATTATACAAATTGAATGAACTACGATCCCTAATTAAGGGCATTGTAAAGTGTGGCTTACATTAGGGGCTGGGGGATTAGTTATCCTTTTGTTTTACTGATGGAGGTGTTAAGCAAGATGGGCTGTCTTGTTGGGTTGGGGTGGGGGGTGTTGGGATCAAAGGGAGTTGTTTGAAGGGGGGGGGGGGGGGGAGAAAATTTTGTATTGAAAATACGAATGTAACATGTCAATCATCTTGTTATTCTTAATAAAAACCTATTTGAACTAAAAAATAATAATAACTACAGGGCCAGAGATATCCCCCCCAGAGATACCAGTACCTGAGATGGATCCGTAGCCTTTGCTCAGCTTTGACAATCTTTCCAGGTCATCTAAAAGTAATGAAAGTAAGTTGAGCAGCACATTTGGTATTTTGATGTTTTATTGACTGCTCTTCTCTCACTCAGAGGTGGATTCAGGGTTTTTATAAAGCTGGGAAATTTGCATCCCCTGGTCTTTCCTAACAGGCTAATTAAGGTCTGAAACCTTGGTCAGTTATCTGAGTAAACAAATCTCCAAGGGTGCCAAAACGTATGCATCAGTCCATTTTCGTTTTTGTAATTTTTAAAATTAAAAAAATATCTATCTATCTATCCTAAAATGGAAATGAAATGTGTCATCTGTAACTTTAGACCATTTAGATCATTTCATCTTTATGTTCACAATTACAGTAATTTTGCCTGGTGGTGCCCAAACTTTTACATGCCATCGAACATACAAATATCCTGCGTGTGCACACGTGGCTTTTTACAGTTAGCAAAGCGAATAAGATTTAAAAAAATATATATATATATATTTTTTTTCCTGATGTTTTTTTAATCTGCAGTGTGTGAATTCTTTCAGTGTTTTTGCTGCCTTTTTCACCACCCACTCACCTGCTGACACCTTTTTTGGTAATTTCTTGTGTTTGGCAAAAAAATTTGTAGTGATTTTCAGCCGTTACTGCTTTTAACCGCTCAGTGTCTTTGGAACTTTGAAGCGATTAAAAGACTCTTAAAAAGAAGACGTTCTTACATAGACATAATATTTTCAGTGTTTTGTTAGCACTTTTTCAAGGGGATATTGGATGTTGTGTGAACATGCTCTTATAGCTGGGTTTCTCATAGATAGGTTGGAAAAATCCATAATAATTATATATATATATTTTTTTTTAATCAAAAGCCAGGAGTGTATTCAGAATGAATGGGAAATATGAAGAAAACACTTCTCCTTCTTGCTGGATCCGCTTCTGGCTTTGGCATGAAAAACTGCAATGGAGATTTAAAAAACAACGCTTACTGTGAAAGCAGCCAAATATTGCGAAACTTTGGCGTTGCTCACATCATGTTTCATTATCCCATTATTTGCCAACAGGGTGTGTGCCCATCCGATAAACCTGGTGAGTGCTGATCTGAAGGAGCGATGTATGGCACCAATATAATGCGATCTATGGGGGTTATTGTCCCGCTGACCTTCATCCAGGTGACATTCCCAGATCTTGTCATCGCTGCCCTTCTCTCTGATGGTGAGGCTGATGCTCGTCGTCCGGTTATCTATCCGGATGTTTGAGTACGGGTACTGGGCGGACGGCTTTGTAAAGAGAAAATGCAGCTCCTGAAATCACAAATATATAAGACTATCACAACCTGTCCCACGCCACCGCATCCAGGGATCACAATTAGGCCAATTTTCCACTGAAAAAAAAGATACATGTTAATTTTTTTTCTGATATGCAGATCAATCTTTGGCCGTTCAAGGGATGTGTCTGAGGTGAACAAAAAACGTGAGCACTGCTGCGGAGGTGCACGAGTAGGTTCCCACACCTTAGGACCATAAATATAAACAAACCCGGCACTCAACTTCAATGCAAGTAGCTTGAAAATTTATTGCGTAGTACCAACAAAAAAACGTTTCAGTCTAATGCGACCTTCTTCAGTTACGTATATCGGGAAAATAGCGTGTCACGTCGTGAGCATAGAGAGGTAGATCCCTCTGGAGTCTGACATCCGGCACTATGTGCCAGGAGCGGGCACGGACCGCCCCCGGCACATTAACCCCCAGCACACTGCAATCAAACATGATCGCAGTGTTCCGGCAGTATAGGGAAGCATCGCGCAGGGAGGGGGCTCCCTGCGGGCTTCCCTGAGACCCCCGGAGCAACGCGATGTGATCGCATTGCTCCGAGGGTCTCTTACCTCCTCCTCCCTGCAGGCCCCGGATCCAAAAAGGCCGCGGGGCTGCATCCGGGTCCTGCAGGGAGGGAGGTGGCTTACCGAGTGCCTGTTCAGAGCAGACGCCGGGAAGCCTGCAGCAGTGCACGTCAGATCACCGCTGGGGCAATGTTATAGTGTAAAAAAATATACCGTATATATATTGTTCCTATAAATACACACATATTTAGTATCGCCGCGTCCGTAACGACCCGACCTATAAAACTGTCCCACTAGTTAACCCCTTCAGTGAACACCATAGGAAAAAAACGCTTTATTATCATACCGCCAAACAAAAAGTGGAATAACACGCGATCAAAAAGACGGATATAAATAACCATGGTACCGCTGAAAACGTCATCTTGTCCCGCAAAAAACAAGCCGCCATACAGCGTCAAAGAAAAAATAAAAAAGTTATAGTCCTGAGAATAAAGCGATGCAAAAATAATTATTTTTTCTATGAAATAGTTTTTATCGTATAAAAGCACCAAAACATTAAAAAAAGTGATATAAATGAGGTATCGCTGTAATCGTACTGACCCGACGAATAAAACTGCTTTATCCATTTTACCAAACGCAGAACGGTATAAACACCTCCCCAAAAAGAAATTCATGAATAGCTGGTTTTTGGTCATTCTGCCTCACAAAAATCAGAATAAAAAGCGATCAAAAAATGTCACGTGCCCAAAAATGTTACCAATAAAAACGTCAACTCGTCCCGCTAAAAACAAGATCTCACATGACTCTGTGGACCAAAATGTGGAAAAATTATAGCTCTCAAAATGTGGTAACGCAAAAAATATTTTTTGCAATAAAAAGAGTCTTTCAGTGTGTGATGGCTGCCAATCATAAAAATCCGCTACAAAACTCGCTATAAAAGTAAATCAAACCCCCCTTCATCACCCCCTTAGTTAGGGAAAAATAAAAAAATAAAAAAAATGTATTTATTTCCATTTTCCCATTATGGTTAGGGCTAGGGTTAGGGTTGGGGCTAGGGTTAAGGCTACAGTTAGGGTTTGGATTACATTTACGGTTGGGTTAGGGGTGTGTCAGGGTTAGGGGTGTCGTTAGGGTTACCATTGGGATTAGGGTAAGGGGTGTGTTTGGATTAGGGTATCAGATACAATTGGGGGTTTCCACTGTTTAGGC